>NW_025999949.1:22838042-22879523 GCF_001458135.2 Marmota marmota marmota
TTTGCCTCCCCCCGTGAATGCCTGAAAGGTGAAGAAAGCAATGGTCACCAATGTAGCTTGGTACCACTGCCTTAATTCATGCTAAAGCAATTTTATTCTTCTGTACTTTTGTGCCATCTGTTAAAATTCCAATACCACCAAAAGGCAAATAATGCTTTAGGATTATTAGAGAAATAGCTTTGACCTTGCAGATCCCCTGATAAGGTCTCAGGGACTCCCAGGGATCTATGGTCCATACGTTCAGAACCACCAACCACAAGCAGTAATTGGTGTGAATTCTGAGGTAGATGGTAGAGAAGAACAATCATCAATCTCATTGTCAGAGATTTGTGTTAGTTCTAGCCCTTCTCTGGTCCTCAGTTGTATCTTCTGTAAAAGGGGACAATATCCTCCTTACTCCATCATCATGAGAGGGAAGCCATGTGATGTACCTGCCGTTGCTTAAGTCAATATCCTTCTCTAGTTTCCAAGGCAACTATAGAAGGAGGGCCCACCTTCCCTAGGGGGAGGCAAAGGACTATGGACACCTAAAGCCCATAAAAGGAAAAATGGATGAATCAGACCTTCATCCAAATTAAACATTGGCTCAATGAAAGAGCCTATTAGCCTGGAAAGGCAAGCTGCAGACCAGGAGAAGATATTTGCAAGTCACATATCTGACAACGTGTGTCTAGAATAATAGAAAGAATTCTCACAAGTGAACAATGAAAAAGCTGTTAGAGAATAAAAACTAGAAAATGAGCAGAGATGTGAACAAACATGTTGCCACAGAGGAAATACAGATGGTAAATATGCACAGGAAAAGATGTTCAACCTCATGGCCATGATGCCTTTAGGAAAACGCAAATTAGAACCACAGAGAGATAATCCCGGTTTCATACTGCACTGCAGTTTGGCAAGATAGTACCATCAGAAGGAAATGGTGAAAGGCACCCAGGATGTCTCTGTATACACAACTACATGTGAATCTATATATTGAAATCAAAAGTACTTTTTAAATAAATAAACAAGCAATATCATCACGGCCCTGCCTCAAACTTCTAAGACTTTCCTATTATTCTTAGAATGAATCCAAACTGCGGACCATGTCTTATAAGTTCTACAGGATCTGGCCCCTGCCTCTGACTTCATCTCCAACCACTCTCTTCCCCATGGACTCCTTTCTTGGAATGCTTTCTTGGGATTTCTGAAAAGCTGAGCTTATTCCTGCATCAGGGCGTCTGCGTTTGAAGGTTCCTTTCCTGGGAAACTTCATTTTCCAGATCTTTATTCCATTTCCCTTCATCGCTCTGATGGTGATCAAATACAGAAGGGCCCTTCTTGACCACCCTGCCCCAGATGGCACCCACGCTCTTGCTCCCGACTCATCTCTTTGGCAGAATTCGCATTTGTGGATTTGTCTGTTGCCTGCCTTCCTGAGTAGACTATAGGTTCAGTGTGCGCAGGATTCTCACCTCTCGGTTCGCCACTGCATCCCCACCTGCCCAGCACATAGTAGGTGCTCCATCTATCTTGTTGAGTGAATGAGTGAATATAAAAATGGCAGGCTGATGTAGGTGAAGGTTTGCTCTGGCACATACACTCTAATTTGTGTGGACGTGCTGAAGCAAACCTTCCCTACATTGCAGATCCCCCGAAATGGCACAAACATACTTTATACGTGCCCAAAGCATATGCCTTACATTCTTCACAAAAAAAAAATCTGTGTAGGTGTGGGGAAAATGATTCCAGGAAATATAAAGATCCAGGTTTGAGTTCCCACCTGGCCATTTTGGGGTCTGAGCCAATCACATCACCTTCTTGAGTTTCCATTTGCTCATCTAAAATAGGGTTGCCCTAAGAAACCTGGAGCTAGTAAGAATCAGTACCTCTCCTCTCAGCCTGATTCCCATCTCAAGGCATCACACCATCTGCCCACGCACCCAAAACAGGAACCTGGGTGAGTCAGCCTCAGCTTCCTTTCTTTACTGCCCCCACACCTGACCAGTTGCCAAGTCTTGACTGGTCCACTTACAAATCCCACATAGCTCATCTGCCTCGCTTTCTCTTCCTTACACACCTTCTTATCTCTTGCCTACTCTTTGATCTTTCCCATTTATCCTCCTTACTACTATGCAAATCTGATTGTATCAGTACCTTTCCCAGAACCCTTAAATCATCCCGCATTGTTTTCCAGATTGACAGCAAATCCCTTCCCTTGGCACTGATCTGTCCCCTGCCCATCTCTTAATCCTGATTGCTTGCCCCTCCCCGGCACTTCTCCTAAACCCCAGCCATATGCTGAAACAAGCCATACTCAGCCACACCCCCTGACCTGGCACAATCTGTCAGGACCTCCCAGGTGCTGCCTGGCACCTCTCAGGGTTCAGCTTAGCGTCACCTAGCGGGCATCCTTGACTTGCTTGTCTGTCTGGTGCCCCCGTCTGCGCTTCCATGATAACTTATACCAAGTTTATCACAGCACAGGTACGTACCCAAACACTTATCCAATGAGGGATTTGAGTAAGACATTAATGAGAACCTTAAACCTACAAATCCTGTACACGCTGTGATGAGTTGTTTACAGGGTGGTGTTAGGTTTCTTCTTCCTCTTTTCTCTAGGACTAATTTAAGATGTTTAGTGGTAACCCTCTGGAGGTAATCTGGCTTCAGTTCTGCCCCAGGACAAAGGAATGAAAAAGACGCCCTTGGAACTCACACACCTTCTAACTTCTCCCAACTCAGTGTGTGATCTTGGCAAGTGAATGAAGTCTGAATTCAGAATGATGTGGGTTTGACCTCGCCCCTTAACCTCAATGAGGGAAAATCGTGGGACCTCCACAAAGGGTTGTTGTGAAGATTCAATAAAATCATGCAGGAAAAGCACTTAGAAACGGGGCCTGGCATGGTTAAGTGTCCAGCGCTCATTTATATATCTCCATCTAGTGGTCTGCACACAAGAAAGGAAGGAAAACAAGAATAACAAAAAAGAAAGGGTAAGAAGCATCAGGAGAGTGGAGATTGCTAGGTGGGAACCGTGCGATGAACTTGGCTTCAGGAACCCCAGCTCTTTTCACCTGGAACAAATGGAATGGACCAGAGAGACAGGAAGCCAAGACAGGGAGCTGGTGGAGTGGGCACTGCCATTTTTAAACAGCCAGGGCAGCTACAGCTTAGGCGACACCTCAGTGGATATGTCCAGTAGAAGAATAGGTTCCCATGAACCCAGACACAGTGGAGACTTGGCTAGTCTGTGATATTCCTACCGAAATGTCATTTGCACGCCTTCATCTCACCAATGAGTGACAAATATCGAGTTGATTGTCAAGTGCAGGATGTGGTGAAGGCTGAGGCCCAGGCTGAAGTTGCCATCCCAAATGGCTGAGCTGGCGTACTGCAGAAAGCACAGGCTTTGGACTCCACGGGTTGTACTCTCTGAGCTAAATCCCAACTGTGTGACACTGGCTATTTCATTTCACTTCTCTGGCCTTCAATTTTCTCATCTGTAAAATGGGGATAAACTACCAACTTCAAAAGATTTTAGAGTAAAATTGAGATGAAGATGAAAGTATAAAATAATCTAACTTGCAATTCCCTGCTTTATACCCAAATTGCTTGGTTTCCTTTCATTCCTAGCACTTATAAATATGACCTAAGATTATAAAATTTGCATGCGTCCCTATCTACTAAAACATAACTGTCATGAAAGCAAGGACTTTGTCTAGTATCTTGTTGGCCATAGTAAGCTCAGCACCCAGTACCTGGTGGTATTGGCTAAATGAACAAACTGTATTCATTTGATCTCTTCACTAATGAACTCCATGACAGTAGGTCTGCAAGTCATCCCAACTCTGAACTGTTTACAGCAACAATAGTCAAGACCTCTACAGATCAAGAATTTGGGAGTGACTCGCTGTCCAGCTGTGGCCCAGCGTCTCTTCTGAGGCCGCCCCTCAGATTCCAGCTGGTGGAGGCTTGGCAGATCCTGCAGGATCCATTCACAGGGTGGCTAGCTCAGATGGCTGGCAGTTGCTGCCCAGTGGGTCCTTTCCATGTGGACCTTTGACCTTGACCACCTTCCTGGTACGGCAGCTGGCTCCCCTTAGAGCAGGCTATCTAAGAGACCATGAGGAAATCTCACATAGCTCGACGATCTAGTACCACACAACAGAGCGGACCACTCTGACTCCCACCATTTTCTACCGTCCCGTAGACCAATCCCGACTCGGGGAAGGACATGGCCAAAGAGCATGAAGTCCAATAGGTGAAGATCACTGGGCCTTCGTGGAGGCTGGCCACCACCACCAGGATGGGTTATTTGCCAGGGTGCCTGGCACATAACTGGCATTTAAAAGGCATTTGTTGGATCCATGGATGAACGTGTGTGGCATTGTCCTATGCATAGCTAAGGCCTTGGGTCCCGTCTTCAAGGGGCTGGCATCACAGTGGAAGAGACAGACTGATACAGACGTGATTATAATTCTGAGTTCTGCAGCAGAAACTGCTCTAAAAATAAAGATTAGGCAAAGTTTCTGGGTGACACGGGGCTGGGTTTCAAAGGGTGAGTTGAAGCGAGACAGGTGAGGGACGGAAGGGAGGGAGTTCCGAGGGAGAAGGGAGGGGGCTTGAGCCAGGCGAGGGTGGGCACGGAAGGCTCAGGGAGTTCTGCTTCTTTCCCTTTTGTAAACACCAGACCTCCAAGAGTGCCTGCACCAGGTAAGGAGAGTGACAAAGTAAGGAGTAGGGATGGAAAACATTTGCTGAGATGGTGTCTGTCACCAAGGACCAAGTCTACCCAACCTATGTGCAGCGCCCATGGTGGTGGGGCCGAGGGAGCTGACTCGTGAAGTGTCGAGTAAAAACAAAGATGGGTGACATGCACCTCTGAAGGCCTTTGGCCTTTGTTCCTAAGCTGCAAAGGAATTGAGGGGGTGGGCCGAGGCGTACCCGTCAACACTGTCCTGTGAATCTGAGTGAGGTGAGTATCTGGGGCGCAGGGGGACAGAGGAAAGCACATGGCATCATTTGCACAAGCTGATTGGGAGTCTTCTCTCAATACCCTCCTGCCTGCCCCAAGAACCTCGAAAGGCCGGCCTGCCCCGTGCAGCTGGAAGGTAGGTTCAGATGCACCAGGTGTGGGTGGGGGCTGTGGCAGGGCATGCTTGGCGGGGTCTCGAGGCCCCTCCAGCAGCAGCAGGCATGAGGTCTTCCCTGAGCCTGCAGCCGGCACAGTGTAGGAGGGAAGACGGGGACACGGCAGCCGTGTTCCGCAAGTCCTGCTGGGCACAGCTGGGGCTGAAATTATGACTTCATCTGCGTGCTCCCCGGGGGCTGCCCTGCATCCTTATCCTAAGGAAGTGAAATCACTTCTCACACATTCTCCCCGACACCCGCGGCCCAGTGGGCCAAGAGAGGCAGCAAGCCACTGCCACATTTTAAGGGACAGCCGGGAAGCCAGAGACAGCTGCAGACTTGTCCAAGCAGAGAATTAAGACCCAGCAGCCTGTCGCCCACCCAAGCCAGGCCGGGGAATGGCCTCCTGGACACCGGGGACAGAATCCCAAAGGATCCCGAGAAGGAGCTGGAGGGGGCATCCCGCCAGCAAGGAAGGGCTGGCCAAGGCCACAGGGCTCAGGTGACAGCCTCCAGAGCCAGCCGCCCCTCTCCACCATGTCATGGCCCAGCCCAGCCTGACGCACAGAGCCACATGACAGCTCCTTCCACCCTCCCGTGCTCTCTGTGGTCCTAGAAGCTGCTTCCCAGGCTCTGAGGACCTCCCTCTCCTGGGCCGTGCCCCAGTCCCACGGTGTCAGGCAGGCGGTCAGCATCGTCTTCTTCCCACTCAGGGCTGTCACTGTCACGCCCAACCACTGTCACACTCCACAGACAAGGAGAGGCACCCTGTCATGGTGGCAGGAATACAATAGGTCACAGATGCTGTAGAGCACAGCACGTACAGAGCAGTGGACTCGGTCCCCACGCCCAACCGTGGTGACATAAATGAGGTCATAATTTAGGGTCCTGGTCAAGGCAGAGCTCAGAAGTGGGGAGAAGGCCAGTTCTCCACGTGGGGGGCAGTTCTCCACGTGGGGGTGCAGTTCTGCACAGGCGGGGGTGGGAAGGGGGCGTCTTTTCAGGTCAACTTCTAGAGATGAGTCTACAAACAGACTGGACAGGGAGGCACCTTGGGGAAAGAAACAACTTGAACAAAGACAGAGCAGCATGACACAGGGACGTCTTCAAGGAGCTGTAGATGGTCCCACAAGGCTCAAGCTTAGGGGGTCAGGTGGAGCATGGCAAATGATAAATCTGGACGGAGAGGCAGGGCCTGGGTCCCAAAGGACCCTGTGACCAAGCCAAAGGTATGCACTTTGTTTCCAAAGGTCAGAATTCAGGGAATCCTTGTAGAGTTCTAGAGAGTAACAGTTGAGTAGGCATTCCCTTTTAATGGCTGTGTGACCCCAGACAAGATACTTAACCTCTCTGTGCCTCAGTTGCCATATCTGTAAAATGGGGAAAATAAGAATATTTTTATCATAGGGTTTTCAGGGAGCTTTTAAAAAATATTGTATATGTAAAGAACTCTACACTGTGACTAATACATAGTAAATGCACCACAAGCCATGGCTGTAATAATAATAATAAACTGCTATCATTGGCACATTTTGGAAAGATCACTCCAGTTTCCAGGTGGAGAATAAAGTAGAAGGCAACAAGCATGAAGCAGAAGGACCACATAAGAGGCTCCTGCTGGAGTCCAGGTATCAGGTGACGGTTATTTCATAGTGACATTGGGGGAGGACCACATAGGACTGAAACAGGAAAGCTTGGGAAGAGAGAAACTTCTGGAATGGATGGATTTTGCAAAGGAGGGGGGTGAGAAAGAGGGATGAATGTGGGTTTGCCTGGTATTTGCCGTGACAGAAAATCCAGCAGTCCAACAGGGGGTGACAGGTGGAGCTGACAATGTCAAGGGCAGGGGCAGAATGAGGGCCACCGACAGTGCAAGGAGAGCCATCACGACTAGGCCCAGGCTGGCCGTGCAGCGGCAGCAACGGCTCAGGGACTGTGTGTGTAGCCCCTGCGAGAGGAGGACACAGCCTCGTCAAGATATTCAGGGCGTGGCTGAAGCCCTGGCCCACCCATAACCAGAGCGGGAGGTTGGACCTGAGCCCCGGCTTCTCTGCCACTCTGAGTGGGGAGCTGTGTAGAGTTAACATTTCCATTTCCGTGCCCTAGAAGCCGTTAAAAATAAAAGCTAGCAATTCTCTATGGATCTTCTTAATTCCTAACCCTCACCCCCCACCTTGCCCCGCAGGGAAGGCCCTTCTCTGACAGGACCTCCCCAGGGGCGCTCCTGTGGCCCAGGAGGACCTGGCCGACTGTTCAGACAACGGCTGTCTGGAATTGTGTAGGCTGAAGACCCAGCTCCGGCTGGTCCCAGGTCATCCCTCTATGAAGAGACTCTCAGGAACGGTCCTCCTGGTTAGGGCTAACGGTCCTCCAGGGACAAGGGTTGAATGAGCCTCTGACACAGTCATCTCCTCACTCTCTTCTGTCTTGAGGGACAGTTTTCATGTCCTGTCCTCAACACTGTTAAATTTTTGGTCAGATGGATTCTTGGCTGTGGTGGGGGGGGGCAAGGGGAGCTGTCCAGTGCATTGTAGGATGCTTGTGACCCCCGGGCCTCCACCCGCTAGATTCCAGCAGCACTCCCCCAACCCGTTGTGACCACCTAAAATGTCTCCACACATTGCCAAATTTCCCCAGGGGCAAAACTGTCCCCAGTGGGGGACCCTGCTCAAGAGGAAGGACTCTGAGGTGTTCTATCTGATTCAGCTCTTATTCTCTTCTGAGGCTTCTCATTTTGCCTGGCACGGGACAGTGTCCACTCGGGGACAGGGAGACATGCTCCTTTCTCTGCCATGGCTGTGCACTTGCAAAGGTGGCAGGGGAGAGAGTTCTGTGAGCTGGTGCCCGCTCCTCCTGTGGCCCATGTCCTACTCTAGTGTGTACCAAGCTCCGTGCTGCTTCTCTGCCTCTGGGGACATTTGCAACCCAACTCTTTTGTTTCCAAAAATCTATTGAGGTCATCAACAGTGTTTGAGAGCAAACGGATTTTCCTCTGGATTAAGGAGAGATTTCTGGAGACTTGGGTAAGAGATAAAGAGAAAGGTCAGGGGATCCCAGAAGTGTTCTGAGTTTAAGGCTGAACGGGATGCACCAGGAGGTGTTTTCCTGGGCCCAGGTCCCCTGGACATTGCAAGACCCTGGGTGGCATGCAAGCAGCAGAGACACCCCTCTCCGGGCTGAAATAATAGCCATCTGAGCAGGTGGGGGGCTGAGGCCCAGTAGGACCCTCTGAGAACCTGGGTACTATCTAAAACCTCAGATCCCTCCTCCAGAGGACTCCGGGAAGAGAAACTCCAAGAGTGCCCGAGGCAACATGAAGTCTTGGAGTTGAAATCAAGTTGATTTATAGATTCCTGGCATACTTGACTTCTGGCTTGAGATTCGTACCTGTGGCAAGTACGAAGGGCCAAAGTTAATAATAGCTAATATTTATTGAGTGCTTATTATGTCCCAGGCACTGTTTTTCCAGCGTTAGGTTAATTACCTTTTAATCTTGACAAGATTCCTTTTGGTGGGTCCCATTATAATTCCCAATTTAGAGAGATAAGACGTTAGAGACCTAGTCTAACTGGATGACTTACTCAAGCTCTCACAGCATCTAAGAGGTGGATGCAGAATAGTAAGAACAGCAAACACATAAAGCACCTCGATTCTGTGTTAAGCTCTGTTTCATGCACTTAGCGTGCATTAATTTATTTAATCCTCACAACAACCCAATAAGGTAGGTACTATCACCACTGTCACTTTATAAACAAATGGAGCAAAAGAGAAGAAGTAATTTGTCCAGGCTCCCAGAAAAAAACTCACAGTTGGCAGTCCTAGAATTTGAACTTGGAAAGCCTGCCCGAGAAGTCTGTGTAATCTAACCACTGAACCACGCTGACGAGACTCCAGGGCCCAAGCTCCTAACCATGCTCTGCTGGATGGTTACTGGATTTTGGCAAATGATTGAGTGGTAAAACAGATTTTAGTAGGAACCGAAGGGCGGTGAGGACCAAAATGGCTTGCTGGGGCCTGGGAGAGTCAATCAAAGCTGTGAGCTCAATGACCTGCGAGGTTTGCTTCGTGTTCACAACCCTGAACTCAGTCCCAACTCACCCATCCATCAAGTTATTAGCGCTCTTTATCTATAAATAGATCCAAGGGTTGAAAACTGAGGATAGCAACTCTTTGTAACGAGTCTACTACCCACATTCACCCCCTGGAGCATTCTAAAAGGAGAATGGGAAGGAAGAAAAAAATCTTGTTCTAAGAGAAACGATGGAATGAACGGAGAGCATTCAAGTTGGCAAAGTCTGATCACAGGTGTCTCCCACAGCCCTGTGGATCTGGCGGTCAAACCAACCAAGCTTCTGTCCTTGTTAGTTTGTTCTCAGCTATCCTGAGGGCTGTGGCTTCGGTTTTTGTAGGCTCAAGTCCCACAGTAGGAGCCCCATATGCAATGAGTAGACCTTGTTTAGATTCTGATTTAAACTACTTCGTTTCTTTGCTTGTTCATTTTTAGACAATCAGAGAAATCTAAATTTGGCCTGGATATTTCGTGAGAGTAACAAATAAATGTTATTTTTATAAGGATGACACTTACATTTTATAATGTAAGAAAATTCTCCTTTCTACCCCTTGCCACCTATTTTTTTAAAGATGCATTTAAGAGTGAACTGACTGATTGTATAGAATTTGTTTTTTAAAATTCTTGAGGAAAAATGTTGGTATAGATGAAGCAAGTGCAGCAAAATGTTAATGGCTGTGGAAATTGCATGATGACTATACTCAGTCATTTTGTTCCCTGCTTTTGCATATGTTTGAATTCTTTTTTGGGGGGGTACTGGCGATTGAACCCAAGAGTGCTTAACCACTGAGACACAATCCCAGTCCTTTTTTAAATGTCTTATTTAGAGACAGGGTCTTGCTAAGTTGCTTAGGGCCTAGTGAAGTTACTGAGGCTGGCTTTGAACTCACAGTCTTCCTCCTCAGCCTCCAGAGCTGCTAGGATTACAGGTGTGCACCACCGCGCTCAGCAATGTTTGGAATTTTTTACAATGAAAATAACAAACTAAAGCTCAAAGTTTACCTATACATGTTTAGACAACTAATGCATGGCTCAACTTGACTTGAGATTTCTTGACAGCTCATTTAATGGAACCCAGAGTCTGAGGCGAGTGTGAGGGTGGGGCCCACTCCGCTCATTCCTACACTTGCTTTAGCCTCAGCGGAGACATCCCTTAAACACATTCCAGTCAATGGACATTTTCCAAAGGAACTTTCTTTGGTCCCAAGCAAACTGCCTTACCCTGCTATTTTCTCAAACAAGATCGTCCCACTCACAGTTCCATGAGGGACTTCTTGGCCTATCTAGCCATCCCCAGAGGTGCGAGTGTCATCCAGGGCAGATCAGAGTGGCCCCTGATCACATGGGAGAAGCAGGCTATGGGATCTGATATCTTCAAACCTTGGCTTTCGTCTCCTGGCTCAGGCCCAGTCTTGCTTCTCCATCAAAGGTGGATTCAGTGCCCACCCCAGAGCCCCGCATATGGCAGCCACTTGGAGCTCCATCAACACAGAGGTGGATAGCTGTGCACACACGCCAGTGTTTACAGTGCATGCAAACTTATGGGAGAAAGGGGGAAATAAGTAAATATACATATAAACATATAAAATGTATAGGCTTACATTTCCAAAAAGAGGAGGGGGATACCAGGAACCGGGCAGAGAGATGAAATGGAAACTTCTTTGACAGTATCAGCTACTAGGTATTTTGTCTTAGACAACTGAAAAGCATATTATATTACTCTGGAACAAAGTAAGATGGGGCTGGGCCTCGCACATGTGAGGCATTGGGTTCGATCCTCAGTACCACATAAAAAAAATAAAATAATATAAAGATATCGTGTCCATCTTAAAAAAAAAAACCTAAAATAAATAAAGAGTATCCACTAAAACTTGAAAAACAATGAAACAAATGAAGCTACCTACACAGCAACTTGCTGTCATAATCCAGAGAGAAGAAAGTGCAAAACATCTTAAGACTCGTTATGTTGGTTGACTGTGTACCCTCAAAGCAGTGTCTTAACCTGAGGTACTTTTGTCCCTGGTGGACATTTGACAGTGTCTTGGGATATTTTCCTGTCACCACTGAAGGGTTTTATACTGGCATCCAAAGGGTAGGTAGTACAGGCTACCATGCACAGAACTGTCCTCACAATAAAGAATTATCCAGCCCCAAATTGAGGCTTGAGTTTAAGAAACAGAGCCCTAAAGGAATTTATTATAAAGACAAAAAAAGCTAAATGTTATTTCTTTTCAAGTTCACAATGTCAAAATTACTGCTAACAACACTGGCATTGTGTGTATTGTTATTTGATACCTTTAGAGCTATACTGCATGATAAAGAAATAAAATTATGTAAATGACTGTCCCTGGGATTTGAGATTTTGAGCAGAAGAGAAAGACAAGTATCTTATCCAAGGTATTGTTAAAATTCTGTAATCTTGAATGTTCCTACGTCTGGTGCTTCATGCTCTTCAGCTTCTCAGCCTGCTGGCTCCCCCCCCCTTCTGTCTCTCTCTCTCTCTCTCTCTCTCTCTCTCTCTCTCTCTACACACACACACACACATGCCATGCTACCCTCCAGCACCTCTCCAGGGGGGCTTCTTGGGCTGCTCACAGCACAGTGGTCTCAGGAACACATGAACTTCTTTCATGATGACCGACTTTGCAGAGGCAGCAAGCAAAGCCACAAGGCCCCTGCAGAACCATGCCTGACGTGGCGTAGCATCACCTCCACTCTGTTCTCTTGGTCAGAGCAATCCCAGGGCCTGCCACGCTACCCGGGGTGGTGAAACAGACTTCACCTCTTGATGAAGGACTGCCAGGGTCACAGTGCAGAAGATCACGTGGAATGGGAGACAGTGTCATGGCTCACTTCAGAAAATGCGGCCCACCACTGTGAGGTGCTGGGTGATATAGCCGGCCCTGCCTGCCCACCAGTGCCTGCAGGCCCAGCTTCTGACTCCAGGAGTATTAAGATACGGGAAACTCCCAACGCTGACCTCCTAACATGAGCTTCATCTAGTCTTCCAGATCTCCCTGAGTTACAGCTCAAGTCCAAACCTTCTTCCATTTCCCCAAGGGTGGTGAGGTTGAGTGGGCCCTGCTGGGGAAATGAAAGAGCAAATTCCAGGCAGTCTCTGCCCTGAAGAGCCTGAGTGTGCAAGTCTGAGTCCTGGGAGAGCCCTGCCCGCAGGCCGCTGAGGACTGAGCCCTGGTGCCAGGCAGCCGGCTCTCCCACTCTCATCTTGCAGGAGTGGGACCCCAAGGCAAACCCCTGGAAGCTGGAGCAAGATGAGTCCTGGAGGAATTGGGGGAAAGCCAGGACACAGATGCAGGACGGAAGGGCACACTTTCAAAAGAACGCTTCCTGAGTGCTTTATCCTCGGGCAGCTTCCTAAACCCAGGAGACCTGCAGCTGTGCAGCGCAGCACCCAGGGTTGAAACTTCTTAGGGGTGGGTAAGGGGACAATGAGCTGGGTTCTTGAAAGTGGGGTCATGAGGTCATGGGGGACAGTGGGTGGACTGTGGATAGGATGGAGCTGTATGGAGGCCGGCACATGTTCCAGAGCCAAAAAGTCTTCTTTATTCCTTCGGCTGGATTTCTCTGGCAGCTCTCCACCTGCTCTCTGAGGTGATGAAGGACAGAGGCGACCCACCCTCCCTGCTTCCTGGTATGGCTGCTGGGCCCCTGTAAAGGCCTCAGCCCTCTCCACCCACCTCCAGGGGCCAAGGATTTCACTTTAGTCCAGCTCCTTCTTCCCCAAGCCCAGGGCCTCTGTTTCCTCTTAGAGTCTCCACCCTTGGGGGCTCCCCTTGGGCTAGATCTGGGAAGGATACCAGAAGGAGGGAGACTTTTAGAGAAGAGGCAAAGAGGAGGGGTGGGGAGAGACATTTCATTCTGAATTTTGTGGCCAGTGGGGGGTGAGAGGGGACAGGACCAGGGCGGGGCACAGTCCCTCTCAGGACCAGAGGCAGCTCTGGGGTGGAGGGAAGGGTTCCGCTCTGGCTGCTCCCCTTATCTGAAGTAGGGCTCTCAGGGAGAAATGCCCTGGGGCTTAACACGTTGTAGTAAACCAGAGCTCCCAGTATTTCCACCCTCCTCACCAGGAAATCTTGGCCCTGCTGCTGGCCACATGTCCTGGGTATCTTTCATTTTGCTTCCCCTTTTGTCTGAGAGCATAGCCCTTGATTTCTTTGGGGAAGAAAAAGAGCACCATCTTTCTACCCTTCCCGTCATCCGGGTCAGCTCAGGACTGGTGCTGCACACCCTGGTGAACGGGAGCCCCAGGCCGGCCAAGGAGCACCATGGTCTGAGTGGAAAACTTACTGGAGTGGGTGTGTGGCGTGAACTGGACTAATCGAACTTTCCGAAGACTTGCCTGAGTGAGAATAAATCCAGAAGACAGTGGGCGGCACAGCCAAGAGATAGAGGCAGAGAGAGAGAGAGAACACCCACCGATGACATCACTTGAGTCCCCTGACCAGGCTCCAAATAGGCAGTTTTATCAAAAACTCAGACCTTGTCCCCACGTCTTCCCTAGGCACTGCATCCAGAGCTCTCTGCCAGAGAGTAGACAGCAGCAAAGATCAAACCAAGGACAAGGGAGGACCTCCCAGAGGGAAGAGCTGAAGGCCACAGAGCATGCCAGCCAAGGGAGGCTGTCCTGAGCAGAGCCAAGGTCCCCAGATGGGTTGACCAAGTGACTCACCTGCTGACAGAGAAAAGTGTATTTAGTTCCTGCCCCGCAGGACTTGACCGTGGCCGTGGACCAGCAGTGTGTGTGCTTTCTTTGGATCTCATTTCTGAGTGGGGCTTCGTATTACAGTCTTCCTGATCCTGTGCCACCATCACGTGGTGGGTATGGAAGGGCTGGGTAGTGAGGGAGGTCACGTGCTTTCTCCTACCACCAGGGGCTGCAGTGGGCCCTGACAGCCTTGCACTCAGGTACTCCTGGTGGAGGCGCCACAGTGAATCCCAGGACTTGTCTCCCTTGGAGATGGGGTAGGTGTATCTGTGTATGAGAAGAGAAGAGCCCACAAATATTTGGTGGCCCCAAGTGTGAACAGTGGTAGACACTGTGGGACCCCCCTCCCTTACCCCCGCAGGCTAGTTCTTCTGTTTCAGACTAATAAGACACTTCATTTTTTGTCTGGGCCCTGGAAGTGGATCTCCAGCCTCCCTTGCTGCTGGGTGTGGACAAGTTCCAAATAGAGCAGAAGCCATGGGAGCAACTTCAGAGTCATTCTTGGAAGAGGAAAGGGCCTCTCCCTTCCTCTTCCCTCTTTCCCACCCTGGGCTGCAATTCGGATGTGCTTTCGCACCATCTTGGACCACGCGGTCAAGGGTGATCCTAGGAAGGGATCAAAACTGTGTGTCAAAACTCCTGAACCTATAAACTCCAGCTGTCCTGGGTTCATATCGTCTTTTCTTTGGGACTTGTATGAATTCAGTAAAACTCTCTCTGGGAAGCTATATATATCATAAATCCTATAAAAATACTGTAATACTGGAAAGGTATAAAAGTAGCAACTTTGGGAAGCTACCAAATGCAAAAATAAAATTAAAGTGAACAACTTTAAATTCATGCTATTACACTTTTTTCTTTTAAAGTGGCTTTTGTAATGCAAATGCACACAGCCTCTCAGGTGGAGTACATAATGATCTGATTCTTTTTCCTCTCCCTCTCTCTTTAAAGCTTCTGATAGGATTATCAGTGACATAGAATGTCATATCAAAGGTCTGGGACATAAGAAGCTGGGATAGCAAAATAGAGTCACAGAGCAATCCTTGGCCTTTGAATACCCCAAAAGTAGCGTGTCCCCTGGAAATACTGTCTTCTGGATAGGGGACTAATAAATGTAGAGCTCATTTGAACTGTGTCACAGCCTGCTTTTGCTATGGGATTGTATCATCATTTCAGGAGAAATTTATGCCAACAGTCCGTGCACATAATTAAAATTGTGCTCCTAGACCCCTCCTAGTTTTTGAGCCCTAGAGCTTCAGCAAGTCCCCTATACATAAGGAGGAGAAACAAGAGTAGGTACCCTGGCATCCACAAACCAGTATCTTCCCTTTGGCTTTCGAGCATCTCAGAAAGCCATTCTTCCATAATGCAATAATTCTGTAATCAAAGTGACATTCTTTGCACATGTTGACTGCTCCTTAAGGTGTTCAGAGCATGCAAAAGATTCTTGCTTTATTAGCAGTGTAGTTTTAATTGTTTGTTTATCTAAGATCTTGATTACAAATTTGTAATGAATGTTTAAATGTCTGGGAAATTTTAGTGTGAAGTTTTTGTGCTTTGGTTGATCATGTGTAAATAGTGAATAAATATTTCGGCATGTTTAATGCTAAATATTAAAATTTAATTTTTAAGAGATAAATAATCATGGGTTCATCAAATAAAAGCTAGGTAATAGTTTTTTTTTTTTTTTCTGTCTGAATAGCCACTCGATATGAATGTCATGCTTAGCAAAGAGTTAAGGCATGTTAAAGCCAGTTTATTATCTTACTCAAACAGAGGTTTGCTTATCCATAAAGAAAAGGGGTTGTTGCTAAGATTTCAGCCATCTCTGAGATCCTGAATTAGCATGACAATTCTGGAAATCTTTTGCTCATGTTTACCATCATCCTAGAACAGCCGGCCACACAGATCAACATGGAAGTCACATCCTCCAGAACCACTTAGACCTCCAGCTTGCTTTTCATTCTTTTATGGTATCCAGTTGCCTCTGTGTAAATAGACCATCAGCCTTCCATCAAGGCACATGTCTGATTGATGGGTCTGCCAGGCACACTTACATACAATCAAAACTCAGCCTGTCTTGCAGATAATTACCAGCTTCAGCACATCTGAGCTGCTGCCAATAAACTTTCTGATTGTGTTATTCTCTGGCTTTCCATAGCAAGGGGAGAAAAAAACAGAACTGCCCACATCGTATAACATTTTCCATCCAATTTCCTCAAAAGCTGAACACTTGAAATGTTCCTTTCTGTTCACAGAGCAATTTCCCTTTCTCATAACCACCTTCATTTTACAAATGAAGCAACTAAAATTCAGAGAGGCCAAATTGACTCCTCAGAATCACACAGCTATGGCCGGGGTTGTGGCTCAGTGGGAGAGCGCCTGCCTAGCATGTGTGAGGCACTGGGTTTGATCCTTAGCACTACATAAAAATAAAGAAATAAAATGAAAGTATTGCATCCACCCACAACTAAAAATATAAAAAATAAAATCAATGAATCAGTAAATCGCACAGGAAGGGCTCAAACCCAGGGGTTCCTGACTTCAAGCCCAGTGGCTTTTCCATGAAAAGGCCCCCCAGGTCATCGCAACATCTATCTACTGCGAGGTCATAGAAGCTGCTTGCAGCTTTCTCTGTCTGAATAGCCACTCAATATTAATGCCATGCTTAGCAAAGAGTAAGTGATGTTAAAGCCAGTTTATTAGCTTCTATACTGTCTCACTTTGCTTATCCATTAAGAGAAGGGGTTGTTGCTAAGATTTCATCCATCTCTAAGATCCTAGATTAGCATGACAATTCTGGAAATCTTTTGCTCATGTTTATACCTACACACTTCTATGCAGATGTCCAGAATTAGAAACTCTAATTATGACACTAATCCTAATACCTTCTCTCTACCATATTAGCTTGGGCAGAGCTTGTCTCTAAGGGCTAGACAGGAAAAAGAAACAAAACCTGTGGGTTCAATTCCAATGTACTAATAAAGTGAATTAAAAGAAGCTCCAAAATGTCGGTGCTTTTCTGCATGCTGTCTGAACCTAGCGTCCACTGTCAATGACAGAGGGGCTATTCTCCTCCCAACTGTTAACTGCCAACTGTTAACTGTTAACTGCCCACAGCTGCCAAGCTGATGTCATCATGCCTGAACATGTGATTCACTTTGGCCAATGAAATGTGAGCAGAAGTGACAGACAACCAGCAGAAGCTTTGAAGAGATGGCACTTGCTTCCACTCTCTCTTCTCCCTCATTCATGAGAGCAGGTTATTCTAGATAGAGTCTATTTGCCTTGACTTGATCCCATAAGAGAAAAGAAGTGGTGCAGAGCAGCAGCCACCCTGTAAAGATCAAGCAATGGGTGGGAGAAATAAAATTTTGTTGTGGAGAGCCACTGAGACTTGGAGGTTCATTTGTTATTGCAGCATCATTTAACCTAAGCTGACTATCCAGTGCTCAGGTCATTGTATTGGAAATATTTGTCAGCTCCACAGGACACTTAAGTTCCTTGGGAACAGGTACTCTTCTGGAACTATCATTCAATCCCAGAGCCTAGCAGAGTGTCTTACATACAATAGATAGCAACTGAATCCTTGATGACTGAATGGAAAGAGGGGTGGATGACCAGTAGGGTACTACAAGTTCAAAATGGAGCACATATGCCTCCTGATAGAACCATGGCACTCTGTGCTCTGATTTCAATTCCACAGTTCTCCAAATGATAGTGTAAGACATGGCCAATGACCTCACCTACTAATATTTCATCTCTTATAGACCAAATTTGCACTCGCTAAGACATCATCTCTGGCTCATGCTATGTGTGTCTCCATCAGTCAGCCACTTATGCTGAGTCATCGGTAAAACCCAGTAAGAAGCATGGCACAATAGCCATCCCCCTGTCCTGGGTCCCTTAAATATGTCTAGCCCTTCCACCCACCATGCCCCTGTGGGCAGGAGAAAGGCAGTTTTGGGCGATAGCATCTGGTTCAAGAAGTTACCAAGATTTTTATTCTGTTTCTTCATTCTGTCACACCCTGCTTTCTTCTGTGTGGTGTCATGCCTGCACAATAGCACAGTGGTTAAGACACCATGTCAAGACTCGGAAAGACCTTGACCAAGTGTTGACTACACCACCTCCATGGCATTGAGGCCAGGAGGACCTTGAGCTAAATAGACCCTCAGACTTATCCCAAGTTCAGCTGCTGCAAGGTCTTCATATCCCCATGACAAGCAGTGGACACAGGCTACTGCAAAGATCCATTCCTGGAGCCCTTCTCTCCTCTTTAGGTCCCTGCTTACACTTGAGCCTTTCAGCAGAGCAGTTTGTTTGCAGTGACCCTGAGTTCTTGAAACTACTGGATCCCAACCCAGGAGCTGGCCTACCCAGGTTGGGAGAACTTGTGAGAACCTCTTCCAGCCCTGACATGTCACCTGCTACATCACCAAAGTCCTCCAGAGCGATCGGGAAGCTTTCAGCCTGCCAGCTTGTGCCCCTGAACCACCACCCAAGATCTCTGCCTGCTCTTCCCAGGTGAAGGGGAAGCAGCCATTCTTCCCATCTTCTTCCTTCCTGCCCCAAATGACCAACTTCCAAACTCTTTTTCTCCTCTGCATCTTTGTTCCAAGTCACAACCAGAACCTCTGGGCTCAGCCCCTCCCTTCCCTTAAGGGACACTGTTGACGGAACAGGTACAAAATGACACAGCATGGCTGTGCTGAGGTGCTCTCCATGGCTCCACACCACAGCCTGACATCCCCATTAGGATCCTCAGACTGCTTCTTTCCTGGGGTGTTTCCACCCAGTTGCCAACTATAAGGAAGCTCCAAAGTCCCTCACGGGCCCCAACCGAGCAGTCTCTAGCTCCATCCTGACTCCCTCCCGCAGGGCCCATCCTCTGTGGATATTCTCTGGCAGCAGCAGGTTTAGGGACTGTTAGCCTTATCCTCCTCCCCTTAGACTGCCACAGACTGGAGCAGCTGGGGGCGGGGGACAAAAGCATGAGAGATCACAAAAGGTATGGCAGGTGGCTTAGTACAAGTCTGTTCTTATAAAGCTCATTTCACTCAACTTTCCAGTGACTTCATTGGAAATTTTAATTCATGGGATTTTTTTTCCCCTGGGGAAACAAACCCAAACCCAAAGGGCAAGTCTAACAAAGGGAACTGCGTGACTTGTTTCTACCTGAACATTGTCACATGATCTTGTTTTTAGAAACCCAGGGAGATCCCATCATGTATGTGAGTGTGTCTGGCAGTCTGAGGACCCAGGACCTGACATCAGGATTACTGTGGGCCACCCGGGGTTCTCATTTCGGCACTCCCAAGTGCCAGCCCCTCCACTCCTCTTATAAACCCTGGCAGACAGGTTCTAGTTTGGTCATTGCCACGTGGCTGATGAGGAAATGGAGGCACACAGGCATTGCATAGCTTGCCCAAGTGGCAAGCCTGCTGGTGCTTGCCAAGTGGCAAAGAGGGGTGTCACGTGACATCACCACAATGTTACATGGAGAGATACATGCACAAAGTACATAGGTGTGAGGCTCTCTAGTTGAACTCCCACCAAGCCCTTGGTAAGTATCATCTCCTATTTCACAGATGAGAAAACTGGGATTTAAGAAAAAATTGGTTTAACAAATGTCATAGGACCAGTAAGCCACGATTAGAATGCAGCATGGAATTCCTGCTTTGAAGGTGGACAAGCAACAGAAATATGTCCCTTTCCCAGGGAGATGATAAGCAGGGGCTGAGTTCAGCACTCTTATTCTATTGCATTCTCGTGGCATGGAGTGGCATGAACCTGTGCCATGGGGACAGGCACTGTCCTACCAGATGGCTGCCTTCTGGCTCTAGGGCTCTGGCCAGCATCCTGGTGCTCATGCCATGACCTACTTCTGCTCACCCAGTTAGCCGTGTGGCCTATTTCTTTCCCGCAGAATTACTTCATAACCTTCATGGAGTAACTATCACATGCTGAGCACTGCATTCATGAACTTGGACATGGAAAAAAATAGCCCTTTAAATTTGCAAAGCAATATTTACAGTCCAGGAAAATTAAGAGCCGAGTCTCAGACCTGCCCTTTGCTTACATTCAGGTTGGTTTCCTTTTTTACAAAAATGGCCCTAAATCATGGGTATGAGGGGCCTGGGACTGCTTTCCAGCTGGTCCCTCTGTGTCCAGAAATTTCTACCACCTATTAGGATAAAATCTGTCTCAACTTCTGCTTTTTCTCATGGCATCTTAAGTACCCCACATTGGTTCCCTCTTGCCAATAAAATCTGCTGTCCATGGAGGGTCTTGCTGCCGAAATCTAGGAGAGAGTGAGTTAAATGTTGGTAAGTGATGTAGAGGTGGTAATTAGGCAACATAATTAGACACTGTTGAAGAGCTGGGCTGTAAAGGGCGATGTGATAAGGGGCTGCCTGCACAGCTCAATGGTGTAATTAGATATAAAAGCTCCCTTTATCCGTCATTGTGCTTTTCAGGCCTTTCTGAGTCCAAATGTGCTGATGCTGGTTCTGTTTTCATCGTCTTCTTTTTTTTCCCTGCAAGCCTAGGACCTGGCTGGCACTCTGCTTCTTGGCCAGCTGCCTCCTCTTACCCTGTGCCTTGGGGTTTCTTATCTTTAGCTCCACCCTATTGCCCAGAGCCCAGAGCCCCGAGCAGGGGCTGAGCACTGCTTAAGTACACTTTTTGGGGAGGGCGGAGGGCTTTGTATACATCAGAACAAATCATCATGAGGCGCGGGAAAACTGAATAACAACTCCTAAACATGATTGGTTCATTCATTGGCGGGAACAGGTCAGGCTGGAGTGATAGGTCATTCCTAAGGAGAGTACACATTCAAACTGATTGGTTCAGGCCCTGCAAGGCCTGCGTGCAACCACACAGACCCCTTCAGTTATTAAACAACCAGACAATCAGGGGAAATGTTTACTGGGCGGTTCTAAGCATTGTCTTAACAGCTACAGAAATTTCAGGTTTTGCAGGTAACATAGAAACCTAACAATACCTCCTTTACATTTTAACTCAGACCTTGCAGCTTAGAAACTTTTACAACACCCGGTCTTTTACCCTTTAACTTTTACGCTTTAACTTCAATTTCTTTTACCCTTACGGTAGACCTGGGCTGAAATGACACCTCCTCAAAGGCCTTTATTACATTTCTGAAGGAAGCTCCTCACTCCTGCCTTCTCTACCCTATTTCCCCCTTTTGTTTGAACCACTATCAGAAACTCTCCTGCTTAGACACGTGTTTGTTGTCTTCCTCCTCCGCTAGACTGCGGGGTACACATGAGGGCAAGAACTGTGTCTCTCACATTCATTGTTGTCATCCCCAGATGCAAAGAGTGCACCAGGAGAGCCTCAAATATCTGTGCAATGAAGGGACAGACTGTGTTGTTCCACCTGCCCCTGCCTGGTCACTGCATTCATCCTTCATCTCCTGTTGGTTTGCCTCCTGCTCCAAGAATCTATTGTTGACCTTCACATCATGCAGCTGGGTGAGCTGCATTGCAGCCATCCCTTCACTAAGCATTGATTAGGAGGTCACGCGTTAGGCAATGGTTTCTTCAAAGGAGCAATTGTTCTTAGCTTCAGAGAGTTTCTAATCTAATAGGAAGACAGGCAACCAAGTCAGGGCAGCCCCTGCCAGGCGCTATGGCAGACAAATACCCAAAATGCCAAGGGATAGAGAAGAGGGCATCCGACTAGAAGGTTCTGATCAGACTTCCAAGAGAAGAAGACTTCCAAGAAGACTTAGCTCAGAAGTCAGTTACAAGAAGAACAGTGACATGCGTTGTGGTGGGAAGGGGGGACCTGTTAGTTCCTGAGTTAGAGAATGTGGCTCACTGTGCTCTGTGCTGACCTAAGCAAGCAGTGGGCACTGCGGAAAGGTTCCCTGGGCAGGGATCTCGAGGAGCCCTTTTTTGCCTCGTCCATCTCCCTTGACCTTGAGTAAGTCACCTTCCTTCTGAGTCTCATATTCTCTTTCTTGCTGGTATTTAGTGAAATCTCAACCTTCTTCACTATTTTATTCCTAAGTGTTCTGTCCCTACATTCGCTTCCCTTAGCACCAACGTACCCAGTGCTCATTTTATGCCCGGCAAAGTGCCAAGTATTCTCAAAGATACAATTAGTGAAAAATGTGATCTTTGCTCGGGATGCAGCTATAATTTGGAAAGAGAGGAAACAAGCCATAATAAAACTAGGAAAACAGAGCAGTTTAGCACAGTGTCTTACATCATTTGCTAATGATTTCATGCATTTTGGTCTTATTCCAATTAGAGGCTAAGCTTAAGGTCAGAGACCATTTTTCTTTTTGTTTCTAACACAGTCTTTTCCACTTTCTCACTGTAAAGCATTGCTCTACTTGGCTTTTCTTAGCTTCCAGTTATCATGTGTACAAGGAGGAAGGTACCTAATGCTGTACAGAGTAAATGAGCTGTGCCGCAGGGAATACTTTGCCTGGGACCTGGCATATAGAATACCCTCAGTAATGACTGCTTCATCCGGGCCCTCGGACACAGAGGGTTGGAATGCATAACAAGAGGTGAAGCATAAACAAAATGAAAGAATGGTAAATGAAGACCCACCTTCTGAGGAGGCTGCCTGGGTTTCTTAAGGAAGTGAACTAACTCAACTATTGGTGAGGATTCATCAGAACAAAGATAGGAGGCTGTTGTCATGGCTCCAGTGGGAAGCGGGGGTCAGGCTGGGGTGAAGGCTAAGAAGGAGACACTGTGGAGAGTAAGTAGGATCTCGAGGATGCTCTCAGTCGAGCCTTAGTATCTTCTTTGAATGGGCAACCACCAGCATTTTTAATCCCTCCCAGACACCTGTTGCAGGGGCCTAATTATAGGTCAGTGCAGCTGAGAAGTCTGGGGCTCCTTGCTCCCACCTGGCACCTACTGGTAGACAGAGGCTGCACCTCGTGCTGGGGTCACAATTGCCATCACCCTGGCTTATTCACAGAGCAGGGGTTCTCTCCCAGGACAGGGAATCCTGTAAGAACCGAGGCCGGCACCTCCAGCCAACATCTGCTTCTGAAGCAGGAGGATCACACAAAGAGAAGGGCACCATCACTTCACCCCCCAACTCTGGAGCCACTACTTGGAGATCTTTCTGGAGTGGGAGGTAAGCAGTCAGAGAGCCCTGAAGCTTTCCCCTAAGGAGCTATCTGTCCAAAATCAAGTGTTATGGTTTAGATATGAGGCATCCCCCAAAAGCTCATGTGAGGGACAATGCAAGAATGTTCAGAGGTGAAAGGATTGGGTTATGACAGCCTTAACCCAATGAGTGAGTTAATCCACCCATATGGATTAACTGGGTGGTAACTGTAGGCAGGTAGGGTGTGGCTGGAGGAAGTAGGTCACTGGGGATGTGTCTTTGAGGTTTTCGTCTTGTCCTTGGTGAGCCGAGCTCTCTCCACCTTCCTCCCCCATACCCATCTACCTAGCTGTTCTGTTCTGCCTTACCTCAGGCCCAGAGCTGTGTGTTCTGCTGACCGTGGATCGAGCCTCTGAAACTTTGTGCCAACATAAACTTTTCCTCCTCTCCATTGTTCTTGTCAGGTCTTTTGATCACAGCAACCCAAAGCGGGCAAAAAGGTCAGTGTAGAAAAGTTCAAGCCAAGGACACTTTCAAAAATATTAGAAGTTTTGGTGGAAAGCAATTCAGGGAGGCTGATACTTCATGGGAGATATAGGTGGCCCCACAGACCATAGGATTATCTCTTCTGCTTCCTCTGTGACTCCCCTGCTCTGGCTGTGTGGACATTTTGCCACCGTCCCTCTTCTTTTGCACATGCCTGGGCAAAGATCACACAAAAAATAAAATTATAAACCAACATTTCTTGTGAATAAAATCTGATGCAAATACCAAGATCTCAAATCAATACATAAAGAGTAATTCCCATGACGAAGTAGGGTTACTTTCAAGTATATGAGGGTAATATAAAATTAGGAAATTGGTTAATAAATTGTTTCACAGATCAATGGAGAAAATATATGACCATCCCAATTTTTTAAAAAAATTTCTTAGTAAACAAGAGCTTGAGGAAAACTTCCTTAGCATGATAAAAATTTATACTAAATGAGCATTTATAGAGTCATAGTGTATTGAAGACACTGCTAAATTTTAAGGATGAAAACATTAAATAAGGCAAATCACCATCTCAAGAAATCTAAAATAAAATATCAGTCACAGGACAGTTTCAGCCTCTTTCTGCAGTGGATGAACAATGTCACAACTAGGGATTAATTAAATTTAAGAAATTTGCATGATATTCATTGCAATGATGTTTTCAGTAGCAAAACAGCTTAACCTTCACGCCCAACGATGCACAGAGGGACATCTGTGGAAGTTATTTCACAATAATTCAGTGGAATATTTTACGCTTATTGCTCTGGTTTGAATGTGGTCTGTCTGTACCAAAACTCATGATGAAATTTGGTTGCCAGTGTGGTTTGGGGGAGGTGAGGCCTTCAGGGATTAGCATCTCTCTAATGAAGCTGGATTAATTCTCCCAGGAATGGGTGAGTTCTCATAAGAGCAGTTGTGACACTGTCTTCCCCTTTGACTTTTCTTTCTGCACGTCCCTGCTCACCATTCTCCCACACACTCCCAACGTGCGCTGCCATCTGCTATGTTGTAACATAGCATGAGGCTCTCTCCAGATGTGGCCACTCAATCTTGAACTTCCCTGCCTCCAGAACTGTTAGCTAAATAAAACTTGTTTCTATAAAAGTTTCCCAATCTCAGGTGTTCTGTTATAGCAACAGAAAACAACATAAGAAACTTATTAATATGTTTTGTTCAGTACCTATAATGTACAACCACCAAACATAAAGAGGGTGCAATAATATAAAATACTATAATATATATGTAAAATAATATAAAATACTATAAAAATTTGTTGGAAAAAGTATAACACAGGATTTCTCAATTTTAGCACTAGTGACATTTTGGACTGGATAATTCTTGTGGGAGGCTGTCCTGTGCTTTACAGGAGGTTGAGCACTCTCCCTTGTCTCTATTAGAAGACATCTCATATGCTACCTTCTCACCCTTCTACCTAGTTATGATTCTCAAAACTATCTCCACACGGCCAGTCTTTCTTCGCCGAGAGTCACCTCGGTTTCCTGCTTCAACAGTGCTTGGACGGAACCCGGCGCTCGACCCCCACCCCGGCCGCTGCTCAGAGCCAGCAGCCCTTCGCCACCTCTTCACAGCGCCCTCGGACCGCCCCAGGCCTCCGCCGCCGCTCCAGCGCCATGCCTCTCCTCAGCCACCAGCCGTGGCTACCACGTCCCCCTCGCAGGTGCGCCAGAACTACCACCAGGACTCAACCACCAGATCAACCTGGAGCTCTATGCATCCTATGTCTACCTGTCCATGTCTTACTACTTTGACCGTGATGATGTGGCTTTGAAGAACTTTGCCAAATATTTTCTTCACCAATCTCATGAGGAGAGGGAACATGCTGAGAAATTGATGAAGCTGCAGAACCAACGAGGTGGCCGAATCTTCCTTCAGGATATCAAGAAACCAGACCGTGATGACTGGGAGAGTGGGCTCAATGCAATGGAATGTGCTTTGCACTTGGAGAAAAGTGTGAACCAGTCACTTCTGGAACTGCACAAACTGGCCACTGACAAAAATGACCCCCACTTGTGTGACTTCATTGAGACTCATTACCTGAATGAGCAGGTGAAATCCATCAAAGAATTGGGTGACCATGTAACCAACTTGCGCAAGATGGGAACCCCAGAATCGGGCATGGCAGAGTATCTCTTTGACAAGCACACCCTGGGAGACAGTGATAACGAGAGCTAAACCTCAGCCTGACTTTCCCATAGCCGTGCAAGTGACTTCCCTGGTCACCAAGGCAGTGCATGCATATTGGGGTTACCTTTACCTTTTCTATAAGTTGTACCAAAACATCCACTTATGTTCTTTAATTTGTACCATTCCTTCAAATAAAGAAATTTGGTACCCAAAAACAAAAACAAAAAAAAAAAACTATCTCCACACATTTCCAAATGTTCTTGGGGGAAAAATCCACCTTTGGTTGACAACTGGTATAACACAATAATCCTTATATTGTTTCACTACAACTATATTAAAAACTTATATGCTGGCTGGGGGTCTAGCTCAGCAGTAGAGCACTTCCTGGTACGTGTGAGGCCCTGGGTCGGATCCCTGGTACCACGCCCCGTCCCGTAAGCTTATATGTAAATGAGTAAAAATTGGAGGAAACAATAAGGAAATAATACTATGATAATTGAAGGATACCCCAAGGATACCAGCAAGACTCTCTGGCAGTGTCCTCTCCCTCTGATGGACCAACACATTCTCTTAATTTCCTTTGTCTCTTGGTTTCCAGTGCTCCACAAAGAGGCCCTGGCTCATTGCATGTGTTCCTACACAGGTGTGTCAACATTACCACTTGCTTACAGCAGTTCCCTGATGACACTCATTGAAATATCTAATGCACCTCTAATACCAGCAAAGGTTAATAGACCCAAAGTCTGGGCCTTTCCAGAAATGTCCACAACAAAATGTCATCAGCCTTTTGATACTACCAGAATCAAACACGAGTACCCACTACTCTGGTTTCTCAAATGGCTTTCTCTTGGACTGACCCACCCTGTTGGATTGACCCTGGTTGGGTCTTACCTTATTTCCTGGGCGAGCCCATAGCGATTTTTCTCTCTGGGTCTTCTTTTACTCTAAGGACATGAGTTTGGCCAATTGTCGACATGTATCCTGGAAACAGCTTCAGCTTGCTTTTGTATGGGTTTCACTTCTTCACTTTCAGTGCTAAGAGCTAATCAGCAATGCCCTACATGACTAAGAGGGCAATTCTTTTCTACTCCATGGATTTATGAGCATTTTTTGGAAATGCATCAAAAATGTGTCTTGACAGATGCCTTTGGGCTTCTCAGTACCTTGGCAAACCCAGCTGTAGAGAGTGGGTGCCCATGATGGGGTGTTGCCTTGATGCCCTGGTCATGGATGACAAGTCCGGCAGGGAGTGACGCACTGGCAGGCGATTGCCCAGTCACACGGCAGCCTCATGACACTGATAAGCTTTGGTGGGGAGGCAAACTTGCTTCAGAGTTCCAAGAATCTGAGTTCCCCGAGTGTCAGTGGCCTCATGATATAGACCAGAAGGGGGTCTGGACTTCTGTGCTGAAATTATGGGATGGTAGACTTGAAGCTGTTGTCCTCACCAGAACCCCTCGAATTCTGTAAAGAAATCCATTGAAAGAGACTGGCTGAGTAAGGATGGGAAATAAACTCGGTCACTCCGTGCATCCTCCTCCCCTCTAGCTCATCTGTCAACTTATTTTACAGGGTGTTTGTGAGAATCCAGTGAAACAACAATAATGACAGAAAACAGTTGCGTAGCACTTATGATGCCAGTCACGTAGTTGTTTTAAGCACTTCTTACGTATTATAAATAGTAGTAAAAATTAAAAAGTTATAAAGCATTCTGCAAAGGAAGAGGCTTGCCTTGGAAATGCAATTATTAATCATATCCTACACTTCTACATCAGAAATTGTATCCAGCGGCAAGTTCTTGCCATGACAGATATTGTGGTCACCACAGATAGCAACAGCCATCAGGAAAGAAGTGACAACCTGTCCAGAATGGGGGTCTGTCCGTGCCCCACCCTAGCAAGCCTCCTGGCCTCAGAGGCCCTCAGTCACTTAGAGTGACACCCAATCCACTCTCTGCCCAGGTTGTTCTCTGTCCCAACAGCCTTTCGCTCTGTCCTGTGGCAGCCACGTCAGCTCTCCTTTCTGTATTCGGGGTTGCATCTTCCACCTGTGGCCCTATTTCCTGAGCTTTGGGGTCCAAAGTGGTCTGACACAATAGTACCAAACACCAGAGAACTGGCTACCGTGACTGCAACACACCACACCAAATTTGTCTTTTCAACTGCTTCTCTCAGAACTGAAAAGCCACTGACTTGCAGAGAGAGATGAAGATGTACGTCTCCTGGTAGTAGGAAAGAGATGTCTGCCTCTGAGCCCTGGTAGCGTTCTCCCCACTGGAGCAGGTGGGAGGGAGGCGGGCAGGGCGCCTGGCCTCTCTGCTCCTGCCCTGAGTAGAGCAGTCATACCTACACATGCAGGAGACAACCCTGGCTTCCAGTGAGTGTCTCATTCCTCACAGTGCCTCTTATTCTCCAAAGGGTCCAGTTTGGGTGACACATCACACAACAGCTCTACTCATAACCCTGTGGGAAGTGCCACATCCAGGTACAACCGAGAACCCAGTCCAACTGGGTACTGTGGTGCACACCTGTAATCCCAGAGGCTCAGGAGGCTGAGGAAAGAGAGGATTGAGGGTTCAAAGCCTCAGCAATTTAGCAAGGCTCTGAGCAGCTTAGCGAGACCTTGTCTCTAAAATATATATATATAAAAAGGGCTGAGGATGTGGCTCAGTGGTTAAGTGCCCTTGAGTTCAATCCCCAGTACCAAAAACAAACAAAACCAAAAACCTACTCCATCTCTGGCCCCACAGGCTTGGGCAACTCTCTATCCCTCTCAGAATCTCAGTTTTCCTGTCTAAAATGGATATATTCCTCTGATCCCATTCCCAGGCTGGTGATGAGACTCAGTGGTACATGAAAGCTCTTGGCCCGCTTTGTACCACTTAACACAGGAAAGTTATTTTTATGATGCCAACATAGATGGGCATTGCATCTATGTTGCATCCTGTTATTGCATCCTGTTAGTTGGTAACCTAGGATTTCCCCTTTATTCAGGTGAAGGGAATCCACTTTAGAATAGGTCACTCCCAGGTAACAAGTGACTTGTCCTGCATGTGAACTTTGCATCTTGCAGATGTCACATTATAAATTGCCACTCCCTTTGTGGATTTCCCCTTCCTTCTTCCTTTTCCCACCCTAGTAAAGAGTCACCCTGTAATTTATCCCAAAGGAACATAGCTTGCCTTTCTGGTCATTAATAAACAACAAACTTGATGGTCCCAATCCTCTGGGAAGATGTGCAGTCTTGGTCACTGGGCTTGATGTTTCCTAGGACACTTTGTGTGTGTGTGTGTGTGTGTATGTGGGGGGGAACCCCAACACTAATTGCCAACATTCAGTGATCCTAATGCACAGGATTCTGATGGGATTTCTTCGCCATTTCTCCTCTACGCACTTCCTGCAGAGATGACAAGAAAGAGGCACGGTTTCCCTCAGTGACATGACATGCCACTCTGGGTAGCCCACGAGGACCCAGCACCCATGAGGTCCTATTATTGAGAAGGGGTCACTGGTTCTGGAAAACATTCCCAAGTTAGTGTGCCAGGATTAGGCAAGTGCCCAGGGCACGCGCTCTATCTTAGTCCACTTTCTGAACAATTACTGGCCCAATGCCATTGTGGATGTCATTTATCACACCAAAAACTCTGTAAAGGAAATCACAGGGAGCAGGCACCCCATGCAGGACAATGAGCACCACACCTATCCTTGGATCTTTCAGGAGGCGACTTTGTGAAGCCAGTGCCTAGGATTTCCCCTGTAGGGAGAGGAAAACCAGAGAACAGCTTCCAACACCTCTAAAGCATCCTCTCAAATTAAACGATGATCGCTTCTCAGATCTTCTTCAGATGTGGAAGGGTATTCATTCAATATGTACTTATTGAGCTACCAAGTACTGTTTTAGAAGCTGAGAATACAGCAGGAGTGAACAAAGAATGGACTCATGCAGTTGACATTCTAGTCAAAAAGGAAGACAGTAGGGGCTGGGGCTATACCTCAGTTGGTAGAGTGTTTGCCTCACATGCGCAAGGCCCTGGGTTCAATCCCCAGCACCAGGAGTAAATAAATAAAGAAACAAACCAATATAAAAGGAGCTGTCAGATTCTCGTGGGTGCCTAGGGTGTGATTTTTAAACAGGTGGGAAGGGAGGAGTAGTCTTTAGCTTCTTCCTCCTAGTGTTACATCAAGAATCTAAAGCTCTTCACCTTTATCAAAGGACTTCCGCACCCCTCACCTGTCAAGTCATCTTTCTGGAACTCGCTTTGGAGGAACCATTTTACTAAGCTCCAAACCAGGGCCCTTGAGGTCTTTTAGACAATCTTTTCTAAAGGTAATAGTTTGGCAAAGAATATCTTAAAGTAAAGTCCTGTTTTGAATAGCAGAAGCTAATGATACCCCCCACACACACACACACCTCTGTCTCTCTGCAGTCCCTGGGTAACCAGTCATGCATGGTGTCCCCTCAAATAGATGTAGGGCTCAGGAGAAATAAGACAAAAGATGAGATGCACAAGCCGGAAGAACTTCAGAAACATCACACCCTCACTGTTCCTGAGCTCCAGACTTTGTGCTAACTGCTGACAGGACAAAGGCTGAAGGAATAGGGTCCTTCCCTCAGAGGCAAGTGGCTGGAGTCATCTACACATGAAGAGTTGGGACCAGACCAACTTTCTCAAGGGAACTCCATTTGCATCTGGGCAGGACCATTGTTCGGGGCTGTCCTGCCTGCTGGAGGTGTGTTTGGGGGAGTGTTTGCATCCTGATCCTTGCTATCTTAGTTTGCCAAGGCTGCAGTTACAAAACATCGCACACTGGGTGACCTAAACAACAGAAATTCATTCCTCACAGTTGTGGAGGCTGAAGTCCAAGATCAAGGTGTGGGAGGGTTGGTTTCTCCTGAGGCGGCAGCTTCTTTGCCTTGCTGCCTTCTGACGCTCCTCACATGGTCTTTCCTCTGCGGCCATACATCCCTGAGGACTCTTTTTTTTTTTTTTTTTTCTTTTTTGCGATCCAATTTTCTCTTCTTATAAAGACAAGGGTCTTATTGAATCAAGGTTCATGCAGATGATCTTAAATTATCTCTTTAACAGACTATCTTCAGAGTCCCTGTGAGGGGAAGGATTTCAGTGTATGAACTTGGGGGACCCATAATTTAGCTCATAAGCCTTCCCCCTACTGGCAGCACCAACCAAGGGTAATCAACCTCCCCCTCAGTTCCCCAATACAAATCTAAGAGGGGTTCCTATTCTGATGCTCCACAGTGCTGAGGATTTCCACATCTACTTTAAATAGTTACAAATGCCTGTTCACTTGCCAACTTTGGCTTTTTTTCTGATGACAGGTGAGATAGTTCCCCAAGAAAAGTGCTTTTTAAATCGACTCTTGGAAACCCAGCTCATCACATATCATTAGATAAAGCTTGAGAATATCATCCCTCTTCAGAGCTTGCTAGCCCTAAAGCAATGTGCTGCAAGCACAGGAGATAGACCTAAGGTGATTATTTATGGCTTGCCTCCCTAGATTGAATATTTTTTGGACAGATGAATATCATGAAAATCGATAACATTCTACTCTGAAATCTAAAGTAAAATGATTTGATGAGGAATTCAGAAAAAGGAAGAGTCTCAGGGGAATTAAGATACATTCCCGAGAGAAGACAAAGAATGACCCTCCAGCAGAGCTGCAGTTATGACATTAAACACATTACCCAGGAAGTGGCTGCGTGCAGTTCCCACATCAGCACTAACTGCGCAACATCAGAAATCACATCGCCAGGCACACGTGACTTTTCCATATGTGCCATTGTTTAATTTAATATTGTGGAAGGACAATTAGAACAAGGAAATTTCTGCAGCTCTTCACTTCCTCCACACTCCCACCAACCTGCCCCATCTCCTGATCCAACCTGGGCACCAGGAGACGTGTGGGTGAGCAAAGGTGGTGAACAGAGTGAGGACAGTGTCAGTGCGGTGCTGAGCAGTGGACATGGTGGACGATGCTGTAGGAGGGGGGGGCAGTGGGATTTGCTGGTTGTGGGGCAAGGGGGAAAGGATGTCAGAGATGGCGCACAGATGGCCTTGGTCAGCCTGTTGCCTGGAACCCGTATCTGCTGTAGTGAGAAGCCCAGGAGAAGGAACAGGTCTGTGAACTAAGATCTGCAGGGCTGCCACTCGGCAGGGACAGTTTTTGAGGGTCTTCACGCCCTCTACCTCCTAAGGTCTTCCTGTTCATTGCTTAAAAACTGTGAAAAATTAGAACACTAATCCTACCTTATATAGAATGATTGTGAGATAAGAGAGACCATATACGATGGTGTCTGGGCCGTGGAAGGCCACTAACCAAATACTATCCTACCTTTCTCCTTCCAACTCCAGATCTATACAGTTGTTCCCTAGCATCTATGGGAATTAGTCCCAGGACTCCCTACAGATACCAAAACTTACAGATGCTCAAATCCCTTATGTACAATGATGTAGGATTTGCATATCACCTATGGCACATCCTCCCACATACTCTAAGCCATCTCTGGAACTTATAAAGCCTAGTACAATGTACATGCTATGTAAATCCTCGTTACACTCTAATATTCAGAGAATAAGAACAAGAAAAGTTGTCTGTACAGGCTGGGTCCAGATGAATTTTAAAAAGTATTTTTGGTTGGCAGTTGGTTGAGTCTGTAGACATGAAACCTGTGGTTTCAGAGGATAGACTGTAATTCCTCAGAGACTGTTTAACCTGACACTTGAGAACATCATGACCTACAGGGATAAGTTAAGAAACAAAATATAGGGGCTGGGCAGGCGCTAAGCAACTCAGTGAGATCCTGTCTCTAAATATAAATACAAAATAGGGCTGGGGATGTGGCTCAGTGGTCAAGTGCCCCTGAGTTCAATCCCCAGTACCAAAAAAAAAAAAAAGATAGGAGCTGGAGGCATAGCTCAGTGGTAGGATGTGTGTTTATCATTTATCATGCACAAGGCTCTGGTTTTGATCCCTGGGAGGGAGGGAGGAAGAAGGAAGGAAGAAAGAGAGGAAGGGAGGAGGGAGGGAAAGAAAAAGGAAAAAAAAATCCCTCAACGACAAAATACAGGGGCAAAATGAGGTGACTCCTGGTAGTACCAAATTAGAGGGCAGGTGTAGAGTTAAAGGTAGGGGAGTGTCATCAGAAGAAAACTTGGAAAGATAATCCTAGAGAATATTGCTGTTTTCATAGTTTTGACCAGGACCTACCCTGCTTCCCAGCATTTGGTATGTTTAGAAATGAAGCAGGGGCCCCATATTAGGGCATCCCTCCTAACTTGTAATGAGAGCTTAACTTTCCAACTGGCCTTTTCTCTTCTTTGGGTTCTGCATAACTTGAGACCAGCTTGTGGCTCCAAGATCTAGTACTAGCCCTAAGGATTGGAATTCTCCTCTATATCTAGAAATAAGAACTATCTAATCTCAATCTTTTGACTTCTAGAGGAAGTTTGGCTTCCAGATATGTGAGTGTCTGGATGAGTGCTTTTGAAGACAACTAACTTTGGAGAAAATAGGTGGCCAAGTAGGAAAAGTGAGCCTTTATGTTGTGGAGTGTGGTATTTGACACCTAGGGGAAAAAAATTCTCTCTTTCTTTCCCACCTAGAAAAAAAAAAATTCTCTCTTTCTTTCTCTCTCTCTCTCATAATGTATTACAGATGGATTCACATTAGAGAGTATCCATACACATAATCCTATATTACACCCCAGTTTGTTTGGGTTAAATCTAATCGGTACAAATATTGCTTTCAAAAAATGCTTGCAGAAAGATTCCTGGGGATTACACAGGGCTGGCGGGCTCTGCGGCATAACTTCACTTTGCTGCAGTCTCACCAAACAGCAGCCTCTGGAGCCACCTGCTGACACAGTGCAGAATTTTGAGCATTTGATAAGGACTAAGGAAAGTCCGTCCAGAGTCATCTAGACTGCTGTGGATCTTCTGGGCCTGCTGTAGCCCCGGAGCCAACACCCTGGTGTGTTTCCTTGGCCCTGTAGATACTTTAATCCGGGAAGTGGAGCAGCCACATGAGGACCTCTAAAGCTCACGTCCTTTACCTGGACCTAAGAGAGGTACTGCTGACACAGTCAAGAGAAGGAGAGTCAATAAGAAAGCCCCCCTCCTGCCCCCCTACAATCTTCATCTCCTACCGCAAACATGTAACACGGTTACTCACGTCTTAATATCTTCCTAGGGCTTTTTCAGGCCCAAGAAAGAATGTAGATTCTGTATTTGTCTCACTTTCCTGCCATGATAGAATGCTATCCATGCATCTAGGTGGCACATTCCTTTCTTCCCCTCAGTAATGTCCTGAGACCTTTCCAGTTATAGACAGAACTCTCTCCCATATGTCTCAAGAGTCTTCCATGGTAGTCAAATTGTTAGGATAAAGAATAAACACAGTTGTCATTTTGATAGAAGAGAGCGGTCTCTTCACCCTCCCACCCAGCAATATGGCGTGTCTTTCCCCCACAACCTGGCCAAGATGGCACTGTTTGTATTTTTTAACCTTTGTTTCTCTGAGGGTTGAAAATGGTATCGCAACTTAAGACCTATTTACATTTCTTTCTCTGTGAACCCTCTTCTTGTCTTTTGTCTGTTAGATTGCTCTCCCCAGAGAGTTCTAGGCATCCTCACTACAGTAAGTAAAGTAGCCCCTTGTCTGTGATTTGTTTGCCAACCAGTTTACTGATTCACCCTGTGATTTTTACGATGTGGTTATTTTTTCCATGCTGAAAAACAACTTTGTTTGCAGTGGGTTTTTTCTCTTTATAAAGGGCCTGCCCATTTTAAGATTGTTCTTAAACTTTCCCTTTCTCCCAGTTTAATTTTTATTTTTTATTTTTTGATATTGGGAATTGAACCCAGGGGCACTCAACTACTGAGCCACATCCCCAGCCCTTTTTTAGTATTTTATTTAGAGACAGGGTCTCACTGAGTTACTTAGGGACTCACTAAGTTACTGAGGCTTGCTTTGAACTTGCAATCCTCCTGCCTCAGAGTGGATGGGATTCAGGTATGCGCCATCATGCCTGGTTTTCCCAGTAATTTTGTGTGTGTGTGTGTGTGTGTGTGTGTGGTGTTGAACCCAGGGCCTTATGCATGTGAGGCAAGCACTCTACCAGCTGAGCTATATCCCCAGCCCACTCTCCCATTGTTTTTGAAGGTTACTTATTTTATGTTGCAGCCATTGACCTATCCAGAATTTGTTTTGCAAAAGATTGTAACAAGGGTCCATCTGACACACAAACCCCACCCCAGCTGTGTCACCAGTCTCTACCTTGTAACACCATTCCTTTGACTCATGGGCCTCCACCCTCAGCTGCATCTTCTATTCCTCTTTCTCTCCCAAAGTTTTCTCATGGACTCTGTCCCCTATCCTCACAAGCTGGTGTTCTTTGAACCTGAATCCCATCTTCTCCTCTTCATGGGCCACACATTCTATTTTCTACTCTAGAGTTTCAAATATCTTCTTGCCTTTCTAAGATAATCATTTGCTTTCATGGCAGAAACTATTAACTCTAGGTTGATGCTCATATCCCTATTCAGGCATCTCCCACCTAAGTCAGGTAATTTGTTTCTGTTAATCTGAGATTCTTAAGGAAATACTAACTGGGGTCCTATTTCTCATTATTTCATATAGGAAAAAAATGTAATGCATTACATTTCAACCCCAAATCTCCATGTGTTATTCAGCTACCCATCACTGTGACAAATACCTGAGATAAGTCAACTTATAAAAAAAAAACAAGGTTTGCTATGGATCACAATTTTGGAGGTTTCATCCCATGGTTAGTTTTTGCTTTTGGATCTGTGGCCAGGCAGCATATCATGATGGGCACATGGCCAAATAAAACCTCATGTCTGGAAGTGAAGGAGAGGAAGAAGATGACTGGGGTCCCACCATACCCTTCAAGGGCAAACCCCAGTGACCAGGCTTCCCAGTAGGCCCCACCTCTTCAAGTTTCTACCACCTCCCTAGTGTCAAGCTGGGGACTAATCCTTTAACACAGGGACCTTTGGAAAACATTCTAGATCCACAAACTACAGTACACCAAATAATTTTCTAAAAGTCTAAAATCAGTGACTGTTTATGTACAAGTAGTGTAAATGCTCATGATGTCAGGATACAAAATGCTTAGAACTTGTTTTACTATCACCAGACAATGCGATTGTTTACAAGTGATTGCATAATCAGCAGGAACAGGCCTTTCCAAGGAGCCATCCCACAACACGGACACCCTGTGTGTTCGCACAGGGAGAGGCTTTCAGAACATCCATAGCATGATTCTCAGTCTGCCGCAGTCTGGCTGGGCACAAAATAACCGAGCCGCCACAAAGCCTTGTAGGTTCAAACCAAACAGCAACTCTTTATTCCCGAACTCTCACCGGCACTCTACACACACTTCCCGGGAACACACTGCCTCCACTGGGCTCCGCGTGCCAATTCTCTCAGAACCCCGCTAGAACTCAAGGGGAACTCCAAAGTAGCGGGTGCCCAAGGCAGCAGGATCCGCCCTAATCCCTGAGCCACCCTAATCCCAGAGCAGGGTCACCTTTCAACCATTCCCTCTAGCAAAATGCCAGTCGTCATTCCGACTAAACTGTGGCTCTCAACATCAGTCTTCTGCTCATTATTGCCACCTCCTTCCATCTTTTTAGACCTTTTTCCCCTAGCCACTCCTTCCTATGAAAATTTAACATTTATACTGTGTGTCTGTTCCCAATACATTTTTTTGCTTTATGCATAAAGCAATATATTTTCCTTTCCTCTGCCCCCTACCTCTCTCTCCACACCCCATTGTTATAATCTATTGAACTTCTATTCTTCCTCCCTCCATGATAAAGGGAAGACAATGGAATGAATCTGACATAATTTTCCTATGTACATATGTGAAAATATCACAGTGAATCCCATCAGCATGTACATCCACAAGAATGGGGTCCTAACTAGAATGAGACATATTCCATGCTTGTATAATTATATCAAAATGGATTCTACTGTCAAATGTAACTAAAAAGAACCAATAAAAAAAAGAAATAAAATATATTTTCACCTCTTCACTTTAAGGACCATCTTTTGTTCCCATCATTTATCACAGAGGACAGACAGTATCATCCCTTTTGAGAATTCACAATCTATAATACTTTTGCCACAATACTTTTGTTTTGTCCATTGTATTTAGAATGAAACTCAAGACTTTGAGGTTTCTTTTTTTAAGAATGTAACTCAATTTGCTTTCATGGCAGAAACTATAACTCTAGGTTGATGCTCATATCCCTATTCAGGTTTCTCCCACCTAAGTCAGGTAATTTGTTTCTGTTAATCTGAGATTCTTATGGAAATACTACTAAATGGGGTCCCATTTCTCATTATTTCACATAGGAAAAAAATATAATGCATTATATCCTGTCTGTATTTTGTTAAAACTGTCGTATGAAGTTTGGGGATGTAAATGTATCTCTTCCTCCACATAAATATATTGAGATATTTGTAAATTCTATAAATTGTATAATAGCTTTATTGTGATAGAATTCATTCACCATCAAATTTACAAATTTATTTTTAGTGTACAAAGTGGTTTTCAGGATATTCCCAGAATTGTGCAACCATCATCATTAACTGATTTGTTTTTTACTTTTTTTTTGTAAAAAATTATTGGCTGCTTTTAGAAGAAGCTTTCAGTTTGATTCCATCCCATTTATTGATTATTGATTTTACTTCTTGACCTTTAGGAGTCTTGTTAAGGAAGTCAGTTACTTAGTTGACATGATGGAGAGTTGGTGCAGGATCTCTGGTCTAATGTCTAGGTCCTTGATCCATTTGAGTTGAGTTTTGTGCAGGGTGAGAGATATGGGCTCAATTTCATTTTACTACATATGGATTTCCATTCTTCCCAGCACCACATGTTGAAGAGGCTATCTTTTCTCCAATGTGTGTTATGGCGCCTTTGTCTAGTATGAGGTAACTGTAATTATATGGGTTTGTCTCTGTGTCTTCTATTCTGAATTAACTAATGTTTTAACATTTCCTTGCCCTACATAGAAGTCCCAAGCATCCTGCAACTTTTAGGTAACAAAAATCCAGGAAGTGATCCAGTGGGATCTGTTAGTCAGAGACATGCGGTGGGTGTGCCCGTCCATATTTCCCCATTCATAGTTCTACATTAAAAACCTACATCACTCCCAGAATCAAAAAAGTGCATTAAATTTCCCATGGTTTTCCATTTCATCATCTTCTGATCTTTAATCTTGGCAATTATACTCACCTCTCAGCCGTTTTTCCGAGGTAGATACCTTGAGTGATCACCGACTCCCTCCTTTTCCTGCCTTCTCACAAAGAACCAGTCCCCCAAATCCTGTGAGTTCTCCAGAATGTTCTTGCAATCTGTCCTCAACAGCTCCTCTGCCGTTAGCCCTTCATCTCATCACCACTTACCTTGATTACTGTAAGCCTCCTGCTGAGTTTCTCCTTTACCCCAGTCATAGGTAAAAACACCAACTGTGTCAAATTGAGTTCCTTTTGCCTGCAGATTTCAATTCAGTAGCCTCTGGGACCCATTAAAATTTGGCCTCTTCCAGTCTATTCACCCACTTGTGCCTGCGTTTCCTTGTCCCATGATTGTCCCATCATGTTTCCTTCAACCCTTGAGTCGTGACCATTATCAAAACAACTGACCTTTACAGGACTGTGTGCCTATGCAAGTTCTGATCCCTTTGCCTGATCCCTTTTCTTCTTACCCATCAAAGGAGCAAATTCCTATTCATCCTTCAAAAGCCAACTGCTCTTCAGTGGTGAGTCTTCAGCTTTCTGAAGCACTGAGTCTACACCTGGGGGATCAAAGTAATTTTATAGAAAATTCTGTTACAACACTTACCATGTTGGGCAGTAATTTTTCTCTTCACATGACTCTTTCCCAATAAAGTATGTCCTGTCTCTTCTCCCCAATGCGTAGTATTAGCCAATGTTGCATTCACAGTGTTGATCAGAGGGAGAAAAGGCATGTGTGAGGCTCGTTTTAGAGAATAAATGTGCTAAACTAGTGAATTCCTGGGAAATTTATAGTCAGGATAAGGATGGAATTGCTGCAGAATGCTGATGCTCTTGCAATCACAGAAGCAAGGTGAGCCAGGCACACAGGTGCCATCTGCTTGTATGGAGCAGAGGCTCCTTAGAAAGCTGAATTTCTGCCAGCCTCTTTCTTTGTAGTTTCAACTTTATATGCAATTTTTAATGTTGCAAATGAAACATGTGGTAATCAGATCCAAAGCAGTTCATTCAGTGCTTTTTAAGAAGAAACTCTGGAATGAGTGGGGGAGAAGTTTGTACTCCAAAGGAGTGAGATCACTCATTTACTCACTATGAATTCAGTCAAAGGAATTGAATGGATGCCGTCTCAAGATTACAGATGCAGAAGAGAGCCTTTCCTGTTTCCCACATCCCTGCAGCCCCATTAAAGAACTGCTATCAATACTTTTTGCCTTTCATTCCAACTTATGGGTCAGGAAGAACAGCCTCTTCAATGAAGGAGATGGAGCGGGGAAAGACTGACCCTGACTGGGATTCAGCCCTCCCGGGTGCTCTATAATCTTCCAGCTCGTGGAGCATTCCTCTCTTGTTCTCCGCTTCTTGTGCATGTGGTCAACAAAATTTCTTGGGAAGATTTTTCTCCCATGCAAATGAGAGCAAGTCAAATACACAGGTGGAGTTTGAATCTTTGGACCCAAGGCCATCATCACTTCAATCTGGCATTAACTTTGACAGAGCAGGTAATGTCGATTGCTACCTGATACCTGAGTCAGGCATTCTTAGTTGGTTTATCAATTGTTTCTCAACTGGTTTCTCAACAGGTTTCTCCATTGGCTCAGAACCTATGAGCATGTAGAATACCAAATGATAAACAGGATGCAGGCTGGGGAAGAAATGGGTTGAAATCTTTCTGGAAGTCAAGGCAGGCTAATTGGGGAGACGATGTTTAAGCTGAGATGAGGAGGAGTGGGTGTTTTCAATGTGGACAATGGAAGGCAGGGGAGAGGGGCTTGGGTGGAGGTGACAGGGACAATGACATGATGGCAGAGCATAAGGTGCAGAGGCATGAAAGAACAAGCTGCCTTCTGAGAACCACAAACTGTTTGCACTCAGTGACAGGAACATGGAGGTCAGAAACGAGAGAGAGCAGAAAGGTCTTTGGATATCATCTTGTTGATGAGTGGCTGTTGTGGCTGACTAGATTTTTTAGCTTGCTTTATCTTAGTGAAGTTGTGGGATTCTAAAGACCTTTTATTTTTTTATTGTCTGGGCCTACAACCCCAGCTGACATAATACTTTCAGAAATCTTGAGGCTTTTGGTGTATCCACTTTGTAATTCACTTTGAGACCAAAACTGTACCCATAAATCTCATAAGATGAACCCTTTTGTACCAGGTTCCTCACATGGACTCTTTGGTGTCCTGTTTAACAGAGAAATTCTCCATGGCCTGCCCTGAAGACCTGTAAAGGGCTTTGGGAGTTTACCAACACTTATTAAAGCCATTATCCTAACAGTACCTGATATTTGATCTTTTCTTAGATGCCATTTCTTAATTTTTGCGTCGTTTGTCATCTGGAGAAGGTGGGAGGTAGAAAAAAATAGGTTCCTAACCCAGCATGTCCTAGTTCCTGAATGCTCAAGGGTTGGTTCTTCAGCTGCTCTCTCTCCTCTTGCCTTTGTTATCATAGACAGTGAGAAGGAGTCAGGTGGCACTTCTGACATTCCACCTTGGAATCTCCTCAGCTATACCAGAGGTCAGCTGGTGAGCAGGTAGCATGTTTTTGTAATTAATGCCTGATTGTAAATTCATGCCTGTCTGCCAGTCTTGCACATGGCAGAGCCAAGTGGTTGCAACAGAGACAATGTGACCCATACTTGACTGTAGAGTTGTTTTTCTATGGCCCTTCGCAGAAGGGGTTTGCTCACCCTACCCAAGACTATTGAGTCCATTAGACACATTTTTCATTTTCCAAAGGTAACAGTGTTGCCAAATCTATGCCACTGTATAACAAGGATTCCTCCTTTAATTTTCCAATAACAGGTTGCCCATAGTTAGACTAGTCCACTGGAAGGCAATCAGCACTCTTCAGTGCCGTACTGCAACTGGGGTGCTGGGTCCAGCCTTCTCCACGTAATGTGTGGCCATCCTCCCACTGGGAATCCTGTCTGAGGCTGGCAAAGGACTCCACCATTCAAGATAATTTCTCCTACAGAAGTTGGTCCATGTAGCTCAATCGCAACTCCACTCCTGAACCTCTTATAGCTTTTGTGCTGATTAGGTTCCATTGCAAAGAACAGAGTTCGCCTGAGCTGACATGAGGCCTGAAAAATTCATGACCGGCATTAAATGGCTTTTGGAATCATTGGAAGGGGTGAAGACACACATATGGGCTAAGCTTCTGGGAGTGTCTCATAAAGCTGCTGCAATAGATCCTGCCATTGCAGCAGCAGAGAAGTCTAGGAAATGTGATTTTTAGCTTCTTCAATGGTTTAAGTCTGCTTGTGTGGCTGTACAGCATGGACTGGTGGCTTGAATGGCAGAGATTTGTTTTTTTCACAGTTTTTGAGTCTAGAAATCCAGACCAAGGTACCCTTAGTGGTGGGCTTGAGAGGGCCATCTGTTTGCTGTATCCTCATGGAGGCTTTCCTCTGTGTTTGTGTGTGTGTGTGTGTCTGTGTATGTGTGTGTGTGTGTGTGTGTGTGTGAGAGAGAGAGAGAGAGAGAGAGAGAGAGAGAGAGAGAGAGAGA
>NW_025999949.1:22879548-22883052 GCF_001458135.2 Marmota marmota marmota
TGTGTGTGTGTGTGTGTGTGTGTGTGAGAGAGAGAGAGAGAGAGAGAGAGAGAGAGAGAGAGATTGATCCATCTCTGGGTCTTTTCCTCTTCTTATATGGACACTACTTCTATCAGATTAGGGCCCTACCCTTATTACCTCATTTAACTTTAATTAAATGAGGTAATAAGGGTAATAAGTTCTCTAAAGGCCCCCCTCTCCAAATGTAGTCACATTAGTTGTTAGGGCTTCAAATATGCGTAGAAACGATTCAGTCCACAACACCAATTCTCCTCAGCAGGGAGGCAAAATCAAAATCCTCAGACAGGATTCCCAGTGGGAGGATGGCCACACAGTATGTGGAGAAGGCTGGACTCAGCACCCCAGCACTCTGAATATTGAGCAAACCATTTCGCAACATCCATCGAGCTTTGAAAAACAAAGGTGAAGTTACTCATTGCAGCATTATATGTGTATCAGCAAAGGCTTGGAAGCAACCCCAACAGAAGGGCCCACAGACAATTAAACAATGGAATACTATGTAACTGTGAAAAAAATAAGGGAGCTCTGAGAGGAGTGTCTGCGGTGGAAAACTCTCTATGATGGGGTGTTAAGTGGAAGAGAAATTTAGAACAAGTGAGCACTTTACTACATGCCCAGCAAAGGAAACAAACATCTATTTTCGATTATTACCTGTGCGTATGTGTGTACGTGTGTATGTGTGTGTCCATCTGTGTGTTTGCCAGTAGGTATGTATTTGCTCACATATATTTATTTATAAATGACACAAACAGACAGCTATGGTTGCCATGGAGGGAGGAATTGAGTAGCTGAGGCCAGAATGGGAGGGAATGTTCTGTGGTATGTTTGTGTATTTTGGGGTTGTTTGTTTAGAAAGCAGATTCTGAAGACTGATTGCTGTCCAGGATGTTTACTGCAGAGTGTCCTTGGGATCAATGTCTGTGCGAGAGAGGAGAAGGAATCCAGTTTGAGCAGAGGCGGGAGCTGACCTGCAGCTGAGGCCTGGCACCAGCATCCTCTGCCTGCCCACTGAGAACTCAGGAGCTGGAATGGTTTAAGAGTTTTCTTGCTTTGGACCTTCAACAGTCACTGGGTGTGAGCTTCCGGGAGAGGGTGTGAGCTTGGGAGGGGCTCTTCACAGCTGCAGCAACGCTTACGGGCTGGCAGATGCAAGCTGGATGCTCATCACACTCCCCTGCTCATCACACTCCCGAGGTTGGACAAGTCCTTCCTGGAATGTGAATCTGAATGCCACATCTCTTGTCTATCATGCAGGGCCTCTTGATACTTCTCTGACATCACCTCCTGCTAATGTGAGTCTCACTGCTTTGCACCTTATGTGTTTCTATCTCAAGGTCTTTTTCTTTACTGTTCCTTTGTCCTTATTGTTCCCCCCTTAAACAACTGGGTGGTTCATGTGTCCATTTCCTTCCTTCATAGTTCCTCTCAGATAAGAGGATATTTCTCCTTACCTGAGAGGACTTCCCTGACCAGAGGACTTCCCTGACCATCTCAGTCAACCTCGTACACCATCCCTGGAATCCTATGATGACTGTTTCTTTAACATGCTTTACTTCTTTTTCTGCCTCACATCACCTCTTAGCATACATTCCTTTGTTTACTTTTTGTAGTTCTTCACTGACAGCAGCCTCCTCACTCTGTATTGAGCCCGGCTGTACCCTCAGTGCCTAAGATCACACAACAATAGGAGCATAGCATGCTTTCAACAAATAAGTGTTCCATGAATGTACGAAGGCACCAGACACTGTGCCTGCCTCAGATGGAGTTGTAAGCAAAATCACTGGTAGGCGCTGCCTTCAGGGAGCTTGCTCCCTGGGTGGGGAGAGGAAGTAATGAATCCATCACACAGACATAAATTTCAGTCATGAAGTGACCTGTGATGAAAAGGATCACGGTGCCAGAAAAGCAAGAGCAGGTAACTGACAGGAAGGGCATGGAAAACTGTCGTGGGAAGTGACAGTGATGTGTGGGTTGCGATCTCAAGAATGAGCAGGCTTTGTTTAGGTAAAGGAAGGGGATGGATTTATCTTTTGAAAATGTCACTCTTGATTGAATGAAGAGACTGAATGACAGAGGGCGAATGCGTGTGGGTACACAGGATTGTTAGGAAACTATGGAAATCCTCTAGCAGAGGGGTGATGGTTACCAGAATTAGGGGGACCCTTGTGGTTGGGAGACACATCTGGATTTTAGAATTATGAAGTACACAATAGATGAGGCTCCCTTATGGCCTGTATATAGGAGGTAAGAGAGATAATTGGATAGATGGTTGAGAGAATATTGGAAGAGGAAGTAGTGCATTTTACTTTATTTCCTGTTTATGTATGTATATGGGGAAGAACAGTGAAAGAATTATTTTGAGTTTGAGGTATTACACCTCCAATATGAAAAATCAAGTAGACCATTGGTTTTAAGAATGAAGAGTTCAGACATGTATCCTGAACTGGAGATACCTTTTTTTTTTTTTTTTAAATTCTGTGTAGGTGGTATTTAAAAATGTGGGAGTAGATGAGATTGCCCAGTTAGAAAACAGTGAGAAGAGATGAGTCGAATGACCTTGAGGAACCCCCATGGTTAGTGAAAACAGATTTATCAAAGAGAAGCAGGACCAACTTGATATGTTGGAGGAAAATGTGGTATTACCTCAGGACAGTGTTTCTACAAGGAGTACTCAACAGTGTCAAAACTACTGAAAATGTACGTGAGAACTGAAAAACACAGTTGCACTGACAACAGGGAGATCATTGGCGGTGTTTGTGAATCGCTGTTTCTGTTGCAGAAGGAAGGTTAGGGTGAGTGGAGACGTGGTCACACAGAAGTTGAGGGGCTGCTTTAGGATGGGACGGGGCACTCAGAGTTTACAAGAAAGAATGAAAAGTCCCTGCAGAAATTTGTAATGTTTTGAACAACCAACAATAAAAAATTAAAAAAAAAAAAAAAAAGTCCCTGCAGAGGAGTTGTTTTAAATACTACGGAGTGACTGTTGCAATGGGAAGAGAGTGCAGGGGTGCAGAGGTTAATAGCTTGGTGTGTGTGGCATGGGAGGAAAATGAAAGAAGTACCTGCTTCTCCAAGCGTTATTAATAAGGGCGACTTATAAACGGTGCTCGGCTCTCCAACTGTTTCACGAAAGGTCAACGTGTATCCATACTCAGAGCGATGAGAACCAAAGCAAGAGGATCTTGAATACTATATTGATTTTGATTATGCTGGGATAATGGTAAAGATGCTAAAGATCAATCTGATGACACCCGGATGGCAAGGAAAGCACAAGCGCCAACCAGGCCCCCATCCCGAGGCGCCGAGGAACGCGGTCACAACTGGCCAATCACAGCACAGGAAATCCCCGGCGCGCTCCTAGCCCGGGACTCTAAGGGTTAAGATCAACGAGCGCTGCATCCTAGAGGGGCCCCCGCACAGCCCGCCGGGGAGGTCGGGGCCACTTCCTGTCCCGGCCTCGGTCGGAGCATTTGGGACCCCGGG
>NW_025999949.1:22883077-22962099 GCF_001458135.2 Marmota marmota marmota
GGCGCCGGCGTCCGGGGGTCGCGCGGGCGGGCGCGGTGTCCCGAGCGCAGCGCGTTTCCCCTGAGGGCTGTCCGTCCAGAGCTGCGCTCCACCCCTCACCTGTCTACGCTGTCCCAGTGACAGCGGCCATTCTCAGTGGCGTGACCTCTTAAGGACATCGGGTTGTGTCATTGATGACCTGAATTTGCCCCCTTAGCTCCAAAGCCAATATAGTATCGCAGGGGAAACGGTGGGACGTGGATCGGCCCCCCGAACCCTTGAGTCCTTGCTAAATTCCTGGATAGAAATACCCGTTTTAATAGCCCCCGCCCCCCGTTTTGCCTTCAGGTATAGGATTTTTTCTTCCCACTGAAACACTGGGAATGTCTGTGATTTAGGTCACTTCCCCTTATATAACCGGCTCTAGATGCCGAGTGTGTTTGGGAACGTCCACAACAGTGGAGGCACTCTTGGAGGAGTGTTTGCATTTCGGGATTAAGCCCAGCGCTGCTCCCCACTCTCCTCCGCGGTGTCTGCTCTGCTTCGCAGTATCGCAGTATCACATGGGCTTCCAGGAGGTGGGCCTCTCAATCCTGCTCTACTGTTTCCTGGTTGTACCTTGGGAAAGCTTCTTTATACCTTTCAACTTATCTGTGAAACCATCTTTAAGATTTTTTTTTAAAGATTAAAATATGTGGGGCTATTTATACACCTCAGGCTATTTTGAGAATGACAAGAGAACCATGCAGATTATTTATTTCACTATCTGGCACATGACAAGCAGCAGCTGGATAAAAATCATACTGGTTTTTTGTTCGTTTGTTTTTAATATGTGTACCTTTGGAGATTCTTCATTTTAGGCTCTTTGGTATTATTTACACCCTGAAATGAATCCAAGTCCATAGATAACTGCCTTCCGGTGGTAGACCACATTCTCTTATCCCTTAAAGTGGTCAGGGGGTGTAGTTGGCTCCAGAAGATGAAGGGTGGGCTGAAATGGACAGCATGATTATGATAGGTTAATAAACTAAGTGCAAACCTGGAAGAAGTCCCTGTTTTGTCTCCCTTTTATACTTAGAAGTGACGGGCTACAATTATTTCAGCTCTGCTTTGTTCTATTTTGTTGTTACTGATTTTATAAATCTTAACTTTCCATTGAAACTGACTTTCTTCCTTCTGTCAACCACCTGGTTATTCTTTTGAAACTAAACAAGTTGCTTTCTCTTCTTTAGCTGCTGCTTATGCCAGCATAGGGATTTCTTGGAGTCTTTATAAGTTACTATTGATGCCTTTTCTGCAAGAATATTTTGTTTTTTCAAATATTGGGGATGTAGCTCAAGCAGTAGCATGCTCGCCTGGCATGCGTGGGGCGCTGGGTTCGATCCTCAGCACCACATTAAAATAAAGATATTGTGTCCACTGAAAACTAAAAAAATAAATATTAAAAAATTCTCTCTCTTTCTCTCTCTCTCTCTCAAAAAAAAAAAGGTATTTCTATGAGTGGACATTGAGTACTAGTGTTCATGTCTATATTTGAAGCTTGACCTTCAGATTTTTAATGCAAAGGTAATAATAAATAGTATAAATTATGATAATTTAAAAATTATTTTCTTAGAATAGGTAAATCAGGTTTACTCTTATTTCTGAACACAGCCAATTTTCTTCAGTATGGTCTCAACAGAACATTCTGTGCCTACAATTGCTATGTTGTAATGGTTGGGAAGGAAGGAGGAATAAACTTAGAACAAGTGCCTCCAAATGTGACCCCTGTTTCCATCCACAGGGTTTCTGCTCCCTAACCTGGCTGTGATTATTGTGATGGAGCAAGGAAAGGAACTGTTGGTGGCAGAGTCTAAAGGTTTCACCAAGAGGGAAAATTTGAAAGTCCTCTTTTCAGGTGAGGGGTTGAGAAGATTGTCTGAATGGTTAGGCAGTTTGTTACAAGATGTGCTAGAGAGGGCTGGGGATGTGGCTCAAGCAGTAGTGCTCGCCTGGCATGCGTGTGGCCCGGGTTCGATCCTCAGCACCACATACAAACAAAGATGTTGTGTCCGCTGAAAACTAAAAAATAAATATTAAAAAAAAAGATTCTCTCTCCTCCCTCCCTCCCTCTCTCTCACTCTCTTTAAAAAAAAAAAAAAAGGTGTGCTAGAGACCCTGTGGACAGAACAAGGTGTTAGAATGAGACAACACTTACCTTGGATCTCTGCTCTGTCACTTATAAATTGTGTTAATTATTTTGGCCTCAGTTTTCTCATCTTTAAGGAAAAGATGATGAATGATAATCTGTATTTCACAAATATTTTAGGATTAATGAGATATCACATGGAAAGCTCCTGTTCTTAGTAAAGGTGGTTATTGTTATTTCTATATTTGCTCGTATTTTAACTAAGCTGTTGACAGGTTAGATGTTGTCAGATGGGATCCTGTACACTTTCACCCCTACTTAGATTCCCTTTTTTCTTTCACATCTTCTAGCATAAAGTTTAATGTGTTATGTTTAGATTGAGGTTCTCCTTGACAGTTGCTAACAGGTTCAATTGCTTCACTTGTGCCGTTAATTCTCCTGCTTCTGGTGAACACATAGAATAAAAGCTTGAAAACACTTTTTTTTTTAATATAAAATACTTGATGAGGTTTTACATTGTTTTTTTCTCTGTTTCACTACAATTCAGAATTTTCTAGTAGAGATCAGGAAATATGTTTAGAATATTTGTTTATTTTTGCAGGAGATGAAAGTAAGAATATTATGGGAACTGCTCAACACAATGCTCCTCAGGCAGAGAAACTCTGTCTTAAAGATAGAGTTTCAAAATGGCCTAAACATCATGGACCAGAGAATATTAAGAATGAGGATACAAAAGAAACACCATTAGCATGGTCCCAAGAAGATGAGATGTGTTGTCATGATTCCTATGAGAATGATGGCTTGTCACAGTGTTGGGAAAATTGTATAAGAAAAGCAGAAAAACCCAACCACCAGGAATGGGACCCAGAACAACATAACAGTGTCTCTGTACATCAGAATTCATCCTTGGGAGAGAAACCCTACAAATGTTTGGAATGTTGGAAAAGCTTCAGTAATAGTTCTCATTTGCGTACTCATCAGAGGACCCACTCCGGAGAAAAGCCTTATAAATGCTCTGAGTGTGAAAAATGCTTCTGTAATAGTTCTCACCTGATCCAGCATCTGAGAACACACACTGGGGAGAAGCCGTACCAGTGTGGAGAGTGTGGGAAAAGCTTCAGCAACACCTCCCATCTTATTATCCATGAGAGGATGCACACAGGGGAGAAACCCTACAAATGTCCCGAGTGTGGGAAGAGTTTCAGCAGCAGCTCTCACCTCATTCAGCACCACAGATCACACACAGGTGAGAAGCCATACGAGTGTCCCATCTGTGGAAAAGGCTTCAGCCACAGCTATGTCCTAATAGAACATCAGAGGACTCACACTGGAGAAAAGCCCTACAAGTGCCCCGACTGTGGAAAGAGCTTCAGTCAAAGTTCCAGTCTGATCCGCCACCAGCGGACACACACAGGTGAGAAGCCCTACAAATGTCCTGAATGTGGAAAAGGCTTTGGTTGTAATTCTACTCTAATTAAGCATCAGAGAATCCATACGGGAGAAAAACCCTATCCCTGTGCAGAATGTGGGAAGAATTTTAGTCGAAGCTCCAACCTTATAGCACACCAGAAAACGCACACAGGAGAGAAGTCCTGTGGAAATTCTGAATATGAGGAAAGTGTGCATCAGGACTGCAGTATGGTAGAGGACTGCAGAGTCCAGCCAGGAGAGAAGCCCTATAAATGCTGTGAATGTGGGAAGAGTTTTGGCCTTAGCTCCCACCTCATTAGACATCAGAGAACGCACACGGGGGAGAAGCCTTACAGGTGTTCTGAGTGCTGGAAGACTTTCAGTCAGAGTTCCACCCTGGTGATCCACCAGAGGACTCACACAGGAGAGAAACCTTATAAATGCCCCGACTGTGGAGAGTGCTTCAGTCAAAGCTTTAACCTCATCAGGCACCGAAGGACCCACATAGGAGAAAAACCTTACAAATGTCCCGACTGTGAGAAATGCTTCAGCAGAAGTGCCTATCTCAGTCAGCATCGGAAAATTCACATGGAAAAGTCTCTTGAGTCTCCTGAAGTGGGGGGTTTCCTTCATGAGTGGACGTGGAAAAGCTGTTCAGGGAAAATGGCCCTCCTCCCTTCATTTTCAGTCTCAAATTCATCTTCTACCTGAGTTCCACAGATGTTTCATGCTGTCCCCCCTTCCTCCACTGGACCATTACAAGGAAGGTATTTGGTGATAATTGTGCTCTAAAGTTTATTGGTGTGTTTCCCAAATGCCTGGAAAAAGTCAACCTCTCTGTTTAGAGGGAAAAACTGAGATCCACTGGCTACCTAATCTGTCCAGGGAGAGGCCACCAAGGACTGAGGAGGAACTTTTAAAATGTAAAGTGAGATAGGAATGGCTTCAGATGGAAATGGAGAGTAATCCTGGGAGTGAGCCAAAAGACCTGATGCTAGAATTGCCATTGAATCACCTCATTTCCTCTTGTCTTATTGAGTGTAGACAGCACATTATTTTTCTTAAGAGTTTACCCAGAAAAGTTCATTTTGAACAAATAATGCCATTACCTGGCTGTTTTTGGAGGTCTTAAGAAGAGATGTACTTTACCAAGTGCATTTTTATTTTCTAAAAATGAACTTGTATCTAGAACACTGTGTCCATTACCATAGCTTTTAGCCATATATGGCTACTTACACTTATGTTGATTAAATGAAATTTAAAATCCAATTCCTTAGTCAACTAGCTCCTTGAAAAGTGCTCAGTAGCCACATATGACTAGTGGCTGTTGTATGGAATATCATCATAGAAAGTTCTTTATTTCAAGATCATCATTCTAGAGAGACTCATAAGTCTTTCCTTTCAGGGTAGGAATGCACTCTGGGGTTTTGCTCTCCAATAGGAATTGAAATAGAATAAAAATGGGATAGTTTTGAAAGCACTGGGTCAAGAAAGTGGATATTCTAGTGACTCTGTGTTCTCATTTATGTTCCACCAACTGGGTTATCTAGTGATAAAACATCATTGTCTTGACTAAAGCCAGGATAGGAAGTAGGATCCTGAATTATTCTGTTTTTAAATTTTAGATGAATTTCTCTTCATGTTATTCCTAATTAGATCAGGAACTGGATTTTTTTTCTAATAATTAACACATTAATTCTGAGCCAGTGTCCAAGAATAGTTTGCCTTTGAACACTGATATTCTTTAGCTCCAAGACTGGCTGTTTTCTTGGGCCTCTTGACATACTTGGTCTGGGGATCTGATGATTGCCATCATCGGCTCTATAGGAATGATGCTTTGGGAGGTATTAGATATATCTTATTCCCCTCTCCCACTTTTTCCTACTAGTGTGAAAGGTAAATGTGTAGAAGTTCAGAATTCCTCTGAACTGCCCAGGATTGCATTTTATTGTGGGATTCAAAATATTATGAAGAATATGTCAAGATGGTATATTTGGAACGTGAAGTTAGACAGGACCGACTGTGGCTGCTGAAAAGGTCTGTAGCTGGCAGGTAATTGGTTTGTATGAGGATTTTTTTATCTTTCATGCTTGGGGCATACGTGTCCTTTAGTATTGTTATATGATTAAAAAAAGAAAAAAAGCTAATAAAGGAATTTTATATTTGGGGGTGATTTTATGCTTTCAGAAATTTTTTTTTATGTGACTCCCGCCTATGCATCTTTCCGCCTTTGTATGTTATATAGTAATGCCCAAGTTATCTTAAGTTGTAATATCTCAGGGCAAGTTTTGATAGTATTTTTTTTTTTTTTTGCCACAGAAAGCTGAGAGTTGAATTAATGATTGGTAATTAAATTATGGGTTTATTATCAAGGCTGAAATTTAGTATCAAGGCAGCAGCTATGAGGTTAATCACATGATCTATGGCAAGTGGCCACTCTGAGCCTCAGTTCCTTCATCTGTAAAATGAGGATAATGCCTCCCTTGCAAGGTTGGTATAAGAATTAAACAAATGTTTACAAAACTTCTGCCAGAGAGCTTAAAATAAAATGCGGTTAATATAAATATTAATGGTATTATTATTAATTGAAACAAATTTAAAAATGTCATCCACATGAAAAATAAAAGTAGCAATACAGCTCCAAACTTATCCTGCTTAGAGATTCTGTTTGATCCATCTCAGGAACCCAAAGGAACAAGGTATTAGAAAAGCATGAGATGATATGTGTTTTAAGTTTGTGGGCTGTCAAAAATACTTTTATTTACAACACTTGGTAAAAGCAGCTATAATAGAGGCAGGAAATGTTAACTGAAGTTTTTGTTGTTCATGAAACAAAGGATTTGGTTTAAAATACGAAAGATCAAAACAGCATGTTTGACAACAGGTAAATGTGTGTCCTCTCACCATCACCTGCACTATGTTTTATGACTGCCAACAAATGAAACATGTTACAAACTTGAGCTCTACAGGAATATAGACATTCACATTTTATATTGGTTAAGATGAACTCCATTATTAAAATAGTCTGGTGAGAATCCTTGTATCTGGATAGGAAATAAGGAAAATCGAAGAGAGATTTGTCCCTTGTGATGAAAAATATAACAAATTCAATCATATTTGATGTTTTTGCCTCAGTTTCACTAATCAGCTGATAGGTTCTTTGTTCAGCTCCATACAAAGTAAATATTCTGTATTCTGTATTTTTCTTGTTGGAACAAAGGATTCAGCAGCATATGAATAAAGAAATAAGAAATTTCTTATTCACAAATTATTTGTTTTATAGTATCTTTTTAATTAAATGCTGAGAGCCATTAGCCAAGTAGGTATGACAATTTCCTTGCCAGCGTACCCCATGTTGCTTAGTGGAAGGACTCGTGGAAATAGGACATTTTGCAGTGACATTGCAGTTAGGTGACCTTGCTCAAGGACCAGGGTGGATCCGGGATTAGGGTGTTCCCGGTTTAGGATAATCGGGTTTAGGGCGTTCCAGGTTTAAGATTATTCCTGCTGGGAATAGGGCGTATCCTGCTGCCTGAGTTCCCCTTGAGTTCTCACGGGGTTCAGACAGTATTTTTTGGGAGATAGAAGCCCAGTGGAGGTGGATTTGGGCAGAGAACGTGGATTTCCCCAGAACATGATTGTAGACGGCTGGTGTGAGTTCGGGAATAAAGAGTTGCTGTTTGAATCTACAAGCTGTGTGGTGGCTCGTGATTGTGTGCCCAGCCAGACTGCGGCAATTAAAGACATATTTTTCCTACTTAAAGAAGGGACTCATTGCTGGACATGGTGTTGCATGCCTGTAATCCTAGAGTCTTGGAAGGCTGAGGCAGGAGGATTGCAAGTTTGAGGCTAGCCTTGGCAACTCAGCAAGCCCCTAAGCAAATCTTAGCCAAGACCATGTCTCAAGCCAGGCGCAGTGGCTCACGCCTGTAATCCCAGTGGCTAGAGAGGTTGAGACAGGAAGATTGCAAGTTCAAAGCCAGCCTCAGCAAAAGTGAGGCGCTAAACAACTCAGTGAGACCCTGTGTCTAAATAAAATAACAAAATAGGGCTGGGGATGGCTCAGTGGTTGAATGTCCCTGAGTTCAATCCCCAGTACCCCCACCCCCTCAAAAAAAACCCTCTGTCTCAAAATACAAAATAAAAAGGACTGGGGTTATAGTGGTAGAGTGCCCATGGGCTCAATTCGAAAACAAACAAAAAACCGATATAAAAAATAAGGGGCTCCTTATTTTTCTCTTCCAGTGGAATAGGAACATCTATGTCAATGTGCATACTTACAGAAGAAACAGGAAGCACCCTTCCTAGCTGCTTACAGCCTTCCAGGTAAAAGCTTAAGCCTCTCCTAATACTGGAGGTAAAGGCTGGCTCTCAGCATCCCATGTCATCCAAGCTGGGCCTGTTACTGGTGTTAGAGGCCAGAGGCCTGACTTGGGGGCCGCAAAATGGACCAGATTTGGCCACCTACCACCTTAAAGAGTCCAGAGAAAGATGAATGGTAGTGAAGCAAACAAAGGAATTTGTTATATACTGTAGCCACACTAGGAAGAAATGGGGACCTGCATCCTAAGCCCTGTCTTCAGGGTACTGATCAGAGCTTCAGGATTGTATAGGGAAGAAAAAACAGTGGAACAGGGCAGGGAATATGCGTGACTGTGAGCAGTCTTGGTCCAACTGCAGTCTGGTTGATTGACTCAGGTCTGGTTCTGCTGGCACCAGGAAATCTTATTGCCCCCCTTTAAGGGGGAAATGTAGTTTCCTGAACCCTCCATCTTCAAATTTAATTATCTGGTCATCTGAGGAGCTAGAAATAACTATTGATTAAAGTAGGTTAGGTTTGCCCTAAAAAAGCAAGCTCTGCAGTTTGACACCATGCCTCACAGTCCATGGTTAGATACTGAGTGTGAAAGGACACTTGCAAAGTTCAAGGACCACCCCACACACCAGAATCCCACTCGAGAGATTTATTGTCAGACCATGGAGCAAACTGACAAGGCTGTCCCTCTAACAAGGAAAGCAGCAGCCTGTTGGCACTCACAGGGCAGCTTTATAGCCTACAGGAGGAATTTCACAAGCATGCTTTAGGGGTTATGTCATGGGCTGGGGTGGGCTCGACCCTTTAGCAGGCACACATTCTTATGGGAGGCTAAGCAGCATTGCCTCAAGATCTCTAGATAAAATGGCTCCTAAATCAAAACCTAGGAGTCCCTAGATAAAAATGGCTCCCAGCCTAAAATGGCGGATCTGATGCCAAAAATCACATGCTTATGGTTTTTATGCTAGTGTTCAAGAGTATGTGCTCCTACTAGAATGTACACCAAGTGCAGGGATAGATTCCATTTTGTAACCCAAAGGCTGACACGGAGCAGGAGCAGGGTGTTTATTGGTTTTGGTTGAGAAGTGCAAAGGATGAGGTTTCCTGGATCAGGTTGTGTAATCTTAACATTTCCTCAGGCTCCTTTCACACCTTTACTTGATCTGGCCCACAGAGCTGGGCTGATTTGGAAGTACAAGCAGCTGCCCTGAGAGGCTGTGCATGTATATTAACTCTGGAGGACTAAAATGTTCTCCATAGAACTTTGCACCCAGATTATGTAGGATAGGGTCAAAACCTGTTTCAAATTCAGATTTCAATCACTTACTGGCTCTCTCCTCTGTACTTTTCATTGTAGGATTTGGCAAGCTGTGAATGAGGTGAGGTTCCAGGCATGCCACAGATATTAAGGAAATTACTGTTTTCCTTCCTGTCCACACTCATTTACTCATAATTTTGTCAAGGGTAGGTAGGATTCAATTAAACAGAAATGTTTAATTGCGACTTGGGTTATTATTTTTTTAAGTGTCTAAAATAGAGAGAACATTTATCTCATGAGTTTGTTGGGAGGACCAGTGAGATAAGGTACTTGCTTAGCATTGCTGGTACCTAGTAATCGCTCAGTGTCAGTCATTACCATCATGAAGTGGACCTAGACCATTATGGGTTTTTGGATCATTTTGGAAAGAAACTTCAGAGACATGAGTGTCTCCTGAGACCACTGAAATCGGGCATCTTTTTGTTATTGTCTGCCCTAGGAACATGAAAAGACATAAATAGGAGTGTGTAGAAAGCCATTTGGGAAGCTAATATTGTAGCATAATCATTATTGCAATTTGGTAGTATTTGAGCAACTTCTGATTTTTCTGTTTATAAATTACCCTACCTACACTTCCCTATCCCTTCATTATTTTTAGTTTCTGTTGTTGTTCATTTTTATCTTTCTCTGGCTTTAACCTCTTCTGCCTCTTAAGTCCATATACTAACACAAATTTAGGTTTTTTTTTTTTTTTAAGTTATAGATGGACACATACCTTTATTTTATTTATTATTTTCTATGTGGTGCTGAGGATTGAACCCTGTGCCTCTGATGTGCTAAGCAAGTGCTCTACCACAAAGCTATAACCCCAGCCCCTCTACCCTTTATTTTATTTTCTTGCTTTTCCTCCCCTCCCATGACTTGGAATCAAGTCAAAGCTGGGTATGGTCCAAATGGCGCAGTTTAGTTACATATGGAAACGGGATGGTAGATGTATTAATACTTTTTTTTTAATTGCTATAAAATACCTGAGACTCAGTACTTAATGAAGAAAAGAGGTTTATTTGGCTTTTAGAGGCTGAAAGTCTATGATTGGGCAGAGCCATCTCTTTGGACTGTGAGGACCCCTGGCTGCATCACAACATGGTGGAAAAGTAGGAATGGAAATGCTACATGCATGTAGCTAATTGCATGGGATGGCCTTTCTTTGGAACAGCCCACTCTTGTGGGAATTCACCTTGAGACTAGCATCAGACTGTGCTGTGGATGATGCCTCCCATGACCTAACTACCTGGCACAAGGCCCCGCCTCTTAAAGGTCCCATCACTTTTACAATGCCACACCAAGAAAAAGCTTCCAAAGGACACGAATCTTTGGGAGACACACTCAAACCATATCTATACCATAGCACCTGGCAATTATGACCCAGTGGGCATGCAGCTACTTAGAAGCAGAGGAAGAGTGTGGGGGCCAAGACAGCATGCTTCTGGTCTAACATGGCTTGACTCTGGTCAAATCAGTAGATGTTCAAAGATTTGACAGACTGAGGGATGGAGTGGAAGCCTGGTTCAGGATTACCACAATTAATTTTGACCCATGCCGAGCCCTGAATAAATGGTAAGATTAAGAAAATACTAGTTGATGAGGCTGTTAGACACAGGTAGGAGATGTCCCCCCTTAACATGGCTCATTTGAAAATATGCAACAAAGTACAAATTAAGAAATACATAAAAGTATGAAGATCAAAATAAGAATGACTCATAGTCATTTTTTCCAGAGATCATTCACCATGAAAGTTCTGAGACTTTTCACAACAGTCTCTTTTCTAAGCATAGATATGCATAAATATAAAAAATAGGATCATATGGTATATATCTAGTATTGTCTTGATTTTTTCTAAATATTAGATCATTTGTCATTGAACTTGTTTAAAAATTATGAGTTTTAATGGCTTCACCATATTATACTAAACTGATGTGTCATACAATTTAATTGTCTTATTATTAGATGTTTATATTATTTCTCCTTGTTTGATATTAAAAATAACACTGCGAACAAGGACTTTTTGTTTGGTGTTTCATCTGTTTTGGTGTTATGGTTTTCTTTTTCTTTTTTTTTTTTGGTACTGGGGATCGAACCCACTGAGATACATCCCCAAACCTCTTTTTTTCTTTAATATTTAGAGACAGGGTCTCACTGAGTGGCTGAGGGCCTTGCTTAGTTGCTTGAGGCTGGCTTTGAACTCATGATCCTCCTGCCTCGGCCTCTCAAGCAGTTGAGATTACAGGCATGCATTGCTGCACTTTTGCTTTTTCAAACGGTACGTCTGATTATTTCTTTTGGATGAATTCCTAGAATTGTGATTACTGAATCAAAGGATATAAACTGTTTTAAAGGCAGCTTGCTTAATTGCTTTCCAGAAATGTTTATCCATTTAAACTACCCCAGTAAAATAATTTTATGAAACCCCTTTTCCTGGGGGAGGAGGAAAAAAATTAGTATGTTAATAAATGACATTATTATAATTCAAGGCCAATATATTAATATGATAAAAATTTTTAAGGCAGTTTTTAAATAATCTTTTTCTGGTGGTCACCCCACCCCATCCCATTGGCTGAGACTCACCTTGGGTTGGTCATTTTAAGAACTACTTACGCTTTTCCTTGTTCTGCACTAGACAAAATCACAACTGATGTCATGGCTTTAAAAACTAGGGAAATGAGACAATACTCAAAGCCTTGCAGTGTCAGGAGGAGGAATGGATGAAGAAGGGACCGGGTAGTTCAATATACATTGCCACCTGATGTAGAAGATCAAGTGCATCCCAAAGCTAGGACAGTGAGTTTAATTCAGGTTTGGCAGATGATGAGTACCTTTAGTTTTAAAAATTCATGTATAGGGAAAAAAATGGGGACTTATAGAAAGATACAAAATTAGACTGCTCAGAAGAGTAGAACCCTCTTCCCAATTACACTGCCATCAATAGGGGAAAAACCTGTGTTGTCGACTGCTTGCCTAAGTGTTGTACTAAGGGGAAAAAAACCATACTGTGGGAAAGAGGAAAAGAAAACAGGTGTGATCACTGACTTTGACAGAGATTATACTGGTTACTCCTACTATTAAACATTGCCCTCAAAGTAATTCCCTCTGATAGATCCTCCTTGATCCTTGGTTTAGTTGACAGCCTCCCTCTAGAGCAATATCTGCTTTTGATTTTTCCCTTTTGTTCTTTCCTTTTTTTTGACACATGACATTTTTAATTACTGGCTGTCTACTGTTTTCACATTTAACTTGAAACTCCAAAGTGACAGGTACTGTATCAGCATTGTGCTTTGCTTTATTCCCAGTACCATCGGAGCACAGTGCCTGACACAAAGCAGATACTGGATGCATATTTATTACATAGAGTTGGACTGATGGACACTCTAATGAGGTCTTGTTGAGCAATTCTGAAGGAAACAAAATGAAAACAAAGTTCAAATTAATATAACTGGCTCTATCACTTGTACTTAGAATTTGCAAAAGATTATAACTGCTGAAGCATTTTGAATTTTTTAAATGATGAGTTAAAAATTGTTGGATGTGGTGAATGGTAAAGTTTTGAGAACTTTGATCTAATGTATAATGTATTAAAAGTAAAACCAGTAAAAAAAGAAATGGATTTTTTTACTACTAAAAAAGGGAAGACTGGGCTGGGGATGTGGCTCAAGCGGTAGCGTGCTCGCCTGGCATGTGTGCGGCCTGGGTTCGATCCTCAGCACCACATACAAACAAAGATGTTGTGTCCGCCGAAAACTAAAAAATAAATATTAAAAAATTCTCTCTCTCTCTATCTTTAAAAAAAAAAGGGAAGATTGTATTTAACATTGAAAAATGCTTACCATGTAACAAATACTGATATATAGTTGTGAATAAGACATGGTTTTCCTTAAGTTAAATCCTTTGAAAAAGCTATATGTAAATAGAAAATTATGATAACAATTTGGTTACTGCTTTCAACAAAGAGTAGAGTTATGAAAACTTGAAGAAAAGATGGTGATTAATCTAAGTCTTAAAAAATGGATAGTTGAAGAAAGGGGCAAGTCTTTACTTCCCAGCATTGAGAATGACACTTAAGAAGGCACAAATTGGGGCCTGGTGTGCCAAAATAGGACAACAGAGATGTCTAAGCAAGGGAATAAAAATATCAGATGTGTGTGTGTTTTTTTTTTTAGTTGTAGTGGAACACAATACATTTATCTATGTATCTATCTATCTATTTATTTATTTATATGTGGTGCTGAGGATTGAACCCAGGGCCTTGCACATGCTAGTGCTGAACCATGTGTGCTTTTGTTTAAGATAACTAGGTCTTTGTGTGGGGATTAAGAAAAGTCACACATCCTTGGGTTCCTCAGCTAGGTTTCCTGGGTTTGGCTTCAGACTCTTCCTCCCTACCAGTTACCCACTGGTGGGTCCATCACTTTCCTTGTCTGCAAAATGGAGCTGAAAAATATTACATACCTGATAGTGTTGCCAGGAGAACATGAGCTAGAATATGAAAATTAGGTAGAATATTGTCTGTAGATAAACATTAGCTTTTATCATGATTACAGAAGTATTTCTAATGAACCTACTCTATAGCATTATTATCTTTGCCAATAAGTGACTGATTTTATGTCTTATTTCATTTTCACTTCAGGCCTAAGTGACAGATTTCTGGTTTTCAGTAAATGAGCCATGCCAAGATTCAAAAATATTTAAGCAATATTTAAATATTTCAGTTCAGAAAATAAAGACATTCAGAGTATGCTCTATTCTAGGTAGGGCAAATGTTATTTGCTCCAAATTCAGAAGTGGATCTTGAGCTGTCCAAAAGCTTGATGAGCTGACAATGAATTGATAATTTTGTAGAGATACAAACTCTTTAAGGATGTTGCCTTCAGGAGATTGTGAAAAATCACCCCCTTAATTAAAAAAAAAAATCATGATAATCTCAAATACAAGATAAGGAGGAAGCAATCTTCCTGGTGTCTTCTCATCTATGGAGTTCGGTACTTCAGACTTATCATTTTAGCAACATGGGAACTCACAGATGCAAATAAGCAGTTTATTGAAGAATTATCAGGAAAATGATTTCCTACACCTTGAACTGATTCTCAAGTCCTTTTTAATTTGGGGGATGTTTCAATCATTGATAACAGTCAAGAACATCGTTGTGGAAAGAAACTCTTGGTTTTATAACAGTAAAGTTAGGGCATTTATTGATTTGGATACCAGTTTAGCTTGGGGTTTTATCATTTATAAGCTGCAACCTCTTCAAGCCATTTGTGTTCAAGTCAGCTTTTCCAATCTGTGACAAAACACCTGAGTTAAACAACTTTAAAAGGGGAAAGGTTTATTTAGGGTCAGTTTCAGATATAGTCACGTGGCCCTGTTTCTTTTGGATCTATGGAGAAGCAGTAAGTACATCAAGGCAGAAGCCCAGGGCAGAGGAAACTTGTTCACTTCATGGTGGCAGGCTGGGAAGCAAAAGGACGAGAGACAGGAGATCCAATAACCCACTTCCTCCCACTGGGCTCCAGCTGGGAGACCAGCTCCCAAAGGTTCTACCACTTCCACCTCAGGTAACCTCCCCCCAGGCCTCCTGGTGCCCGGCACACTCCTCTCTTGGAGCACTTATGGCACACCTAGGCTTATTTCACGTCTTTACCTCTTGGCTCTGCAGACAGCACAGGGGCGAGGCTCAACTGGGTCACTTCAGCCTAGCTACTGGCGGTCCTCTCTAGAGGCGACCGCCCACTCATTCTCCCCGGCTCACGTTTTCCACGCACTCACGGCTCCTCTCCCGCTCGCTCGAGCCACTGGGACACAAAAGCTGTGCCTCTCCCTCCCCCGGGGCTGGCACGTAGTAAGTGCTCATCATTCGGGTGTGCACGGCTCACGCCCACGCGAGGCAGGCTTTTCCCTAGAACGAGCTCCTGCCCGCTCCAAATGGGTCCCAGGGGCCGGGACCGCCGCGAGGAACCGACTAGGACCCCGACCACGGCCCCCGGCCCCCGACGTAAGTCCGGTCCCCAGCCGAGCCCGCGCGCGCCACCGCAGTCGCCCGCTAACCACCCGGTCCCACCCCCATTCCCCACCCTACATCACGCAACATCGCGCTAGCGCCTCTACGGGCGGTGNAGCCTGCCGAGGAGCGTCGGGGCCGCGCTGCCCGAATCCGAGGCCATCTTTTGTTGGGAAAGCCGACCGGGCACTTTCCCCCGAGGGTGGTTGGGCATTGTCGCCGTCCAGGGAATACGGAGCCTCCCGCGCTCGCCAGCAGCCCCCGCGCCTCTCGCTGCCGCGGGCGAGCGCTCTCCGCGGAGGCGAGCTTCCCCCGCCCCCAGCTCCCTCCCACTGGGCACCTGCTGCTGGTGAGGGAAGAGCAACATTTTTCCAGGAGGACGAACCAGACGTCAAAATACACAGCATCGCCTGCAGCCGCCCCCCGGAGACCCCGTCAGGAAAAGGAAAGTATGGTTTGCCCGAAGGAGGAGAGCGCGTCTCGCCGGGAGCTGTTGGAGCCGGCGAATTTTTAATACTGCCTCCCAAGTCCTGTACGATTTATTCTTAAGATTGTTTTGTACTATGTATGATTTTAAATTTTGATCTCTGACTTGTAATCCTGGGATCGCGGTTCCTGAGTTTGGCCGGTGCCCCCTGTTCCTTTTGGTACTAGGATTTGTCCGGAGCCTCTAATTACCAAACCCCCACTGCGGGGAGAAAATTTCAACTTTGGTCGGTACTTCCAAAGAAGCCTTTGGCATCATGTGGACTTTTCTCGGAATTGCCACTTTCACCTATTTTTATAAGAAATGCGGGGACTTCATCACTTTGGCCAACAAGGAACTCTTCTTGTGCGTGCTGGTGTTCCTGTCGCTGGGCCTGGTGCTCTCCTACCGCTTTCGCCACCGAAATGGGGGCGTCCTGGGGCGCCAGCAGAGCGGCTCTCAGTTCGCTCTCTTCTCAGATATTCTCTCAGCTTTGCCACTTATTGGCTTCTTCTGGGCCAAGCCACCCCCTGGATCAGAAAAGAAGGAGCAGCTAGAGTCCAGGAGGGTAGGTTGACTTCAAAGAGAGCAAATGAATGTTTTATTTTAAAATTACGACTGGGGTAACTCAAGTTTTCTTTAAAGGGCAAAAGGTGCCATCTTAGATACTCTAGTATAAATTCTCATTTGGTTGAAAGTTCTAAAACCCTGTGCCTTGGCTACATCTTTGATACTAGAAAAGATTGAAAACATTTGTTTAATTTACCATGGACTGATCCTCACATGGGGGTTGGATATTGATTTAATTAGGAAATGCCTAACCAATGTTAGAATTCCTTTTGAAGGAGGATTGAATTGCTTTTTTTGGTTTGTTTAAATCCTTGGGTAAGGTTTGTATTTATACCTGAAAAGAAAGAAACTTGTTGTAGGTACATGTACTGCTTATAATAAGTGACAACTGACTGGGGAAAGTGACAACATTTTAAATAAACCTTGGGCAAAAAGCCCTTGTTCCCTAATCCATAGAGGCATTGCGTGAATTAGCTTGTCCTAAGTCAAGTGAATTGGTAGAATCATGTCCACAGTGAGGTGATGTTCCTAAATTGGGCCTGTCTTAAAATACAGGTGAAGTCATGACTCCTCTGAAGGGAGTGGAAGAGGCCAGTGGTAGATGAGGGGGACAGGTCATAGAGGCCAGGTCTTGAAGGGACTGTTTGCCATTGGCGTGGACTTTCCCTGAGAGCACTAGAGATTTTAAGCATGGGAGTAAGTATGCTTGATTTTTGACTTTTTTTTTTTTTTGGTGCTGGGGATTGAACCCAGGGCGTTGTGCATGCAAGGCAAGTACTCCACCAACTGAGCTATATCACCAGCCCTGATTTTTGACTTTTTAAAAAGATCAGTCTAGTTGTGAAATGGAGAATGGATTGTAGGAGTACAAGAATGGAAGCAGGGATAGCAGGTGAGAGGCTTAGAGCATGAGACCCAGAGAGACATGGCTTCTTAGGGTTAGGGCGAGTCACATACAAAGTAATGTAGAGTTGTGGATCTGTATCATTTTGCTGTATGCACATTGCACATTATAGAAGAGAGGGACTTAGAATTTTTATTTCTACCATTTCCGACTGTGAGTCTTTTGGCAAATTGCTTAATTTCTATAAGAATCAGTTACCTTTTCTAATAGATGGGGATGGCACCACTCTTGTTGGTAGTTAGGGTATTAAATGATTTAATATTTGCAGAATGCCTGGTCCATAGCCATCTAATAACTAGTAGTTATTAACATTAGTCTAAAGGTAGCACACCTCTGTTAGGAGGCTTTGGAGGAGGGCTGTTGAATTGCTGGGCGAGTGGGTTAGAGGAGGAGTAAAGGTGGGAGAGGGGATTTGTAATTCTCAATTTGGAAACTCTGGTGTTTCTGTCTGAGGTAACTTCCCTTGGGTCACTGAGCACTAGTCCAGGTGGCTGGAATGCTGTTACTGTCATCATACTGTGTTAAGAAATTTTGGAGCAGGAAAATTGGGTTGCCAGTAGTTGATATGGATTCTGTATTGTGAATGAATGCCGCAAGCTTTCTCTTCCCTCCTTAGAAAGGAGGGAATAGCTAGACTGTGGTCTGTTGAGCTCTAAGTTCTTGTTTGAATTATTTGTATTTCCACTATTGATCAGTCTCTGAAAGTTGAAAGTCTTGATTTCCTCCAGAGCACTCCTTCCAGGAGAGAGGGCAGGTGTGTGTGTGTATATGTGTGTGTGTGTGTGTGTGTGCGCGCGCGCGCACGCATGTATGTGCATGTGCGTGCATTTGCGTGCATGTGCGTGTAAAGAGAGGAAAACTTTTAGGAAGAAAAATGTAATGAGAATGGTTAGTTAATATGACAAAGGGGAGGACTTGTCTTGCTCCTAGAACAGTAATTTAAGGATAATCAGTTGTTCTAGCCATTAAGAAACAGTGATGGGAAGAAGAGATTTTATTATCTTCTCTCCTTAGAGGTTACAAAAAAATGGAATGGATAGGCCTCAGTCCATTATAGAGGTAAGAGAATGCTGGGTGAACGTTAGAATCACAGAACATCTAAAATTCTAAAGGAATTTAGACTTTGACACCTTCCTTTATTTGGCCCAAGTTCTTTAACTAAAACCTCTTTGAATGGCATGTAGTCTCATCTTAACCATTAAGGTCAGAGAACTGCAAGGAAGATGGTTTCTTGCAAATTCTATATCTGCTATGTTTTCAAATCTGTGAATTCACCTACCAAGAACAAATATTTATTACTAGGTTGGATTACTCTTTTTAGAAAATGAACACTATAATTCTTAGTGGGCAAACATCTCTCAAAACATGAATTTTTCATCTTCTATGATCAAAGTAAAAGTTTTTGCTGTCCAATCAATGATAGGTTTAATGTTTGCCTTTATCCCTAAATCGGAGGACCAACTGTTTGACTAGGCACTTAAAAAGAGTGTTAGGATGGGTGGTTGGAGAAGGAAGGAACAAACTAAATATGTACTTGTGTGTTAAGGACTAAAATTGTTGACAAGTCAAACCAACCTCAAGGGGCAATAGAGTTATTCTGTTCTTTTATAATTTTATTGATTTTAACCCTCAATTAATAGATCTGTATCCAGGACTTGATAGCCTTTTTGTTGTATGAATCAAACTGATTTTAGATTGCTTTTCCAGTGAAAATCTGGAAGGAGGATCAATGTCTTTAGAAATATCTAAAAAGACTGGGTGTGATGGCACAGAACTGTGATCCTAGAGAGTTGAGTGGCCGAGACAGGAGGATCGCTAGTTCAAAGCCAGCCTTAGCAACTTAGTGAGGTCCTCTTCAACTTTTCAAAACCTTGTCTCAAAATAAAAAATAAAAAGGACTGGGGATGTGATTCAGTGGTTGAGTGCCCATGGCTTTAATCCCTAGTACCAAAAAAGAAATATCTATAAGGTATTGAATAGTGGGTAGCATGAAGTTAAAGTAGAAGTTGTAAGAGATTTACATCTCGTAGATGCTCAGTCTATATTTAAAGAATTAAGTAATGATAGAATTTGTCCTCTAATATGTCTTTGAATCCTTTTTTAGGCATTCATTATGTTTAGCCTGGTATATATAACTACATATATCTGTATAACAGCGTTTTCTAAATAACAAGCTTGGAAAAAGGAATATATATTCAATTTTATAGGGATAACATTTTTATTTAATCAATATTTTAATATGGTTGACTTTTATTTGTGGTCTAGGTTTAAGAATGTAGCAGTTCACCAGGCACCGTGGAGCATTCCTGTAATCCCAGTGGCTCAGGAGGCTGAGGTAGAAGAATCGTATATTCAAAGCCAGCCTCAGTAGTTTAGCAAGGCCCTAAGCTACTCAGTGAGACCCTGTCTCTAAATAAAATATAAAAAAGAGCTGGGGATTTTGCTCAGTGGTTATCGCTAGGGGGAGTGGAGAAATAAATAATGTCCACGTGCTTCTGCCCCTTTCAATGCTTTATTCACTCAAATTACTCAATACAATTTCACACTATAGGTTCTTAATCAAGAAAATGACAATCCTTAATGCTGGCACTGCAATAGACATAATCAACTCACAGCAAACAATTCTAGATTAATTCTAAGCACTGCAAACACACTTAATCATGATAGGCTAATGACAGACATTCCCTCTGCGTGCTAAGTTCAGAAGTCTTAAGCCTAAGCTTTATGTCCAGCAGATGCACACTCACTCAGACCACGGTGATCAGGTCCGAACCAAGGCAGGCTTTTCCTGGAGAGGACAAGCAGATGAGTAGAGGGTTGTAGGGAGAAGCTGTGGCTCTCATCAAGGTCCAGAGGAGGCGATAGAGTTTGAGAGCTGTGAGGATCGTGCAGAGGATCAGGAAACTGTGACAAGTGATGGGCTGTCAGGTCCTTATCAGGTTCTCCAGCCCGAGTGTTTTCTTCTGGCTGAATCCCTGTTTATCAGATCTATTATTTATACTAAATTTGGGGGCTTTTTTGACCCCCCTTGTAATCCTTATCAGCTACCAGTGGATTTCTCCTTGATATCATTTACCTGGGGTCAGAAACATCTGGTGGTCTCCACCCTGATCTTCTCTCCTTTCCCTCTTATCAGGAGAGGACAGCCTGCCAGGGGCTCACTCTGTTTAGCAGGGTGAGGGGAAGTAACTTGTTTGAGGCCATATTAGAGAACTCTGTGGGTGTGCCTGGTGAGACTGCAGGTTTCAAACTGGAGTTTTTAAAATGGAGTTGCTTAGGCTCAGGCCTAAGGCCATCCTCACAGTGGTTAAGCACCTCTGGGTTCAATCCTTGTTAGCAAAAAAATTAAAAAAGTAGCAGTTCATTTGGTTTTATGAAGTCCAGTGCATCTATATGGTGGTAGTATGATACAGAGCTAACGAATTTGGAAACATAATTTTCTTTTTTATTAAACAGCACAGAAAAGGAAACAATATTTCAGAAACAACTTCAGTAGGAGCAGCTACCTCTATGTCAACATCTTCTCTAAATGATCCAGAAGTTATCATCGTGGGATCTGGTATACTTGGCTCTGCTTTGGCCACAGTGCTTTCCAGAGATGGAAGAAAGGTGACTGTAATTGAGAGAGATTTAAAAGAACCTGACAGAATAGTTGGAGAGTTTCTGCAGCCAGGTGGTTGTCATGTTCTGAGAGACCTGGGTCTTGGAGGTAGGTTTTATGGATTCTCAGAGAGTCATGTAGTATAAGTAAACACTCTTCACTGTATATTATTCTATGGATAGTAAATGGGTGTTCCATTTTATTTTCTTTTAAAAAAGAAACTGTATTTTCTGGGTGTGGTGGCACATGTTTGTAATCCCAGCAACTTGGGAGGCTGAGGCAGGAAGATTGCAAGTTCAAGGCTCGCCTCAGCAATTTAGTGAACCCTAAGCAATTTAATGACAGTCTGTTTCAAAATAAAAAATAAGAAGGATTGTGGATATGGCTCAGTGGTTAAGTGCTGCTGGGTTCAACTCCTGGCACCAAAATAAATAAATAAATAAACAAATAAAATTAACAACAAATTTGCATGAAAATGAAAGCAAAGGGAAAAATAATCATTCAATTGTATGAAGAGATATGAAGTAGACTCAATGAGATATAATGTCTACAGAATTGTAATGGTCAAAATTGAGGATTTGGGGGTTGGGGTTATAACTCAGTGGTAGAGAGCACTTGCTTAGCATGTGTGAGGCCGTGGGTTCGATCCTCAGCACCACAGAAAGATAAGTAAATAAAGGTATTGTGTTCATCTACAAATAAAAAATAAATAAAAAATTAAGGACCTGGAAAGCTCACAGAATGAGGACATGAAATTTAGTAAAAGGTGAAGAGGTACGGTGGTGCACATCTATGAGCCCAGCTATTCAGGAGGCTGAGATAAGAGGATGGCAAATTTGAGGTCAGCTTCAGCAACTTAGGGGAGAATCTGTCTCAAAATAAAAAGGGCTCAGTGGTAGAACGCTCCTGGGTTCAATCCCCCAATACCCTCCAAAAAAGAAAGAGAAATAAACTATCATTTGTGGAGTGTTATGGAGTGTGTGTACTTGCTATAGTGTTATTGCCTAGAATCTCTTTTTATTTTCTTCCTCTACTGGGGTTTGAACCTGTGGGCATTCTACCACTGAGCTACATCCCTATCCCTTTTTATTTTATTTTGAGACAGGGTTTGGCTAAGTTACCCTGGCTGTCCTTGAACTTGTTTCTTCTGCCTTAGCCTCCTGAGCAGTTGGGTAGAATTGTTTAGTTAAGTATCATTCAGCCAATGCATTTTATGCACCAGTCATATTCATTTAGGAACATTTATTTACTGTCTTCCTTGCGTGAGGTGCGTACTGGGTACCAAGGATATATTCTGGTGAGTAAGGCAGACAAACTGTTCTTGAGAAGCAGAGTACAAATACACCCAGGCCGTGGACTAGAAATAGCTTACTTGGTGTGTGGTAGGAAGCATGGGGTATTAATAAAAAGCACTGATTCTGGAACTAGATTACCTGGGTTTGCACATCAGCTCTGGCTCTTTTTTTTTTTTTAATATTTTATTTATTTATTTTTTTATGTGGTGCTGAGGATCGAACCCAGTGCCTCACACATGCCAGGCAAGTGCTCTTCCACTGAGCTACAGCCCCAGCCCCCAGAAGCTGCGTGACCTTGCCTAAGAATGCACCTTTAAACAAAATAACTGAACCTTCTGTGTATTAATTACCTTATTTTTAAAATGCCATACAAAGAATTTCTGTTTCTTATGTTAAATTATGAGGATTAACTTAATTTATATGCATCTTTTTTTTAATTTCATTTTTTATTGGTTTTATTTTTGTATAAGTCAGTTTTGTATAAGTCATTTTTGTATAATTTCATGTTTGTATAAGCCTTAACACCTTGGCTTGAGGTTTTTTTGTTTTTTTTAATTCTTTCTTTCTTTATTTTTAGTCATACATGACAGCAGAATGAATTTTGACATATAATACATACATGGAATGTACATACATCAATCATATTGTCAGTTCTATTCTGCTGCCCTTCCTATCCTCCTTACTCCTCCCCTCCTCTCCCATCCTTTCTCTCTATGCATCTTTAAAGCATTCAGAACAGTGCCTGGCATCTTAAAGGCACTATATATGTGTTTGCTCTTTTGTTTAAGGAACTGAAAAGGAGACTATATAACTAGAAAGTAGTGGATGATATAACTACAAAAAAGTGGCATGAAGTTAAGTCTGGGGAGGTAGGCAGCTGCCAGATCACACAGGGCCTTAAAGGCAATGGGCATGATCTCCTTTTCTGTTTAAAAGAGTGGCTTCAAGGGCTGAGGATGTGGCTCAAGCGGTAGCGCGCTCGACTGGCATGCGTGCGGCCTGGGTTTGATCCTCAGCACCACATACAAACAAAGATATTGTGTCCGCCGAAAAACTAAAAAATAAATATTAAAAAATTCTCTCTCTTAAAAAAAAAAAAAAAAAAGATTGGCTTCAAGCCTGTAACAGCTACTCACAGTAACACATTTTACACCATGCCTCAGCATATTATATATCTTTCAATCTGACTGAAAAATTTCCCCCTTTTTGTGGTGCTTGGGGAGGGAGGCCAGAGCCTTGTTCACGCTAAGCACTTGCCTTACCACTGAGCTACATCTGTAGCCATGGAATCTGTTTTATTTTTCTTTTCCAATGGTCTTCATGATTTCACCTGATTGTACAATTCACAATTCAAAACTTGTTTCATAGTTCACTATTTGATCATATCCTACCATTTGAACAATGCTATTATAAAAAAATATTTGACTATAAATTATGATGTTGGGGTATGGATTCAAGCTAGCAGTCTAGGGAGACTTGTTGCTAAGATCAAATGACAGATGATGAAGATCTGGATTAGCATGGTGGCAGAGGACAAAAAGACAAATGGACAGATTTGGGATAAAATTAAGGGACAGAAGTATCATGTCATACAAAGGGATTGGTGTGAGATAGGAGAAATAGGGTGGTATCAAAAGTGATTCCTATGTTAAGCAGCCTGCAGATGTTGGTACTGGGAGAGGAACAGGTATGGGGGAAATTTGGGTAGAACCTATCAAAATATCCAAGAGCAGAAGTCAGATTACATATATGAATCTGAGAGTGCAGAGGAGCAGTTTGTGCTGACCAGAGTCTTAAATTTCAGAATTGTCAGCATGTTGTGGTATTTGAAACCTGTGGCAATGATTGAGATCACCTAAGAGAATGTTTGCAGAAAAGAGAAGACAGAATAAACCAAGTCCTGGGAAACTGATATCTAAAGACTGTAGAAGAGGGAAGCAGGCAAAGAGACTGAGAAGGAACTGGCAGGATGGTAGAAGAAAGCCAGAATTGTTTGATGTCATTTAATCCAACAAAAGGGCATGTTGCTAGTAGGAGGGACTGGGTATTAGGAGATGAAAGGACAGGCATGGCATGTCGCTGGTGAAGGGTCAGGCAAGTATAGACAATGATCATTGGATGTGGCAATTTTTGACATTGACAAGAAAACTGGATTGGAGATTTAAAAATTTGAGCCTAGAAAACTATTCTTGAGTTTTTTTTTTTGTTATCAGAGATTGAACCCAGGAGTGCTTAACTACCGAGCCACATCCCCAGCCCTTTTTTAAATTTTATCTCAGGGTCTTGCTAAATTGTTGAGGCTGGCCTTGAACTCCTGATCCTCAGCCTCCTGAGCCACTGGGATTATAGGCATGGACCACTATGCCTGGCTTGGAGGATCTTTTCTAATAGCATAACAAGGACAGTAATAGTGAGATTGGGTTGTGAGGACAAAAGAGGTATTTGGATATGGGAATATGTCTGTATGGTAACAGATAGTAACAGAGAGGGAGAAACTTGATGCAAGAGAGGGAGGAGGTGACTAAAGGAGTGACATTCATTCAATATATATTTAATAAGCATTTTCTGTATGGCAGGTTCTGTCCTAGATACCGAGGTACAGTAGTGAGTAAACAGACAAAAAATTCCAGTCCTCATGGAGAATATGAACTAGTGGGTAGTGGGGGGGGAGTCATAAAAGATTATAAATAAATAAAATTTTGAGTGTGTGTGTGTGTGTGTTTGTATATGTATATATATATATATTTATAGAGCTCATACAGGCTTTAGAGAAAAATCAGAAAATCAGAAAAGGGGGACAGATTTAGGGGATGGGTACAGTTTCAAAGAGTGAGAAGATAACACTGAATAAAGAACTAAGGGAGGGGAGGGAGTGAGCCCTGGTGACACCTGGAGGGGGCAATTCCAGGCAGAGCTTGTCAAGTGGGAAAGCCTTGCCTTCTGGGCAGAGCCAGCCTGGTCTGACTGTCTGGGCCTTGTGAATGAAGGAAGGGAAGGGCAGCCCTTGAAGGGGTGGATGGAAAGGAGAGGGCTGGAGCCCAGAGGACTTTGCTGCCCAGTCTGAAGATTCGGTTTGTACTCTGAAAGGAAGCCATTGGAGAATTTTAAGAAGAGTTACTAAATCTCATGTTTTAAAAGTTTGATTGAGAGTATTATTTAAAATTATTCTGATAATATTGTGGCAAAGATGGTAAAGTGGTGAGGTCAGGAGGAGGGATGTCTGTGGGGGTTGTTGCAGAATCAGTGAGAACAGGATTGGGAAGCCAGCAGGTTCTGGTAGGACTTGCTGATGAATCATGTCAGGTGTGTGTGAGAGAGAGAGAGAGGAGCCGTAGTACTTAAGTGAGGCTACAAGTCGGAGATATTGCCAAGAAGAGGTACAGGACTGGACCCTGGGCCATTCTAATTATAGCAGTTAGTGAGGTGAGTGGGAGCCATAAGGGGGGCTGAGAAGGAGCAGCAAGTGAGAAAGAAAAGCAAAAACCTGTAGGACCTGGAACCTGGAATAAGGGAGCAAGGACGTTACGAAGAAGGGAGGTTCCACCTCTGTCCTTTTAGGTTCTCTGGTCACCTCCTTGCATGAGAGGCTTACTTGAGGCGAATGGGACAACATTCAGAGACAGAATTTGTTAGTTTTATATTTGAACATCAGACATGAGGAATTCTCCCAAACTAATAACTGAACACAGAGTCGTCTAGAGATCTAGCCTCACAGGACATCTCCATGGTCGTGCCTCAGTGGATGGATTCTTATATGCCAGCTGCAGGCCCCTTGATTTTGAACTTCCCAACATCCAAAATATGAAGGAATAAATTTCTATTCTTTATGTGCTACCCAGTTTCAGGTATTCTGTTATAGCAGCGCAAAATGGACTATTGGCATGACCTAATCAACTGATGAAGGCCCCGAATCCCAGTACCACTTTGTGGGGGTTAGGGTTTCAACATAGGAATTTTGGGGGTAGAGGTAGGGGGCACAGATATTCAGACAATGGCATGTTTAAACATAACTTTATATCACTTTATTTTTTTGGTACTGGAGATTGAACTCGGGGGCACTCGGCCCCTGAGCCACATCCCCAGCCCTATTTTCTATTTTATTTAGAGACGGACTCACTGAGTTGTTTAGCACCTCGCTTTTGCTGAGGCTAGCTTTAAACTCAGATCCTCCTGCCTCCACCTCCTGAGCCACAGGGATCACAGGTGTATACCACTGTGCCTGGCTTGTATCACTTTTTTAAAAAAAATATTTATTTTTTAGTTATAGCTGGACACCATACCTTTATTTTATTTATTTATTTATTTTTATGTGGTGCTGAGGATCGAACCCAGGGCCTCGCATGTGCTAGGCAAGTGCTCCACCGCTGAGCCACAACCCCAACCCCTGTATCACTTCTAATGTGTGTGCTAAAATTCACTTTTTCAATCTTAAGTGTATTTCCAATACTGTTAACCTTTCTTTATCATTATCATTTTAAGCTTATTCATAGTATTTCCTCAATAAATACTTTATAATGTATCTCATTTACTTTTTGAATTTAGATTAATGTTTAGATTATTTTCAGTTATTCTTTAGATAATATAATAGTGAACTTACTCTTGCATGTAACTTGAAAAATTACTTAAAAATTATGTATTATTTTTAGGATAAATTTCTTAGTTATATTTCCAAGATTATGATTATTACTCAAAAGGTGGTTACTTCTTCATATTTGTTGATAATTAAATAGTTATTTATTGTATTCACTAGTATAATATTGATTTATCTAGTTTATCATAACTTCACCAGCAATTTGCTAGATTTGGTGTTTCCTTCAATTTTTAAACATCAAGTTTTAAGCATTTTTTCTTTCTTTCTTTTTTTTAGAGAGAGAGAGAGAGAGAGAGAGAGAGAATTTTTTAATATTTATTTTTTTTTAGTTTTTGGCGGACACAACATCTTTATTTGTATGTGGTGCTGAGGATCGAACCCAGTGCCGTGCGCATGCCAGGCAAGCACGCTACTACTTGAGCCACATCCCCAGCCCTTAAGCATTTTTTTCTGATGACTGTTCCTGTATTGCTTTTCATGAATCACCCAATACCCTTTTTTGCACATTATTATTGGTGTTTAATGTTTTTCTGTGATATTAATGAGTAAATTTTATGTATAAATATTTATCTTTTTGTTTGATGTTTTCCCCAAGGTGTTGCTTCATCATTTTCAATTGGTACTTTAACAATGTTATCTTTTCTACTGAATTTTTTTTTCTTTTTCAATTGCTTTTACTGATTTAAACTTAAGAAAGCCCCCTTTACATGAATCTAATGAATTCAGTGGGTTTTTTTTTCTGCTAGCTTTTCTATTATATGATTTACCAAAAATTACTCCTGAGTTTATTCTAGATCAATTTTTACAGATATTTTGAACTCATCAACACCTTTCCATTTGTCTTGGGAAATCAACTTTTTTCTTATATATGTATAGTAATAAATATAACTAAAATATGTGATATTTTCATTTATATACCCTTTTATTTTTTAAATTTTTTTAATTTTTTAAATTTTTTTCTTCCCTGTGTGTCTCTGTGTGTGTGTGACATCCATTTATCTGTATGTTGACATAGTGTTAAGAACTGAATATGTTCCTATCATTGTAGGCAGACAGTTTAACTCAGGCTTCATTTCATGTTGCATTTTCTTGCTTGTCTTTCTGAGGCAAAGTAGAATTACAGATCTGAAATAATTGTGTTATCTTTAAAAAGTACCTCAAATTTGCTAAGACTTTATTATCATCTAGAAACATCAACATTTTTTAAATAGTTATATTAATTGCTTAGTTCTCCAAATGATCTTGTAGCTTTATGTAGTGGAGATTAATTTTCACTGTCTCTGTTCTTGGTACCTAGTATAACTCTGGGCATATTAAAAAATTTCTGATAGTTTTGAGCTGAATTGTTTTGCAGATACAGTAGAAGGTCTTGATGCCCAATCTATAAATGGCTACATAATTCATGATCGGGAAAGCAAATCAGAGGTTCAGATTCCTTACCCTCTGTCAGAAGACAATCAAGTGCAGAGCGGAAGAGCTTTCCATCATGGAAGATTCATCATGGGTCTCCGGAAAGCAGCCATGGCAGAGCCCAAGTAAGATGAAGCTTCAGCTGTGTAATGTTAAAGGGTTAAATTTGGCCTTTGTACAAATAAGATTTTTATAAACTCTCATGGAAATTTTAGGCATATTCTAGAACATAGGTATAAAATAAAAACATCAGAAGAGTTTATATTCAGTGCCTTTGTTAAGGAGATCATATAGAGAATTTTCATTTCAATGACTTAGAATTATAGAGAATTTTCCTTTGACTAAATAAAAATTGTGCGATTTTGATTCTATTGAATTTAGAGGATATACTTGTTATAATAACTATAGCATAAATTCATGTGTACCCATAAGTCAGTGCTGAGGATTACAAGGACAGATTCCTGTTCCCATCTCACTGAGAACGTAGTATGACAGGACTGGCTGCTTCTCTTGATTATTAACTTAATATTTGCCCGTAACCTTTAAATGCTGTAGCTAAGGAAGTTTTGAACATGAGGACACTCATGATTGCCACAGACTTAAGTGTGTTGACACTTAAGTAACTTAAGTAATAAGTTTAAGTAAGTGGACTTATCTGTAGGTTCTAAAAAGACTTTGATCTTTGATATCCATGGAGGTAGAATATATTCATTGTATAAAAATGGTAAAATGTCGAGATTATGATTTTTATGATTAAAAATACTTGTTCCTAATAATTTGTTGAATAAATTGCAATTTTTCCCTTTCTATTAGTAAATATGTGTAAGTATTTACACATATCTGCATACATTTTGCTTTTTAGTGAATTAAGATAAAGATCTAGTGTTCCTTTTAAAAATATTTTTAGGGGCTGGGGTTGTGGCTCAGTGGTAGAGTGCTTGCCTAGCTTGCATGAGGCACTGGGTTCAATCCTCAGCACCACAGAGAAATAAAATAAAGATATCGTGTCCACATAACACTAAAATATAAATATTTAAAAATACTTTTAATATGATTTTATCACTAATATGTATTCTTTGTTGGAAGATTATGAAATAAAAACACATAATTTTAAAACTTGCTAATGGTTTTGCTTTTATTCTTCTAGACCTTATGTGCACACGTGAGTGCACATGTGTCCAGTTTATATGAGTAAACTGGAGTTAAGGCATAAGGACTTTATCATATCTAATTTAAATTGCTCAAGTATGCTGCCATAGAAATTTCTTTCCGTTTGTTTATCCTTCAGTGCCAAGTTTATTGAAGGCACAGTGCTGCAGTTGTTAGAGGAAGATGATGCTGTGACAGGAGTTCAGTACAAGGACAAAGAGACTGGAGACATAAAGGTGAGGTTATCCAGGGTCCTCTCTTCCTAAAGAGGTTTCCCCTTTTTATCCTTCCCTTTTAAAAACAGTGTACTCACCTGCTTATATTCATTGAGTTCTCTGTAAGCCCTGTGCAGCAGGATGGGTTGCAGATTGCAGCATTGCCTTTAGAGCACCGCAGAATGTTAAAACATAACCAGTATACCAACAGTATGAAAAACTGAAATAAGAAATATGCATCAGCAGAGAAGCAAAGAGGAACTAGCAAGAAGGAGTCATCAAAAAACAGTTGATTCAGATAAAATGAGCAATTGTTTAAGCAGAAATACAAAAGAGAATCTTTTTTTAAAAAAAATGATTTAGCTGCCTTTATTTGAAAAATTTCATGGTGGTATACTACACATAACACAAATTTACCCTCTTAGCACTTTTTAAGTGTATAGCATAGTAGTATTACTATATGTACATCGTTATAGGCAGAAATAGGAGGCTCTTTTGGGGGAAAAACAAACCAGAATAGTTATGCTTATGTTGGTGTAGTAAAGAGGGAGAGCCAAAGGGCCCATCTGGGCTGCTCGATCAGGTCACAATCCCCACCTAGAAACTGTATTCTAATAAAGAGTTTGCAAGTATTTCTTTTCTTGTAGTGTGGTAATATTAATACATATATAGCCGTTTATAAAAATTCTTCTAAGCCCTAGCCACTGATTAAAAGCACTGTGTGAAGTTTGAAAAATTCTAGAATGAATCTGACTAGGCCTTGAACTTTGTATGAGATTTAGTCTTCTTTCTACGAGATTTAGCCTTGTAGCTGTTTCCTCTCTTGTTCATCAGATTGGGGAGTAATTCCTCCTGGTTTCAGTGATAGAGCTGCAAAAGGAGTTTATCTTCAAGAACTCAGGAGTGTCTCTAAAGATGGGTCAAGCAGTGTCTTACGTTCACATAATAGTTCAATTGCCCTCCATAGTGTTGTCTGATAATATATTTAAATCTGTTCATTCACATTCTTCTACCTGTACTGTGTATTTCTAACCATTTAGCTGACTCTTTTCTTTCTGTATTGTAGGAACTCCATGCTCCATTGACTGTCGTCGCAGATGGGCTTTTCTCCAAGTTCAGGAAAAATCTTGTCTCCACTAAAGTTTCTGTTTCATCTCATTTTGTTGGCTTCCTTATGAAGGTATTGTAAAAGTATAATTATAGAAAAATAAAAGCATTTTGAAATTTGAAAATTATTTAATATTTTATTTTATTTTATTTTTTTTAGAATGCACCACAGTTTAAAGCCAATCATGCTGAACTTCTTTTAATTAACCCAAGTCCAGTTCTCATCTACCAGATTTCATCCAGTGAAACTAGAGTACTTGTTGACATTCGTGGAGAAATGCCAAGGAATTTGAGAGACTACCTGACTGAACAAATTTACCCACAAGTTCCTGGTAAGAAATGGGATTTTACTCTCATTGTAATCTACAATCTGAAAGCAGATCTCACAAAAGGCTCTCTGTCTCCCATTCTCCTTAAAGCTAAAGTAGACTAAAATAGAGATAAACGTGGCAGGTGAAAAATGCATCCTTTCAGCCAGATTCTCTGGTACTGAACTATTTCAACTGGCAATCAAAAAGTGAAAACCAGTTAAATTTTTTTAAAAAGTTAGTTCCAATATGTTTTTGTGATAATTGAAGCATGATTTCTGAATAGTTAGCATTATCATGTATAGTATTTTTTTTTTTTGGTAGTCTGGACAGCACTCTAAAGTTTTTGAATTCTTAAAATATCTCCTATACTGTTTTTGTATTTGACTTTTGGAGTAATGGTAGCTACTATTGATTGCAAGTCTACCACATGAGAAGTGTTTTACAAATGTGATTTCTTTTAATCTATGCAACCACCCTATGAGGTAGGCATCATCTTTGTTCCCACTTTACACATGAGAGAAGTAAAGTTCAGAGAGATTGTTTAGCTTCTTTAAGGATAAGTATAGACTGTGTAATCCTTATCCAAAATACTTGGGATTAGAAGTGTTTGACTTCAGATTTTTTTCAGATTTTGGAACATTTGCATAAACTTCACTGGTTAAGCATCTCTAATACAAAAATCTGAAATCCAAAATGCTTCCAGAGTGTCATGTCAGTACTCTTGTTTCAGATTTTGGGTTAGGGATGTTCAACCTGTATTAGTGGTCACAGAGCCAAGGTTGATATCAGGGCTGACTGGCTGAGGGCTGACTGGCTCGTGCCTGCCCCAGAATATGAGAGCTGTAGGAGATCTTCAAGGTCATTTTTGTTTTGAATCGAATACGAAGGCTTTATGATTTATGGGATTTTTAGATATCTTATGATACTAGTTTTTTGAATTTTTCTTTTTTTTGAGAATGGAAAGATGTAGAAAAGAAAAGTAAATTGTTAAGAATGTTGGTAAAAGGGCTGGAGATGTGGCTAAGTGGTTAGCATGTGTGAGGTCCTGGTTATGGTTTAAACCCCAGCATGGGAAAGAAAGAAAATTTTTTGACAAAAACGTTGAAGGAAAACTCTGCTTGTTAATCATGATATGTTTAGAGTAATAGGAAACTATCTTTGGTATGAGTACCTTTAAACAAAAATTCTGCTTTTGTTGGTTATTTTTTAAACTAGGTGAAACCATTCTGTTTAGCTAACAAGATATTAATAGAAATAAAGTAGTCAAATGTAGATTTTTAGGACATTTTATTTGAATGTATGTATATAGAAACATTGGATAAATTTTCACTCAGTTAATCCACTTTTGAAGCTTTCAGATGGAAAAATTAGGTATATATATTTAGAAAAAGAATTGTCCATTACCTGACATTTTTAACATTGAATTTCTTTTATTGTAGATTTGGTGTTTTTTGTTTGTTTGTTTTCTGCAAACTAGAGGTTAAACGGAACAGGCTGCCCTGAAATCATTGACAGGAACTATTTGTGGATTTATATTAATACTGACTAGAATACTGAGGTTCTACTCCTTGTGTGAGTGTGACAGTTTTAACATAGGCTTTCTGTTCCTTCATTCTCGTACTGGGGACTGTGGGACAGTTCACTTTCCATCCAAGTAGAAGCACAAAACTTCAAAAGTATCTGAGAGAAGAGCTAATCCAATCATTTCATTATATAGATAAAGAAACTGAAGCTCAGACAGGTAGAGCTGGCCTGTGCCTCTCAATTTGATTCTTTTTCTAGTATGTTATTTATGAATTGGTGTAGTATTTTATCTAATATTATCAGAATATGTTGATTGCAATAAATTAAATTTGTCAGTTAACATTTGAAAGAGAGGTGCATGGCTTTTTCCCTGTCTCATCTGATTTTTGTCTCAGACTTCCTCTAATTTCTTTGTTCTTTCAGCTGTATGTGTATTTTCATAGATACCTTAGTCATTCCTTAGCATGAATAACTAAGTGCTTAATGAATAATTTGATTAATAAAACAGCTAATTAGTTCTTGATTTGTGCTTAATAATATAATTAATAAATAGCTACTTCTTGCTTGATCACAGGGATATACATAACAACCATAACAGATGTACAGTAGGTATTTGTTTGTACTTGATGTTTGTATACTGGATAGTTTTAAATTGAAATGTTATGAACTATACATTTATTGTAGATCACCTGAAAGAACCATTCCTAGAAGGCATTCAGAATTCTCGTTTGAGAGCCATGCCGGCAAGCTTTCTTCCTCCTTCACCAGTAAACAAACGAGGTATTGTTTTGTTGGACTTACTTTATAAAGGATTCAGTATTCCCAGTGACCTATGTGATTAAGTGTGTAGTAGCACTGTGAATAACACATGGGATGTAGAATTACTAATACCAAAATTAATATGATATATTTGGCTAATGCTTAATATTGGTTCTGTTTGAGTCATTGTGCCACTCTTTGGGGATACAGCTATTAAAAGTCAATCCTTCCCCTGGAGAAGACAATTTCTAGTTAGGAACTTAGAGGGTGATTTCACAATGTGTGGATAGAGTTCATAATAAGAACCCATTCATGGGACCACAGATGCCCTGTGAAGGGCTGTGCAAGCCAGGGAGGTTGGTTAGGCAGGACACTGCAATAAAGTTAAAGTTGCATCTGGAGGATGAGAGGGAGACCATTGGATGGACAGTAAGATGAGGGACTTATAAGTAGAGGGATGAGCATCTGCAAAAGCACCACTCCTGAGAGATGTGGGACTTTCTAAGAACTCAGGTCCTATGACTGGAGCCTAGGGTGGGTGTTATGTGGCAGATGGGTGGAATATATGTTTATCATTTAGTTTTAGTACCCCAGGCAGTGGAAATCATTGAAAAAAAAAATTGGTACCTGCCTTGTTGAGATATAATCTGCAAATCATTCAGCTCACGTATTTATAAAGTATACACTTCATTGGTTTTTAAGTGTACCCACAGGTACACTTAATATTCACAGGTATTTTTATTGCAAGGAAATATATTTCCTATATGTGGTCCTTTGTAACTGACTTTCCATTTAGCATAATGATTTTTGATTGGTTGGTTTTGTTTTTTAGGTTCATTTGTGTGTGGCATGTCATCCTACATTTGTTTTCATGGCCAAATAGCAACCACTGTATGGACATATCACGTTTTGTTCATCCACTCATCAGTTGTTAGGCACTGGGGTTGTCTCCACTTTTGGGTTATTACAAACTATGCTTCTGTGAACATCATGTACAAGTTTTTGTGTGGACATGTGTTTTCATTTTTCTTGGGCATATACCTAGGATCATTATTGTGGGTCATAAAGTTATTTTCCAAGGTAACTGTCCCATTATACATTTCCATCAGCAATGTATGAGGCTTCCAGTTAACATTCTCAGCATTTGTTGTAATTTTGCTCTTAGCCATCCCTAGTATACTGGTATGAAGTGATACATCATGCTTTTGATTTGCATTTCTCTCATGGATAATTAAGTTTAATATTTTTTATTTGGTTATAGTCAGTTTAACTTCTTTGAAGAAGTATCTAGGGCTGGGGTTGTGGCTCAGTGGTAGAGTGCTTGCCTAGCATGTGTGAGGCACTGGATTCAATCCCCAGCACCACACCAAAAATAAAATAAAGGTATTGTGTCCATCTATAACTAAAAATAAAATATATTTTTTTTAAAAAAGAAATATCTATTCAGATTTTATAATTTTTTAATTGGGCAAATTTTAATTGAGTTTTGAGAGTTCTTTATATATTTTAGATGCAAATCCCTTTCAGATATGTGATTTACAAAATCTTTCTCATTGAGTTTTCATTTTCCTTGATGGTATCTGTTGGAATATATAAGTTTTTTTAAAATTTATTTGTATGTGGTGCTGAGGCTTGAACCCAGCGCCCTGCAGGTGCTAGGCAAATGCTCCACCAACTGATCCCAGCCCCAGCCCCTATATAAGTTTTTAATTGTCATGAAATTTGGGTTACTTCTCCTTCTTTCACTTGTACTTTTCAAAAAATCTTAACTTTAATTGTTCTTTTTAGATATACATGACAGTAGAGTGAGTGTATTTTGACATATTATACATACATGGAGTATAACTTATTAGGATCCCATTCTTTTGGTTGAACATGATGTGGAGTTACACTGGTGGTGTATTCATATATGAACATAGGAAAGTTATGTCACATTCATTCTACTGTCTTTCCTAATCTCATCCCCTCTCCCTTCCCTTCATTTCCTTTTGTCTAATCCAATGGACTTCTATTCTCCCCCCATCCCATTGTGTGTTAGCATCCGTATGTCAGAGAGAACATCCAGCCGTTGGTTTTATAGATTGACTTGTTTCTTGCCTATGCTTTTGATGTCATATTTAAGAACACTTTGCCCAATCCAAGGTCACAAAGATTATACATTTATACTTTCTGCTAAGGGTTGTAGTTTCAGTTTTTACATTTAGGTCTTTGATTTATTTTGAGTTATATTTTGTGTACGTATGGTGTGAGGAAGGGGTTCAACTTAATTTTTTAAAAAATTTTTTAGTTGTTGATGGACTTTTATTGTATTTATTTATATGTGGTGTTGAGAATCGAACCCAGTGCCTCACACATGCAAGGCAAGCACTCTGCTACTAAGTTACAAACCCAGGCATGTGCCACTGCTCCCCACAAATGCAATTGATTTTTATATATTTATCCTTTATTTTTAAATCTTACTAAACTAATGTTCATTGAAAGCTTTGAAGTTGGTGTATGATTAGATTTTCATTTTAGAAATATTACTCTGACGTTGTGGAAGATAATTTGGAGGACGGTTCAGACTAAAACGTTAGTAAAGCTACTTATTCCATGTGAGTGATGATAAAAAGCCAGGACTAGGGTTGTGAAGAGGCAAGTAGACAGAGGGTTTGGGTGATGTCTAGGATATAGACTGTGAAACTCAGTGATTAAGTTGGATATTGTATTAGAGAAAGTGAGGTCTGTTGGTAGAATCCAGGTTTCAGCTTAGATAGTTAGCCATCTGCTGACATAGGAATAGGAAAGAGTTAAGTTTAGGGAAGTGTGGGGAGAGGTGAATATGAAGTATCTATAGGGCATTTGGGGATGTGTGGGGAACTCCACTGGGCACACAGGTCTGGAGGAGAGGCTGCCTCCAAGCTCTTGGTACACTGTGCTCCTGAACACGAAGATTGCAGCCTGCTGTAGAGACACATGCATAACAAGCTATAAACCAGTGAATAAACTAATGAAAGATGAAGGAAGCCAGTGCCAAGTTGAAGTAAACAGTGTATCCTCTTTGGTGGGTTTGGGGATGTTCCACAGAAAAGGCAGAAAAGAAACTGGATCATGGATTGTGGCTTTTAATGAAGGTATTAGAATACCTTCTAATTAAATATTTAATTTAATTAAATATTTGAATTACCATTTAGAAGCCACCTTTTTATAAGTTAATATATGTTTATTACAATTAATAATAACTAATGTTTTTTGTTTCATTTGCTTTTAGTTAAAAATTAGGTATAAATGTAATATGACTTTATAGAAAAGAATTATATATAATTCTACCACCTTAACATTATTATTATTTCCTATTAAATAAAATTGAGGTAGTGCTTTGTTTAAAAGTCACTCTATGTTGTGGGTCATTGAGTAAGCATTTGTCCTCAGGATTAGGGGTCTTGCAAGGTAAAGCCCAAGTCTCGCTGCTCATAAGGAAGTGCACTTGGAGTTTTTGTGGGCTTTTTGCTTCTGTGGTTTTGATTCAGGGGAGTGCTGCCCCCATGCAGCGCAGGCAACTAAACCAAAGTCACTCGTCAGAATTTGGGGTGACACAAAATACTATGCAGACATGTAATACTTTTTTATAAGCTTCAGGATGGTTTCCCTGGCTCCCAGCCTCAGGCTTCCACAGGGGGGCAGGAGAAAATCAGGAGAAGCTGATGAGAGAAGGCAGGGTTCTGGAGCTGGCTTTTATTGGGGGATGCTGGTTCTTAGAAACAAAGGGCAAGGGGTAGTATTACAAAGGAACAGGTGATTGTGACTCAACCCCACCCACTAATGCCTACTCCTGGAGCCATGCCTCATTATCAGAATAGAGGTAAAGCCCAAGCTTTGTGGGGCACAAGAATTGTTCAGTTTCTCTTGCTCAGGACTGAAGGGCGTGTATTTCCAGAGTGGGGAGCTAGTTTTCAGATGATTCAGCCAAAGTTTATTCTCCTAATTAACATCCGATGACTTTGAGGCCTGTGTTGTCTTCTACTTGGACTGCAGCGTGCTGGGTATCAGCCTGCTTTCTTTTCCGTAGGCCTGTGTAGACATGGCTCTACGGGACACCAGCCTTGAATGTGCTGGCAACCTCAGCGGTGCCTTGCCTGAAGACTTGCCTTTTATGCCTGGATGCCCATAGATTCTTTTCATTTTTTTCACATTTTCTTTTGAAAAAGGTTTTATAAATATGTTGACTTGTTGAACCTAGAATAAGATTCGTGAGTGAGTTTCAGGACAGAGACCATACTCCTGTTGTCACTGTGTCCCCAGTGCCTGGCAATATTAAGCACCCAGTAAATACTGAGTAAATCAACTTTTGCTTCAAACAATTCTAGTCATGGCTTATTCTCTTGTTTTTTTTTTTCACATTCCTGCCTTCGCTAGTTCATATCAATAATGTGTGTTAACAGAGTAACCATTTTTTTCTTTTGTGTTTTGTCTCATGCATGGAGTGGCTCCAGGATGAGTGGTCTTTGTTGTCTCTCCTTACAGGTGTTCTTCTTTTGGGAGATGCATATAATTTGAGGCACCCTCTTACTGGTGGTGGCATGACTGTTGCCTTTAAAGATATAAAACTGTGGAGAAAACTGCTGAAGGGCATTCCTGACCTGTATGATGATGCAGCTATTTTCCAGGCACGATTTTAGATCATTCTTTGACAAAAACGTGTTTGATTTTTTTTTTTCTAGGGGCTCAGAGCAAGAGGGATCTGCTGGGGAAATCTATGCCTGGGAGTCTGTGCTCTTTGAGGGTTCTTAGGCATTCCTGCCCAGGCTTAAAGAACCTGAATTTCAACCTGTAAACCTTACAGAATTTCTTAAGTTTCTGGATTTTAATATTATGTAACAACAGGTTGCTATGGGCCACTTTGCTCATAGTGGTTTTAAGTTTAGCTTCAGTATTATATAATGAGCCCATTGCTCTGGATTTTTTTTTTCTTTTGTGGGGGGGAATGAAAAACACAAGGCAGTATCACTTACAGATAGTCATCAGGGTAAATATCAGTTTGAGGTGATTATAGATGTCAGTTTATGTCCACTAACCATTACTCTATAATAAGTGATCTTTTCAATTTTTAGGCCAAAAAATCATTCTATTGGTCAAGAAGAAAGTCTCATTCCTTTGTTGTGAATGTCCTTGCTCAAGCTCTTTATGAATTATTTTCTTCCACAGATGGTAAGTGTAGATTTTCTGTTAATAAACATTACTAAATTGTATAGAAAGGAAACTAATTACGAAAGTTAGTAATTAATTCAGACATAAAAATGTTGCCCAAATTAATAGTTCTTTTTAACTTCATCCTTATGCAGGATTTTTAGTTTCTAATCATGATGTATTTACCACTTTGGAAGGCAGTTGACTTTCCTTAGACAACATTAATAGCAGTACCTCAATGTCTGCACTGTTTTTGAATTTTTCTGGTCCAGATTAGATCATACATATCCTCAAATAAGATTGTGATGCAAGGTCTTTCTCATGTGGTCTTTTTCTTCCTGAACGCTAGTTTAAATTTTTTTTAAGGTAATATTTTATAAAATGAACAGGAGCTTCAAATCAAGTGTAGTTTCTCCCCTATTACAATACACAGTTGGACACAATACCATTTATAATTATGAGGTGCTGATTGAAACCCAGGGCCTCACACATGCTAGGCAAGTGTTCTACCGCTGAGCCAGCCCCAGCCCCAGCCCCTACCCTTTCTTTATTTGAAATATTTCTGTGCTTCTGTTTTTGTTTCCATTTTGTGGAGAGGTAATGGACAGTCTATATACAGGTTGAACATTCCTGATCAGAAAATCTCAAATGCTTTGAGCTCTAAGTTCTTTGTTGATTATAAAAGGTGATACAGTATAAATGCTTTCTGTAGCTTCTACAACCATCAACTCTTCCTAAAAGTAAAAAATAACTCATTGATTGTGATTTACCAAACCATTCACTCTCATGGAAGTTAAAGTGACTGGTTGGGCAAGTAAAATGAAAATAATAGTTAAGTTTTGAGTTTTTCTTAGCTGTTCTTTCTAAGCTTTTCTAAGCTCTTGAATTCTTACCTTACAAATCTAAATCCACCAAGAAAACAGAAGTTAGGAAATTAATAAAAGATTGAAGGAGGAAAGAACTGTATTGGAACAAAAGTTTCTTTATCTACTACATTCCCTTTTAAAGAATATTTATTTTTCCATTCAATCTTTTATTAAAAAATTTGTTGTAAAGAAAACTTGTGGCATATCTCAAAAAGACAGTGATCTAAACTGCTAGAAAAATAATTATGTGCTATGTTGTGAGGTTTAATGAATTTAAAAGTATTAAACTATACATATATAAGGCAATATGATTAGTTACTGCTCAGAGTTGTTCTTTTTAACTTGATAATTTACTTCCTAGTTAAGATTTGGGTTGCACATCTCAGAAATTGGAAATTTGGTTTCTACAATTTTGAGGACTTTGCACACTATTTGCATTATCATGAAATCAAATAAATAACTTTTAAGTAACTCTTAACTTCTTGGATCTAAATGTTAATGATCATTTACTGACAGTAACAAGTTCATTCATATTTATATTACCATATAATGTTGATTGTGGAATTTAAAAGAAGTCTTAAATTGAAATTCTAGGACTAGATATTTAAAAATTAGCTGTAAGGTTTGGCATCTGTTCTGTCTTCATTATTTTTTTCTGCCGTATCACTAGTACCCTAATATAAATATATGAATATTTTGACTGAAACTAATTTTTAAATTTTATTTTAGATTACCTGCATCAACTAAGAAAAGCCTGTTTTCTTTATTTCAAACTTGGTGGAGAATGTGTGGCAGGTCCCGTTGGGCTGCTTTCTGTGTAAGTTGTTTTGATGGCACAGAGGATTTTCTCATGACTTTTCAGTTTAAGCAAGTCTTTCTTCCTTAGACGTGTTGTCATTTTATCACTCACAAGTATTCCAATCAGAAGGTGGCCTCAAGACATGAAAAAAGGCCACACTTACCAGAGTTTTACCTCCAGGAAACAGCACTGACCAGAACTGGCTGTAGGGGGAGACTAAAACCCTTGATTAAAATTGAAATTTTGGAATTGTTTCTTTACCTGTGGGTCTGTCCACAGTGATCTCATCTGAGGGAGCTCTGAGTAATTGATAAATTTGAATTGAAGCGCTTCATTGACTCATGAAGCTGTTATTAGTTCTAACAATGTAGACAGAAGTGGGACTATTCTTTGAAAATCTGCAAAGTGAAATTCTTTGTCATTTTACATTCATCTATAATCTGAATATCTGCACTGACTTTTTTTTTTTTTTTCTTTTTTGAAAAACCTAGACTCCAACAGACCAGGCCATCTAGTACGTTAGACTGTGCCTTCAAGTTTAGTGACAGAGAACAGCTCAAAATATATGACTTGAATGAGGCCGAGTGGAGTTTATTGGCTTCTCTGAAAGGGAAATGTAGATATAAAAAATTACTTTTGCTTGCTATGATCTGTAATAGACAAACCGGTGGAGTCCTCTGAAATGTGGAATGTGTTAAGTGTTACAGATGATGACATGTAGTTGGAACCTTTTATGAATACGTTCTGATTTCTGGGTTTTAACTTTTCTCTTATAGGTTGTCTCCTAACCCTCTGGTTTTAATTGGACACTTCTTTGCTGTTGCAATCTATGCCACATATTTTTGCTTTAAATCGGAACCGTGGATCACAAAACCCCGAGCCCTTTTCAGTACTGGTGCTGTCTTGTACAAAGCGTGTTCTGTGATATTTCCTCTAATTTACTCAGAAATGAAGTATATGGTTCATTAAGCTCAGAGGGGACCATGTGGAACTCAAGTCCCGTGAGAAATTCTGGAAACGGCTGTGTGCCCACCACTTCTGAAGTGGCCACTCTTGGACCAAGACTGGGATTACTTTCTTTGTGATGTTTTTGTATATAAGCATGTAAATATATGCCTTAATTTTCAATTTAAAATGAAGGGTAAAATAAGTTAGATATTTAAAAGATATGATTGTTACCATAAATTAGCACTAACATGGAAAAACTTCAGTTTTTCTTTTGATTTCAGTATTGGGGATGAGTCTTGGGACATGCAAATAAAATGAAGAGTGAACCCTGGTGTCTTTGCTGCTTGTCCTGGAGTCCTTTACATAGCTGCATGACAATGGAAGGGGCCCAGAGGGATGGGAAGTGGAGAGAAGAACCTAGTGCTCTCAGTAACTGTGACTTGGGGAAGTTGCCTTGTCTCTGGACCTTCTTTCCCTCAGCTATCCAGGGAGGCAGTTCTGAGTTCTCTGAAAATATCACGCCTCTTCATGAACAGCAGCCAAGGACTTTATAAATCCCCCTGCAACACGCTAATAAGCCAGGCTGGCAGCGTTCAGGAAGCAGTGAACGGACAAGTAAGTGCCTGTCTGAGCTGGAACAATGCCTTAAAATTACTAAAAATTTACAATAACATTTTCTTCCCATTTTTAATTTTTTTCATTTACTTGAGAAAATACTTGATTGGCCAAATCACTAGCAAAATCAGGTTCAGACAGCACTTGTCTTGTTTTAGCAGAGTTTATGTTGGACTCACTCACTTGGCTTGGTGAGATCCTCTCTGCCTTGCCCCACACTCTGTTTTCTGATTAAAAGCTCCCTTAGGTCTGGCCTTTGTAGTGGCTGCTGGCTTTCTTTTCACAGAGAACTAAACCTCTCACTTCGTGCACTTACCATTAGCTGATTACAAATGGAAACAGCAAGATATTTTTGGGATGTGATTGTTCCCAGGCACCAGGCTTGCAGGGCAGGAGACTTCCCAGCTCCTTACAAGCTGTCCTGGACTGGGGGTGGAGCTTATTGTGGAGTGCTTGTCCTGCACCCTTGACGCCCTGGGTTTGATCCCCAGCACCACCGCCAAAAAAAAAAAAGAAATCCAAAAAATCCCTGAGCCTTGATGCCATGTCCGTGGGCAGACAGTGAGGCTTCCCTTCCTCTCTACTGGGCCCTGTTAAAATTCTTCCCACTGTGATAGTGAAATAAAGCTTGTAAAATCACCCCCCCACCCTGCGCTTTAGTAGCTTAGGATTTGAGGTCTTTGGACAAAAGAAATGTCTTATAAAATCAGAAAACTGAAGGAACCCCCCTCAAATGGCCTACCCCTCAATCTGCAGATGAAGGCTGGCTTGGAACAAGGTTTACCCAGGGGCAGAACCAGATTCAAAAGTTGCCTCCTGACCGCACATTAGTGCTTCCTCCTCAGCAGCTTGTTAAACCACTCAAGCACTTATGGGAATCTGGGTTTTGTTTATGTTCCAGCTTTCTGTTGCTGTGACAAAATACCTGAGATAATTAACCTAAAAGGAGGAAAGATTTATTTTGGCTCACGGTTTTAAAGGTTTCACTCCACAGTTGTTTGGCGCAGCCACTTCAGGGCCTGTACATTGTGGTGAGAGCGCGTGACCAGATGGAGGAAGTCAGTTTACCTCATGTGGCAGTTGGGAAGCAGGAGAAAGGATGGGCTAGGATCCCCTAACTTCTTCAAGGGACCCCTTCAACCTAACTTCCTTTTAGGCCCCACTTCCTGAAGGATCTACCTCCCAACAGTGCCACAGGCTGGTGACCAAGCCTTCAGCACATGAGCCTTTGGGGGAACCTTTAAGAACCAAACGTGACATTTTGTCCTTGCTTGTTCTTCTCTTCTCCAGAGAACATGGCTGGCTTCAGGTTCAGAGCAAAGCATTTTTCTTGCTCTCATCCAAGTTGCTGAGGTCCCAAGTTGCCACAGCAGAATGGCAGCTCCCTTCTCAGAGTGGTTTTCATGTAGAAGTGAATACGGATTTTGAGGTTGTTAGAAATCATGGTTATGCTTTTTACAAAATCATTTTTTAAAAAATGGGAAACAGTTTATGAATAGTGACAAGATCTGTGGGGACTCTGGCGGGGAAGGAAGAGGTCGGAAGGAGCTACTGAAGTTAAGGAATCCCCCAGAAGAGGTGCTAGGACCGTGAGGTACCAGACTGGAAGAGGATGGTGAACCTCGGACACCAGAAATTGCCACAGCATCTGGGACATGGATTGAGCAGTCACTACACATGTGAAACATCTTGCTGAGGCCACATGTCTACAAGCCTCTGGTGGGTGGGGCACCATGCCTACCCAGAGCCATCTTTACTTTCCAGGAAGTTTTTTTTTTTTCAAGGGTTGAACAAGCAGGTTTTAGATCATAAGCAGAAGGACAACTGGCTTCGTGAGGTTCCCTCACGAAGGGAATTCTATTTTACTGAAAATCCAGAGTTGCACAAATAGTTCTTTAGAACATAAAACTAAATGGATTTATACGTAACAATTACATTCAGCATTTATAAGAGGCAGTACAAAATTTGTTCTGCTTCTACATGATATAAATTGCATATAATACCATGATTTAAACAATATTAATCATATTAACTATTAGCGAGATACATCTTCCTCAGAATGTCTGATGTTTCCCACAATGGAGGGAAAAAAATTGCAGTTATATGAGCTGTTGAGTTTCTTTGCATTCCCAAGTTCATTTTAGCAAAGGTAGGGAGATTTAAGGACAACCGTTTCTTAAGAAGTAAAAGAACAAAAAATTTACAGGACTGTTCTGAACTCATCAAAAATGAAGTTAGGCACGTGTGCTTCAGCAACCTGCAACATTAAACAAAGGAGTAAGTTATTCGGTGTTACAGTTGGACAGATTCAAAACTTTCCATAAAATTCCAGAAGTGTAGAGATCCTTTGGAGCAAAGTGAGTCACAGAAAAGAGCCATGCTCAAGGGAACTACTTGTAATAGCCACTTTTGTTTCTGATGGCCTCTGTCCCAGTGTCTCACTTCTAGCCACTGCTAACGTGACAGGAGGCGGTACAGGTCCGGCTGGCTCCAAATGTGATCTCCTTGGCTCTCAAGGACACTGTGATGTGCTAGGAATATGCCTCTGGGAAGTACCAAGAGGTAATCTCAGGTCACACGACATACTTCATTAGCTGAGGCTAACCCAGGAAAAAGAGCAAGTCTGGCAGGTGACAATGGGGGTATGGCTAAGGGAAAACTGAGAGTCCTCAACGGCCTGTATTCCTTAATTTGTCCTGGGGAAGCCCTGAGAAGGCTGGAGTGGGCTATGATACTGGGTGATCTCCAAATGCTGGAGATGAGTAGCTTTTAAAAGAAATGTTTAAATTTTTTAGGATTATAAAGGTATCACTTGCTAATTACAGGAAATAGAGCAAATGCAGAAGAGTATAAAATAAGAAATATTCTATAATGCTAACCCCCTTGAGAAAACCAACACTGATAATATGGGTTTTTGCAGTTCTCTCACATACACATACATAGACTCAAAATTGATCACAATTTTGTGTTCTTTATCCCTGCAAAATGTTATCAATTCGTTGCACATATCATAGTGAACTTCTGCACCTATATCCAGTAGGTAAACTCCTAGCAGTGGAATTGCTGAGATCAGAGTAAATACGTTACTAGAATTGAAAAAAAAAAATACATAGAGCTAAAGTGCCCTCTTGGGTGGCTAAGCCACCCACACTTGAGTTACTATCACCAAGGAGTCCCATTTCTCCAAACCCTTCTAAGCCCTGGGAATCCAGTACTTGACTTTGACCAACTGGACAGGTTAAAATAGTAATTTTGCTGTTATTTTGGTCTGTGCCCCTTGGATATAAGTAAGATTGAACATGTTTCCAAATGTTTATCCCATTTCTATTTCTTTTCCTAAAAACTGCCTGTTAATATCCTTTGCCCACTTTTCCCCCCTAATGGATTGGAAGAGCACACTATTCATCTAAATCAAGGAAACCTGTCTTTTGTTAATAGTTCTAATTTGTCCTTTTTTTGAGAGACATTTAATAGATAATTGTTTATTTTTGGCATTTATTGAAGATTAAATCTTTAGTTTCTTCCTTTGGCACTGGGCTTAGAAAGTTGTAATAAGTGACATATTCATCTAAACTTTCTAATGTCTTTGCTTCCTATTTCATCCTAATTCTTATCTATAATTAATTTTAACAACATGGGAGAAGTGAAGGGACTAAGCTGCTATTTTCAACCTCATAATGAATGAGAGGTCTCCTGCCTAACATTCCTTTCCTCCCCAGTCTGAGAAGGTATTTTGCCCAATATAAAATTATATGAAAAGAATTTGTTTCTAGAGCACATAGTTTTACCCACTGATCCTTCTATTAAGTTTTATACCAGTATTTTTTGATTTTTTTGTAATTTTTGTTTTAATATATAGCATAAAATGTTTTATATTTTTTCTAAAAAAAAATTGCTTATAGCCCAAGTCTGATGTAATTAAAAAAACTGAAGTTAAAAATTATCTGGGATTTTGATTTTAGTTACAATAAATCTATAAAGTAGAAATAACTTATATCTCTATAATATTTGAATTTCCTAATTCAGAAGCATGGACTTTCAAAAATTTATAGTTTTCCCCTAAAATACTCTTTTCATATTTCTTATAGAAGTTTTCCCAACTGTATTATTTCTTGGTCATTTTTGTGAATGGGACCTTTTTCAGATTATATGTTAAGTTGGTTATCAGTTTATTTATTTTATACATTTACTCTATAACCAGCTTGTTCCCTAAATTCATTTTTAAAAGTTTTTTCACATGATGCTAGGAAGACAATTACATCCTTGAAAAAAGAGTACAAATTTTGCCTTCTTCCACTATGCGCTGTATTTTATTACCTTGCAACTGTGCAACAACAGGAGCAGCAGGATCCAGTACCATCATGCCACTTTTATAGACCTGATTTTTGTGAGAATGCCACTATCGTTTCACTATTAAGTGTAGCTCTGCTAGTTCACTAAAAAATATCTCTGTTTTGTTATCTTTAATTCCTAACCTACTAGTTTTTAAAAATGGGAAATGACTTTTCAGTATCTGTTGAAAGTCTTTAGTATCAAGTTTCTTTCTTTGAGCTAAAACTTAACCAAGTGCAACTTAAGAGTGAGAAGGAATTTCTTAGAAGGTAAAAAGCAGTGGTCTCCGGGGCTGGGGTTGTGGCTCAGTAGTAGAGCGCTTGCCTAGGATGTGTGAGGCACACTGGGTTAATCCTCAGCACCGCATATAAATAAATAAAGGTCCATCAACAACTAATTAAAAAAAAAAAAAAAGCAGTGGTCTGTACAACTTTAACCATGGTCATACTTCACCAGACTGTGGCACCAGGTCATGGTGGAGAGAAAAAACAAACTACCCAAGATTCTTCCTTTCCTTGGCCACTTAGGAATCCCCTCCTGGCCTGTCTGTCACACTGAACTGGCCCTGAACCAGGGGAGCTGCCTCAAGAGGAGGGCAGAATGGAGTGACAGGAGGGAGGTGGAGTTCCCCACCTGGTGGGGAAGGCAGGAACCTAGAGCAGGGGACACGGCAATGGCAAGGGCTCAGAGGCATCCACTGTGTAAGCCTGCTGCTATTACTGTCTGTTCACAAACTGGCATTAATATTGTCCTGTCCTATTCATGGCTTACCCTCCTGGGGAGCTTTGTGTACCGAACATAGTCCTCCAGGAACAGAAGGGCACCCACAACATCTGCAGGCATTTCAGGTATCTTCTGGCTGTAACAGAACAGTCTGGATCAATTAACTGATTAGCACATGATAGGCCCTGAGTCAAAATACTAAAAGACTAAACATGTGGCAGATTACCAAATAAAGAACAAATCCATAGGGCACTTTCGTGGCTGGTCATAGTCACTAGTGCAGAAGAAACAGGAAGGACATGCTCATGTTTGACAGGGAACTCTGGCTGGAGACAGCCAGGTGTGTGGAGGTCACTTCCCACACTGGAGCTGGAGTCCTTTGCCTCTCTGTGGTCCTGGCCAGATGCACACGGTTTCAGGTGCCTAATGCTTTCCTTCCCAACTGACCTCACTTGGTCATTGTTATGATTTCATTTTTGACAGTTCTTATCTTTCTGCTCCCCCCCTTTTCCCAACTGTTCAAAATTCCGCTTTTAGAAGCAATTCCGATTATATGACCTAAAAAACCATGCAGTATCTACTATTTAATTCATTAACCAAGATTGGGATGAACTGGCCTGTAACTCATGGGCAAAAAAGACAGGATTTAAAAAGAAAGCAAAAGAGTCTGAGCCCCTGGTATTCAGTGGCTGTCAGTTCTAGCAGCACTGCCGTCCAGCGGGCCCAGCTCCACGGAGCGTCCACTCCATGTGGAGGACTGTATTCAGAATTTCAGTATGAGTTTGGGAAGTCACATTCTATAATGGCCAATAACAAACCCTCAGAAGAGATGCCCTGATAGGTGAGCAACCCCCACACTACAGCACATCAGGAACAAATTCCATTAGGATGGAGTCTATCTAAAGAGAGAAGGCCTACGGCAGCTACTGAAACCAAGAGTTGGAAGAGATGTGCAGACCGTGGGTATTCTGTGTAATCTCAATGGGAAGAAGAAAGCTCAGTGAGTGAAACTCCCAGAGACCTGGGTTTCTAACCATCAGAACTTTCTATTTTTGAGAACAAGTCCTCTCAAGTGTACTCTATTGCCTGAAGAGGTGGCAAGAACCTCACTGATGGGAATGGTCTGCAGCTGTGGGAGGCTGACTACCTGCTGGGAGTCGTAGACCTAATTCATGCATTTGCAGGGAGCTTAATTAAATGGCCTTTGAAGTCCTTTCCAATTTTTGACCTCAGCAGTGTTTCCTGAAGACCTGAAAGACTGCCCTCAATAATTAGTCTAAGTAATACTGGCCAGATGATCAAGAAGTGTAATCTCTCAAATTTTGCATGTGTAACATGACAGAGAAATTTATTTAGCCAGGCTGACCCTTTAGGATGGCAGAGGACGAGGCTCAGGACCCAACATCTCAGAGATGTAATCTTTTTTTTCTCCCTATCCTAGAAAAACTACAATTGGGGAGGAGGGAGAAAGAACTAGAAGGAATTAAAGGTTTACAAATCTGTATCAAATAGCAGCTTCTAGGCCATGCCTGTTTCATTACACACCAGAACTCCAACTCTGCCCTGGCTTTGACCCCTTGTGTCTGTCTACACTGAAGTGTGTGAAGCCATCTCTTGGCAGAGGCCGGCAGGAATGCAGGGGCTCACTGAGTTTTGAGAGCTGGATCCAAGATGGATCCAAGGTCCAAGAGCAACAGGGCTGCAAGAGGAATGTGACATGCAGGTCAATCTCCCTTTGTTGCCACTGAGTTCCATTTACTCTTCTGTACCTTGTGCACTGCTCCACTGTGGAGCGGATAAACTGGCCGATGAGCGCCAGGAACTGCTCGGTGTACCGGGAATGAAACTGCTTCAGCAGAGTGAGCAGTCCCAGGACGAGCGGCGGCCAGTCAACAGGGTCGGCAGGTTTTCGGCAGACCATTCCTGCAAGGGAACCAACGAAAGCACCCAGTGAAGTGCTTGCCTTTGGCAAAGCTCATTAAATCTTACTCATGAACACAATGTGTGGGGCCCCCATCATCACTGGCAGGGGACATGGAGGCAACGACAATTCTGGAGTATGTGAATTAGCCATAGGAGTGGAGGAGCATCCTAGTGGCATGAAATGATGCAAAAACAATGAAATGGTTACTAATTTACAAATGTACTTACAATTTTTTTGGATTATGTAATTAATGGATGCTACTGCAGACAATTTTAAGAAGTAGATGAAGGTAAATGAGAAAGCAAAAGTCACCCATAACTGACTTCTGTTAATGGCATCATGGCAGACTAGGTACCCTGAAGTACTCTCTTAAGACAATTTGAATTTTGGATAAAACACTTTAAAAGTATCTTTAAACACGATGTTGAGTGTTACACAAGAACACAGTCTGCCAAAGTCAAGAGAGTGGGAGAAATTTAAGACATGAGTGAATAACCAAATTGGCTCTTCCCTGAGCGTTTCTGCCAAAATCTGGAGACTGACTTCTGCCTGGAGGGCTGCACCGGCAACTGGAGACGTCTTAGGAAACACACTGCTGAAAGCTGGACGGCCTGCACTGCCGGATGGAAGGCTGCTGAAGCCAGTGACCAAGGCAGTGTCGGCCCAGGAGAGAAGACTAGGTCAACGGAACAGAGCAATCTAGGAATAATCCACTTGTACGATCAGTGGAATTTCTACAAATATGCCACAAACTTTAATGGAGAGAGATCTTTATAGTGAATAGTACTAAACTGGGTGGCCTTGACTCCTGCCTCACGTCATACACAAAAAACAACCTGGGGACTAGGGCTGTAGCTCAGTGGTGGAGCGTTTGCTCCATGTGTGAGGCGCTGGGCTCAACCCTCAGCACCACATGAAAATAAAGAAATAAAATAAAGGTGGTGTATCCATCTACAACTAAAAAAATATTAAAAAGTAACTCAAGATGAACCTCAATGTAAAAGTTAAAACCACAAATCTTGTAGATAAGACCTAGAGGAATATCTCTGTGACCCTGGGGTAGGCAAAGATTTCATAGAACGGACAGAATGAACGGATTAAAAGGGAAAACTTGATAGAGTGACCACAGACAAGGAACAGTTTATGAGAAAATGTTCTTATTGAATAAAAACACAGGGACTGCTGAGAGAGGAGGAACCTCTGGGAAGATGAGCCTTCACCTCCTGTCCCTGTGTAGCAGCCATCCCAGAACAGCTCCCTGGACGGATTGTGACCGCTGAAGTCATATAAGTGACAGATGGTGAAGCTAGAATCCAAACATACATCAGTCCCCTCCCTCTCAGAGCAAGTATTTTTTTTTGACAACATTCTGTGGCAGTTATGGGTCTTGTGATGGGAATAATGTCTACAACCAATGAATATTTTTGAATGAAAATAAAAACATTAAAAGAGACTCCATACTTTTGCCCTAAAAATGTTCAAGAAATATGAAGTGAAACTATTTAAGAGAGAAATGCATTTTTAAATCTCTGGTTAAGAAAATATATGGTGACATTTGTAGAAATCTTCTTATAGTGCTTTTTAAATTAAAAAGTATAGTGGGTTAAAAAAAATTCCACTTAGTTGGATATGAAGTTTGGAGACAGGAAGTATTTGAGACTCTATAAGGTAATTATAAAAATGTTCAAAATAAACTAACAATGACAAAAATATTAATTATATTTCTAGACAGAACAAATACATTGAAAGCCTTTGGTATCTATTGTTCATACCAAATATTATGACATATAATTATACACATATTTAAGTGTTAGATATCCATGTAGTATAGTCTTATCTCCTTAACTATATTGTTACTCTTCAAATCACAGTTCCTGATACATTGGAGGCAGGTGGCACTTGTTGCAAGAATAGAACATTAGCCAAAAGAAGTTTCTTTCACACCATAGTGATTTGCTTAAACATTAAATGACAGAATCAAAGAACAGGTTCCTCACATGATGCAGGCTAGATAACTAACCCTTAGAAAGGTCCTTGCCTTATTTTGGAGTCTACTGGCTCCACTGAAGGGGTGTCGGAATATTTCAGAGGCCAAAGACATGGATTTCATAAGCATACATATAACTAAGAATCGATCTCATATCTGAATGTTAAGCTATTGTTACTATAACTTATTGCAAAGAACAAATGTCATACGTACCTAGATTTTTGTTGTACTGGAGTTTTGGCAACTGAGCAATCAGAAATAGAAAGTTGACAATTGGGAAATAGGGCAAGCGCTTTGTTGTTATATAAATCTGGAAAGAGAAAGGAAAGAAAAATTGATGGCCTCTTCTCATTATAAAACAACACAGAACACATTTTCAAATGAAAAGTTTTAAGTCATTTCAGTTTGCTGTCTGATTCTTAGATTCTTCCATTAATTTGCCGAGTTCTATTTAACAACTGTGATCCCATCCAATCACAAATACCCATATCACCTTCAGTCGTTCTGGAAAGAACAATTTTTTAGAGACTAGCAGTTCCTTCCCCCTAAATCCTGCCATGTCAGTAATAAAGGGAGGGAGAAGGGTGGAGAGCAAGAAGGGGAGGGAGGGCAAAACTCAGCAGTCAAGGCGGAGCTAGAGGCAAGACAGGGAGAGAGCAAGGAGCGGGCAGGGAGAGGAGGGCAGAGAAGGAGAGAGAGGGAAAAGACCCAGGCAGCAGCTAGTGAGAGGACACAGAGACAGAAAGCCAAGTCTTCCTCTGTCACTGGCTCCCCAGGGCAGCGTCACAGAGCAGTCTCCCTCCCAGTTAACAGGACAGAAAAGACAGGGCAGGCACAGCCATGCCATTCTCCCCACCACTCACTTCCACAGGGGGCAGGGTAGCACACTGGCCAGGGGCACAGGCACCATCAGCCCTGTGGGCCCCACTACCCATGAGTGCGCAGCCTTGGTCAGCATTAACCAACGAGCTCCAAGCTCCAACCCCAGACTAGGCCCAAGCCAATCTTCACTGACACAATGTTTTCACAGCTCTGACAACACCACAGTGCTTGATTCTCACACCCTGAGCCAGGCAGGGAAAGTGAGATCAAAGCAGGGAGGGCATGAACTTGAGAGAATGGAAGCTCTGGGGTCTGAATGCAAGTTCTCCAAACATTTTCATGCACTGGTCTGTAACCTGGGTCAAATGGCCTTCTGCAGTGCATGGCCCCCACTACACCTCTGTACATGTTAATTACAAACCTTATTCAGCGGGTTGTGGATGCCAGCTGCCTCCAGGTAGGCTGTGATTTCATATAAAAGTGTATTATCTTCTTTGGGGTAAGGAAGTGAAGGATCCTGATAATGGGCTTCAATATCTGCCAGGAGAGCCCTACATAGAAGAAACAGTGGTCAACATTAAGCTCTAGCTGAATTCACACACAGTTAACACAGGCCAGTGATGTGATCATTCTAGGCCTCAGTTTTCTTGTGTACAAAATGGGGGCTTGATCCTTCTAATTCCCAATCTGCACACCTGTGATTGCTTGTAAGTGGAGAATTTGACCTAGGATCACTTCATCTGTAGGAGTCAGCCTAGATCAAATTCTTTCCCCATTCAGACTTATGAGCTGCCTGAAGTGGTTTCAACACCTGCTTTTTTCAAAGTACTGACTTTGTAATGGAAAAGCATGAAGTGTTCATCTTTCAGCAGAAGGCTGGAAATGATAGCAGGGTGCTGGTGGGTAGTGGATGTGGGAGTGCCCTGGAACAGGGGCCCATACTCTCTCCTGGTTATTAACACGCTTTCTGTTTTTCTCTGGGTGATCAGGGATCATCAGCCCTGTAGAAGGGCAGTTGTGCCTTTTGGTAATAACTACTTTCCAAGTCTGTACAAGTACCTAGTGCAATGTCAGGTGAGTATTATGTGATCAAAAAATATTGGCAGAATAAATGAATTCATCAGAGAGAGGAGAAAGAGAGAATATTAAGAGATTCTTCTCTAGAAAGATTTGTTTATCTGTGGGAAGAAGGCCTTGAAATTCAGAGACCGCTTATCCCAAACACCTTGGAACAGTAAGAACTGAAGGGACCAGGGCACTTGGCTGATGAAGAGTCCAGGCACACAGAGGGCTGCTGGAAACCCTGGCACTTACTTGTTGAGATTCTCCAGAGCAGCTGCCAGATGTTTGGAGTCAAACCGGCAGGAATAATTTAATTCATTGGCAATCTGCTGTCTCAGAATCTGCATCTGTCCAACCTGTGAAGAGCAAAGAAAAGACGAGGTGGTACAGGGTCAAGTCCTGCAGAGAGCAAGGAGGCAAACACAGGGTGGCAACTGTGCACTGAAGGTCACAACACGGCAGAATGTGTAAGGCTTCCTGGATGGTCTCTAGGGACACCAGCATTAAACCCTTCAAGGGACATCTTGGAAGAGCCCCACCTGCCAACCTCAACAGCCCCACATCTGAAGCTGTCACGGTGACCCACTGATGTTCAGTTGTTCTCGTATCAAAGATGCTCACTGTGAAGCCATGTTTTTTGACTTCTGGAATAAAGCCTTCAAGTTTAGCAGCTACTATGAGAAGCCTGATTTCCTCCTATTTATCCTACACCAAACTTTCTCAAGTCCTAAGAATGCCATTTCACTTTCGTGTTCACAAAATTGAGAACACTACAGTGAAATGGCATTCTTGGGACTTGAGAATCCATGTCACACAGGATTACAGATCATGTAATTATCTGGACCTATAAAAAATAATTCTTATTTAGATAAATGTGCCTTGGACCTCTTGGGGGAATCTTGTGACATCTATGGGACACCATCTCAGAATAATACTTTTGAATGTAAAAAACAGGTGCAGTGGCGCAGAGCTGTAATCCCTACAATTTGGGAATCTGACACAGGAGGATCACAAGTTCAAGGTCAACCTAAGCAATCAGTGAGACCCTGATTCAAAATGAAATAGAAAAGACTGGGAATGTAGCTCAGTGGTAAAGTGCCCCTGGGTTCAATCCCCAGTACCAAATAAATAAATGAATAAGCACACATCTACACACAAAACAAAATAAAACAGAGGATTAGAGTGGAGGCCAACTGTAATGAAATGTAATGATCAAACTATTAGAACTATTTAACTGTGTCAAAGAGTCATGTTTAGAAGGTAGATCAACTGTGGTAATCCCAAAGCAGTGAGGAATATAAATGGTTTGTGGAGAAGTCCAGAATGACCGTGGGGCACGGGAACCGACTTGGGGTAAGCTGGAGAGAGTTCAGCTCCCCCCATCAACCTGTCACCATCATGAGCTGCACAGGACATGCTCACCTTTTATGTTAGGGAACTTGTCTAGGGAGGGCATCTCTGAGGAATGGCAAGGGGACTGTCAGGGGGAGGGGTGGGCAGAGGCTGCTCTGTAATATAAGCGGCAACCAGGTGGAGACCAACGTGTTGCCCCTAAGTTGCTCAGCGCAGAGAAGAGCTAAGAAAGACAGAGTGGCCTCCTCTGGAGGAGGAGAGAAGTCATTTAGATAATGGAGTCTGCGACAGTTATAATGTGTTAAATAACCTCCATGTATTCTTACAAGACTATTATTCCACTTACATGAAGAAATAAAAGTCAATCCAAAAAATGGTACTGATAGATAAGAAGTCTTTAAACTTATAGAAAAGTACTGTTTAAAATTTTGAGGGGCTGGGGTTGTGGCTCAGTGGCAGAGCATTTGTTTAGCACGTGTGAGGCACTGGGTTCAATCCTCAGCACCACATATAAATACATAAAATAAAGGTATTTAAAAAAATTCTTTAAAAAATTTGAATAAGGCCAAGAAAATGTTAGGTTCTCTCAGGCTACTCAAAAAGGTCCCTGAAACCTTGAATCTGTACTGTATAATTCCTTGCATAACTCTTTGTCTAGGGTACTCTGTGTCAATGATTCTCTTGCAATTATAGTACTAGAAATGGAAACAAATAAAATTGGTTGAATGTAATTTGTTCTCATTTAATGGATATGGATTCCTGGCGACTGACATTTCTTATTTTTGGTCTTCATGACCAGCTTAGAAGCTATTGGAAAGGCTAATGTGCCCAGGGTTGGTGAGGAACTCACTGCACCTACCTATCTGCCTGTTTAGACACCTGGCTTATCATTCTTGCCCCAAGATTCTTTTAAAGTGGCAATGTCCAGGGCAGCAGTCACTAGCCATATGTAGTTATTTAAATTAAAATGAAATGCAATTAAACATTTCATTTGCCAGTTCTACAAGAAGCATTTCCAGGGCCCCACAGCTGTGTGTGACTCATAGCTGCTGTTACCATCAACACTTCCATCACTGTTCCAGGTCAACCCTGGATTAGTGACTGCAATTGCTTAATTCTAGATAAAAGACAAATCTGCCCCTGGGGGCTTTATTTAAAGACCACTGACTTAGACATAATCACTTGGCTACCAGTGAATACTAGCAATTATAACTAACAGCATTGTAGCTGCTGGTCTGGGAAGAGTCTGGTAAGTGAGGGGCAAACTCTGAACCCCTTGGAAGAGTCCCTGTAATCTCCGTACGCTCCCACAGAGCTGAGTTTCTGCTTGTGTGACTGCAGGTAATTTCCCACTCCTCTAAAATGCTTTCCTGCAGTTGGAAACGTGGCCTAGAAGCCCTCACATCAGACGGTCAGAGGCTGAGGGAGTGTTACAGCTGCACAAGAGGACACCCAGCAGAGCCGGAAGCTCCTTGTCTTACCAGTTGTTCTCTCAAAGGTAAAACAAAAACAAGAATGAAAAAACTACTCGCTGAACTTACAGTAAATAAATTATGAGTTTGGCTGATACACCATAGCTTTTTCGACTGGGAACAAGAGAATGCAGCCATCCCTGTGGCCTCTAGACTTCTCCCATGGCATGAATCCTAGTTTCCCCCAGGGAATCTACTCCTTCCCACTAGAGTAAGAAAACTTCGAGGGGACACAAAGGGTTTCCTTTAACTCTTTCTTGCAGCAACCGCCAAGACCTTGCACATAACAGGTACTTCATAAAGTGTTGTTGAACATCTCTGGTGACAAACAATGAGAGAGGGACACACAGAAGATGCAGAGGGCCACGGGAAGTACGGCCACAGGGAAGGGAGGAAAGGAGGTGACTGGATTCTAAATTAAGCTGGGTTTCCACCCAGCTGATGAATTCCTCATTTGCCATTCACCCTCATTTCCAAAGACACAGTGTTTTACTGACAGTGTTAAGCATAATGTTCGACCCTGAGGACCTGGCTCCCAAACACCTATGTAGGACACAAGAGGGGCAAGGGACAGAAGTCCTTGCAGCCCTCAGGACTGCAAATGGACAGGTGAGTTCATTTAAAAAGGTTGGAAGAAAATTTCCATCTCCTTGGATGGAAACATCTCCGGCCAAAGGCATATAACAAAAAACTAGTTTTCCTGAGCAAAAGGGAAGCATAGACCCTCAAAAAGCCTTGTTAAAAACAGCCCAAAGAGGAAGCAAAGGAATAAGTGAATTTAGAAATAACAATAAAGTACAATATTTTTGTTTTAATTGCAAGAGTAGTTTTTTTTTTTTGACCCACAAGGTAAAAGGAAATAAGCTAAAAACATAGTATTGATTATCGCCTTCTCCACAACATACCTTCATTATAGCCTCGAGGTAAGCAGTCCAAATCTTCTGCGTTTTGGCAATGGCAGAAAGATAAATTTTATTTGAATTTGCTGAAAAATTAAAAAACAATTTTCTATTTAGTAAACTCAGAAAGGCCACAGTGTCACCCCCTCCTTGGCTGGACTCAGGATGCTTACCTACAATGCTCTTTAAGGGGCTGACGGCGTTCATGAGGGTTTTTAAAGTATCCTGAACAGTTCTATCTCTCAGGATAATTTTCTGAAACATACTGAGGAAATTCTAAAAACAAGGATGTGTGATTAAAGAACCAAACAAAATGAATAGAAAGAATACATACTCCAGTTTACTCAACTGTTGTGAGGAACAGAGACTTCACCTGAGCCACACAGCTTCTAAATAGGAAGACAGGACAGCAGCAACTCAGGGTCTTGTGGGAAGAAATTATTGGCTTCAAAGATAAAATATCTCATTCTCCCAAGCTGAAACTCCCCAAAGCAGTCTACCGTACCAATACTATGACTGCCAAAGACATTCCAGCTTACTCTCTGTTCTTATCTACCCAGTAAGAATCAAATATGTCTGACATCAGTGTAAGAAAGCACAAAAGAAAAGGCACGTGGGTTTAACTGGCCCCGCAAGCTGTCCTCTCCCGTCCCTGTGGAGATAGGCCTGCCTGCCCTAGGCTCACCTGCAGCTCCTTCACGATCATGAAGCACAGAAGCCTGTCTAGCCCATTCAGACCAAAGGTCCCCAAGGTGGTCTGAATTTCTGAGAAGAGGCGGCTGCTGGTCACTTCTTGATGAGTCTTCATATCATACCAGGTGTTCAGCTGGTCTATGTGACATGTCATCCTAAAACCAAAGCAAAACAAAGCAAAAGCCCCAGAGTGGCTCAGAATTCATCCTGAAGACATGGACTCATCAGAATCTGGGGTACTGAATGCTCAGAGTAACAGGTACATGACTCGTGTTTTCTAACTTCTGTGTTAAGGAACTGGGAGAAAAGAGCACAGTGCACAGTGACCCCCTCCAGTGGACAGCGGGCAAATAGTTGGACCCCTTCCCTCCTTGGCAGGCCTCATGGTTCCAGTCACTCCTTGCTACTGGGAAGGGCCACTGGTTTGGAATCACATTGAGAAGACCAGGCTAGGCTCTGCCCTCAGCCAGGACTGAGGACAAGATAGGCCTCGAGTCATTTCCTTTTGGCCTCGAAGGAACTGAGAATCCTTGTGCGCTAACATCTCAGGCAGTGATGACAGAGCTGTTTGCTCTTTCTTTCCAGTTCCTTAAACACGCAGATGCTGTCTTCCAAGCACCTCCCAGGCTTCCTTTTACACTCATGATGACAACCAGCAGCATCCAGCGACTGCTCAGTGTTGCTAGGATGGGCCTGGCTCTAGCTCTGCACCCCTAACAGCCACTTCAAATCTTTGGCTCTCAGACTGTCGGGAGGGCCCCTGAACCACTTGCAGAGCTGTTAAAAACAGAGATGCCCACTTTCTACTCCTGGGGACTCAGGCTCAGGAGATATGGGCAGAGTCCGAGCCCCTGCTTTTCAACAAGCTCAACAGGTGTAGGCCCCACTTTCTAAAATCCACCACTATACACCTTTACTAAACAGGGGTCTGGGAGGAGCTAAAAGAGCCCCAGGGGGATTAAATTTGCAAGTAAACGGGGAGAACAAAACAAGGTGATTTCCAGAACTTCATTCAACTTCTGCTTTCAGGCCTAAAAAGTGTTCTCCCACTCAGAGCTGGCTCTTTGACTATGTCCCCTGAGAGACTCCTTGAGAAGCCCACTAATCCTCCCTGCTGTATAAACAGGGAACTAGGTGGGCCATTTTCTAAAAGGGCTTCAGTGATTTGACTCCTGGGTACCAAGAATTGAGGAGCCACAAAACTTTCTAGAACATTTACTCTTTTTAGCCCATTAGTAATAGATAAAATTCCTTATTTCTATTGGAAATTTTGGACAAAGATTATAAATAATTTGTCAACTTTCTCAAGTTTTAAAAGACAAAGTCAGTCTGGATAATACAGTGGTACAAATTCAACTATATGTGCATAGGTGGAGAAAGAAAAGAATGGTATTTTCCTGGGCTACTGATCAATCATTCTGCTTGGTGAGCGTGTGCCCGGGGTTAAACCTGAAACAGAAGACAGGAACCTGTTCTTCCCTCAATTGGTCTTAGTACCAATTGCTTCTCCTGTGGCTCAGATTAAGAAAGAGGAGAAAATGAGTTCAGTTGAACTGAGAGGCAGCATGCCAGTCTCTAACATGATGCCCACCTAAAATATTGTCAAAGGTAGTTTTAATAATATATTTGCCCAGTTCCTGCTGAATGCAGAACCCATGTGATGTGACTATAGATGGGATTCACCAGGCACAAAGTTAAGTGGTCTGCTGTTCAACAGAGCTGGGCTCCAGGGGCAGAGGGACTGCTGTGTATTCTGGGCCTACCATTTATTAACGACATGATGTTGGGCAAGTGACTAATCTTTCCTGTGCCTCAGTTATTCCATACCTAGAATGGGAATAACAACAATAATGCTGACCTCCCAAGATTACTGTACTGTGTTGATGCACAGATGTGTTCTATGTTAAGAGGGCACTGGTAAGTGCTCCACAGATGTTAGTGTTTACTATCAAAAGGGCTTTGTGCTGGGCTAAGAAACAAGGAGGTCACCTTCAGGGTCAGGACGTGAGGTGACAAGTGCAAGATCCAGGGGCTGGAATTAGGGCGCGTGCCACAGTGACACAGGTACACATGGTCATCCATGGGACTCAAGGCTCAGCAGAATTTAGAAACACCTACTTTGGGTCCGTGATCCGCAAGATTTCTCTGCAGAGTCGACCAATAAACGTGACGGACTCGTCCACAGGGGGGAGCTTGGGTATGGGAATGTGAGTGGACTGGTACATGCTCTGCCAGTCCTGAATCTAGGGAACAAAATCACAAATATTCAGTACGGTTATCTGTTTCCCCGTAATTTTACAAAAATAAAATTGAACAGTGACAATGACTATGAAAAATGAACAGTGACAATGACTACTCTTTGGTTTAAAGAGGAAATTTTTAAAAATAGCTTCCCAGAAATGCTATAGATAACATTCATAAATAAGGAAATATATGTGAAAAAATGAAGCAACTAAGGAGAAGTGAGCAGGCCCGTGGGTTTTTGTTTTACGAGCTGATGTGCATCAGTATAATAGAAAGCCCTGAAATATTATAAGGTTGGAAGACACTTAATAACCTTTTGAGAATGTAATGTCAGTCCCTCACCTAAAAACCTGCAGTGTTCCTTACTGACTGCAGAAATCTCAGCCTGGCACTCAGGAAATTGGGGCTCTATCTTTGCCCAATTAAGAAAAAATGAGTAAAGAACTTCAATAGATACTTTCTCAAAGAAAATGGCCAGTAAGCACATGAAAAGGCACTCAAGGTCACCAGCCATTAGGAACCACAACTCAAAACCATAAGACCCACTCACAGGATGGTGAAGTGCTGCTGACAAGGAGGAGGGAAGGCGGACTCTCAGACTGCCCGGCACCGCTGCAGAGGCCTGGTGCTCCTCCCCCGGTTAAGCACAGAGACCAGGTACATACCCTGATCCAACCCACTGAGAGGTGCCCGTCTCCTGCACTCAGTCACGTGGGCTGAAAAGTTACAGCCACCAGCCCCGTTCTGTGGCCATGTAATCATGCTTGCCTTCTTGAGGCAGGAAGCTCGCCGAGGTAAGGTGCCATGTCAACTTCTCTGCCACCCTGAGGGCTCCTGAAGGTGCTCTCATGGTACGGAGACCATCGAGTGCTTATTGATTTTCAGTATCTATTTAAACAAACTTTCTTGTTGGCACCTCTTGAGATTTAGAGTGTGTATTTTAAACATAAGAAATACCTAGTAAAATCAAGAACTTTAAAATTGTTAAATACCTTTGTTCTTAGGAAGTTATTACACTCTTGTTCCACATTGTAATTTATAATACGAGAGACTTCTTCCTGCCAAATCTTCAGACCATAAATGTTGACATAGTCCTGTATGTATTCAAAAGAACGATGGAATCCATCCATGGTGGCTCCCAACTCTTTCAGCTTGGGCATCAGTTCACTTGGCTGTGTGAAAAAGAGAAAATGTGCAAAAAAAGCTCCAAAAAGTTACTGACTCCTCTGCTCCTTTGCCAATTTAGCTGAGAGTTGTGGCCACATTCCAAAAGATTATCATTACTAATACCTTCATTAGACTTTAATACACTGACTAAGGAGCCACAGTCACAGTTTAAGACATAGTATAAGCTTTGGAAAATTTCCGACTTCATCTTGGCCGAGTGGCAAGAGATGTCAGATATTTAGCAGAGAGTACATTTTATTCCTTTGGAAAGAAAGTTTCCTATAAAGGAATATAAACAATGAATGCTGGTGATTTCTCACATGTCATTTGGTGAACATATCTCATCTTAGAACCCTTAAAAATATTTTAAATTAAATTCATTGATTTGAAAAATATTCTATAAATTTTAGGCCTGTTTATTTTTCTCATGGGAAAAATTACTATATTTTCCAACAGATAAACAAAAATAAAAAGTTAGTTTTCATAGTTTCTATTGGCTTTAGGGCTAATAAATTCTTTTAATTATAAAAAGTAACTCTGAGACAGGCGTTGTGACATGAGCCTGTAATCCCAGATACTTGGGAGGCTAAGTTAGGAGGATTGCAAGTTCAAGGCCAGCCTGGGCAATATAGCAATACCCAGTCTCAAAAATGAATAAAAAGGGCTAGGGATGTAGCTCAGCAGTGGAATGCTTGCCTGGAATATGTGAGGCCCTGGGTTCACTCCCCAGTACCTTAAAAAATAAAAACGGCAACAAAAAAAACCTCTGAATTGTAAACATCAATTCTTAAACTTGGGGGTCAACCAGTGAAGGAAAGAAGCATTGGTTTTAAAAAGGATTTCCTGATAAAATGAATGGATTATACTAGGGGACCAAAGAGCCTATCAGTTGTTAGTCCCAAAGGTCACACTTAGCTGTAAGGACAGAGGAGGAAGGTCTTGTTACAAATCATCCAAGCTGTGAGCTGAGCGAGAACAGGACGGTTGCACTTTGGTCTTCTGGTACCTTGGCTCGAGGGTTGAATATCAGTCCTCTGTGAAGGGCGAAAGCAACCCGTTTAACCAGCTCCTTCCTTATTCCGTCTTCCAGCAACTGCTTCGGATCCACCTAAGTGCAAATCACAAGTTAGGAAAAGGCCAGTCCTGATGAAACACAGGGGAAAACCAATTCCCAGAAAGCAGCGCAGCATTTTCCTCCTTCTTCTCTAAATGATATAGATTTTGTCCCTTTCCTACCCCTATCTGACCTGGGGCAGCTTGGGCAGAATTTCTAAACCTTCACCTCTTAGGATGCCCTTCACCTCGGCCAGCTTCATGAGATAATTTACAACATGATATGTCAAAGTTGATGAGTGTGGAAAGTTTTAATTGCCTCACATTTCATCATTTCGTTAAATGTTAAGTGCCTTTTCTTATCAGAAGGAAAGGGCGGTGGAATGAAGGGCCTGGGCTGAATTCAGCTGCTTGTCTCTCCTCCAGATGTCATTTCGGGCCATCTGTCTCCAGGTGAGCAAACTCAAGTTTTGAGCTGCAGCACTGTAAATGGAATAATTCTTCTTCTTTCAATATTCTTAGGATGCCATTTATAATTAGAATGATAAAACAGGAAAGCAAATCTACTATCAAATTCTACACTTATTATTTTTTTTCTGTAATGAGAAAGCTATTGTAATTCCCTAAATAAATCTCCTGTCAGATCCACAGAACATCAATGGTTTTAGCCCATGCCCTGGAACACCTTGAGACTTGTTTCTTTTCCTTTTGATTTGTAAAGAATCATTATTTTTAAGGTCACCAAGAAAACTGACAGGTCCATCTGGTTTGGATTATATTTAAACTTCAAAGACGACAACTATAATGGAAGTTGCAGAAAACACAAAAGCCTGAGAAACACATGTGGGAACTAAAACTGGACTACGCCATCAGCAACCCCGAGTGTGCAGAGCTTCAGGGCAAGGGCCTGGGCTCTGCAGCAGATTGACTGTGAGGAAAGAAAGGAGTGCAGGAGAAACCTGCCGTTACACAGACTTCAGAGAGACAACAGTTTTTCCTTCAATGAGCACTTCTAAGCTACAGTGTATACAAACTTACCTGCGAATACTAAGACCATAAAGGGAGAGACTGAGACTAGGTCTGGGCACATGGGGGAGACACAGGAGTAGGGGTGGTTAAATAGATTTCTTGACTCATATGGTGATCAGAATGAGTAGTGTGAACCTCATAATAATCTATTAAACCATACAATTATTTCTGCAACTTAGCATCTGTATTTTATTTTATAATTAAAAATTATAAATATATACATAGTTGAGAAATAACAAAGCTTTCGAAGAAATGATCCCAGGAAGGGCAGACTTAGGGGCTGGGTGTAGCACAGTGGAAGTGTATGTACTTGCATGCATGAGGCCCTGACTTCAGTCCCTAGCACACACACACAAAACCAAGAAGAGATTTAGTGAAACAGTGGCTCTTCCACTCTTCCTGGATTTCCACTAATCAGCAGAAGTTTTCACAGCTAGGAAAGTCTCACACATGCAGCCCCTTCCTCACGTTTCCATCTCCTTCCTGTGTTAGGACAGTTAACAGCTTTCGTGGCTTCCTCCAGATCTTCGTCTATTCATTCATCCATAGAAATGTTCATCTACACACATATTTGATTTTACAAATCTAAATGGGACCACATGCATACATGTGTGTTTAAACATAAACATTCATTTATATACATACACCATAACATGTATGTTATCCTATATTTTCTATCTTGGAAACTATCCAGGGGCAAATTCTTTTTGAACAAAAGCAGAGCAATCTACAGTATGAATGTGTCATAACATTTAGCCATTCCCCTACCAATGGGTGTTTAGATTCTTTCTTTTTTCTTTTGTCTGCCTCTAACAATGACTACTCATGTATATTTCTGTATATCTTACTGGTTTGAAGTCTTTTTGAGCACAGTGATCCTATACTTCTGTAAGGTTTTGAAACACATCCTTAAGATGCTGAGGTTAAAGATCAGTGAGGGCCACAGAATTCCTTCCAACAGTCCTTAGCTATTGTTATTGGACTGGCAGAGTCTCCTAATTGGATGGGCTTGGTCAGTATGACATTCCTTCCAAAAGACTGTGGCAAAGATTTACATTTTATTAAGCAGTTTTTCTTTAATTATTGCTAATAATTAGGAGGTCTTATCACATTCTTCCTCTACCTGTCCCTATGCATTGCTAGGGCTCATCGTACTTATGGATTAGTTGGGAGTAAATAAACCAGCATGTGTATTCTCTGCACATCATCTTAATTAATTTGGCATCAGGCCTAAAGTCAGGTCGAGCAGAGTCTATTGAAATTTCAGGGGCATAATGACATTTTATTTATTTATTCTAAGTATTTTTCTAGAAAACATATACCTATGTTCCGTTTGTATTTTAGTAACGCAAATGTTTATGTGGCAATTCAACAGCTATCTAGTTTTAAAAAAAAGTTCCAATTCTTTTCATATCAGATAAATGGAAAAATAAAAGTACAATAAACTATGTGAAGGGGACATGGGGACATCATGAGTCATTGCAGGATTCAAATTAAAACATCAGTGAGATATCGATTTATACCCCTTGGGCAAAAGATTAGAAAGAGAATAACATCAAGTAATCGCCAAGATGTGGGTGGAGCCCAGGAAATAGTCATTTCAAAAGGCAGGCTAGGGGCATGCAGACAAAGTAAACACAGAGAGGCGGTGGGGTCCTGAGATGCCACTCCTAGGTATGTCCATTTCAGGGAAATTCCTGCACAGGCCTGGAGTGGGGACAGTGCTGAGATGTTCACTGTGATAGTGGTTATGATAATGGAAGAAGAGGTGTCTGTCTCTGGTGGGATAGTTCAGTAAAGTGGGGAATTCGATGTAGCTGTAAGCAACCAATTATCTGATCTGCAGCATCATAAATAAATTTAAAATGCAAAAACCAGTAAGAAAAGTTGGAAAAAGACTGAGAACACAATGATTTAGAGAAACCAGAAATACAAGTGGACATTCAATTGTGTGCCCCTAAATATGCAAGTACTCTCATTTTTAGTAAATTGCATAATTAGGAACATGTCTCAGACACAGAGTGGTTGCTATGAAGAATGGGAATGGGAGTGGGGTCCAGGAGAAGAAAGAAAAAATAAAAGAGAAGCTTGCATGTGTCAGCGGGGATAACGGTCTATGACCAGAGGGTAAAATTATCTTAGCTCTCCTCACCTGGGTGCAAAAATAGAAACACTAAAATAAAAGAGAGAAACAGTGAGGGGAAAAAAAATAAAAAGTAGAAAGCAATCATGCCTAAGAAAATTGAGCCATTTTGTTTTCTTTGCTATGACAAAAATTCAGGGAAACAGATTTTTCTTAGATTTACAAAACTCTTGTGTAAAACAGTTATTAATACTACATTTTCCCCTCCAGAACTAGAAGAAATTCTAAGATTATACATAAGATTGCCTTCATTATTATGAGCAATAAAGGTAATTTTTCTTCATCAACATGTGAGGTAAAACCAAAATTGGGATGAGAAATAGTAAGATGGTAACATCACTCCCTGTTCCACACATGATAATTACCAGAAAAATCCAAAGGACTAACCACAAGGGCACAAAGACCAGCATCGAGTCACTTACCTTGATGATGCCAACTAAAGTTGTTTTCATCATTAAGATACCTTCGGTAAAAATGGAAATAGCATGGGTGAGCTTGGCAACCTATAACAAAGAAAAAGAGGAATTATGAAGCAATTGGGATAAAAGACTTGCCATTTCTATGGAAGGATAAAATAACTGGCTAATAGTCCTGGAATAGGCAAAGCACAGGAAACGGATGTGTAGCTTTGTAAAGAACACCGGCATCCACATGCCCGGACAGAAGTAAGTATTTGTGGCATAAGTAAAGTCCATGTTGGACATGTTGGGGAAGAGAGTCAGAGACATCAATCTATTCTCCAACATTTCACAAAGAGCTTTCCCTTCTTTGGTCTTCAGTTTCTCACATCTAAAATTTAGGTATGACTATACTCAAAAGGTAAACACTGGCCATCACAAGAGTGTGAGAAAATGAATCAGAATCAGTCTAGTGGTCCCAGGTCATGGCGGTGACACAGGCCTGTGATAGTTCGTGGCTTTTAGTTTTAAATATGAAAAGGCAGAAGGCAGAGGGCAACGTGGCACCTCGTATCGTGGGCCGAGCTGAGCGTAGTCCCGCAGCTTGTCTTTGTCCAGGCGGGTAGGCACCTCGATGATGTCGTGGGTCTGAAGCTTTATGATCTTTAGAAGAGATGTAAACATGCTTTCTGGGATGATTTGCAAAACCTGTGAGGGCAGAGAAAGGGAGAAATACAATTGCACACCCTCGTTTTATTTTTCTTAGCTGTCAGATATTAGGATGACAGTAAGAAAAAGGGTTCTGTTGTGCACGAGCAGCAGTCTGTCTACAGGAGGCAACGCTGGAGAACTTAGCAGAGCTGCTTTCCTAATTGCTAGCAGCTGCAGCTCCCTCCTTCCAACATTAACTGCCCTCAGAATAAAAATAATCCTTCAGGATAGGAAAGACAGCAGAATACAACAGACATTAGTATGGTAGTATGTAAAAACATGGATGTGTAACCCATGTGATTCTGCAATCTGTATACAGGGAAAAATGGGAGTTCATAACCCACTTGAATCAAATGTATGAAATATGATATGTCAAGAGCTATGTAATGTTTTGAACAACTAATAAAAAAAATAATAATCCTTCAAAGTGCTGCAAAAAGATTTTTAAAAGACTGAGGTTCAGGGTTGGGGATGTGCCTCAGTGACAGCGCACTTGCCTGGCATGCACGAGGCCCTGGGTTCAATCCTCAGCACTGCAAGGAAAATAAAAACTGAAGTTCCAAGACATCAAGTACCATCGTTGTAGAGTATTCTGATAGTACGTGATAGATAAATTTTGATCCAGGCCTGTCTGGCTTCTTGTTGAACCATACGATATTCAAACTTTCAAGGACCCCAAGAAAGCTTGAATGAAGTTCAGATGAGGCTATGTTGGATCTAGATCTCTTTCACCAACCAATTGTGACTTTGAAGACACTACTACGATCTCTGTTCCTCCCTCTCTGCATCTATAAAATGGTAGTCAATACCATTAGCATTCAAAAAATAGATATAAAATTTCTTTGAAAGTAAAGTAAATTTCTTTGAAAGTAGAGTCTGCCTGTCTATAATAGCAGGAAGAATACATTTATTTGCAAGTATTACAAATTTCTGGAATCGAGTTTAAAACAAACAAACAAAAAAGGAACACAATATACATTTTATAGGGCCCAAGTATACTTCTCTATTTTAAACAGCAGTTAGCTAATCAGCTAATCAAAGCAAAATCACCTGTATGTACTTCTTACCTTTCTCACATAGGACACTAATTCACCAGAATAATACTGAGACACACTGAGAAGGTCAGGGCTATTTGCTTGATTGATACGAAGAAGAGGCAGGTCAAGGGCAGAGGCAAGCTGTTAGAAAAATAAGATAATTACTATTTCTGTTTTTTTAAAAAATCCTAGAAATCTTTTTCTCCAGAATATGTAACATAACAAAATACCTGGGCCTTACACAATGGAGGGCAACAACCACCAAACCTTGTCAATATCATGAATAGTTTCTGACAATATATTTTAAAAAAAAATTAGAGTCACCTATTAAGGTGATAGCTTTTCAAGTGTGGTTCCTGGATCACCAGCATCAGCATTACCTGGGAACATTTAGATGTGCAAATTGTGGGACCCCATCCCAGACTGACTTCAGAAGCTCCAGGGCTGGGGTCCTGTGATCTGTGTTGCAATAAGCCCTCCAGGTATTTCTGATGCATGCTCAAGTTTGAGAGCCACCATGCTAAAGGAGACAACTACTTCTCTGTGGAAATGAGACGTTCTAATTGGTGGACTACTGAATTCATCCAACCTGAGATGTCATCAAGTATGAGAAGTGTCATTATTTTATGTGCCACTCAGAAAGAACTAAAGTGTTGACAACTAAACTAGGATATGCCATCCATTATAAAACTCATTTAAAATTAGAGACATTAAAATATGAAAAAATTACAGCTTGGAATTGACATATCTGGTAACTGTCAGAAGACACTGAGCAAACTATTTGTTCATTTATTATGCTCTGAAATGATCTTGAGAGTAAGGGACATGATTGTGTTGATCATCACTATTCCTTCACCTTTAGAGTATAGACTAGTTTGTAGTAGAGGTTCAATAAAAATTCTTCTAATGAATAAATAAAAGGACTTAATTTACATCTAATGAATAAAGACCCAAGGAGTCACATTTTTAGTACACTAATAAAACTTAAAAATATTTATTTATTTAAAAACAAGATTCTGTAACATATTCCAACTTATTTAATCGAACTTCAAATATTTCTGGAATCTTTAGAAACTATGTTCTTGGAAGAACTGCTAATAATTTCCAGTGTACAAAAATGCTGAAATGATCCAACTTCCTGAAAAGATGAAACCTTTTGGACTGATCAATGAGTGAGGCAAGGTGAAGGCCAACTCCTTCATGGTGTAACTAAGAATGTGACCACGTGGTCCTTTGCCTACCTTCAGGAATGTGGCTCTGAGTTTAGTGACCATGGACGGGCTTACTCTTATGCTTTCTTGCATGATGGATGTGAAACTGTAAAAGAAATACATTTCTAAGAAGATGTTCCAGTGGACTTCATCAGGGGCAAATGTCAGTCTGTTCATGTTACCTGTCAATTAACTGCCAAGCAAAAGAAAGGTCCCCGACGATCTGCATTGTGATCAGGACCTCCTCTTTAATGTTAATGGTCCTGATCATTTGATGGAGGAACTTTCGAGTATCAGCGAGGAACTGACACACTTGCAAATTTGATTCCAACTGATGAAATTCCTGAACCTGTTACATAAGTACATTTAGTTTAAAAGTTCTGGCCTTTAAAGTACTCATTTTCCCTGAAAACACTTCATACAAGGCACATTATTAATAATTTCTTGATAAACTTTTTATTCCAAATTATAATTTCAGAAATACATAGCTAAATCATAAAAAGCTGTATAACTTTCCAGGATTAGAAAATGCCCCATCCAGTTTGATCCTGTATGTACAGGACATAATAAGTCAATGCTCTCATTTTCCATTTTACTATAAATAAAGATATATTGGAAAATGCTCTTAATTCTTTATCTGACTATCACTGCCTAAGAAAGATAATAAGCTACATCACAACCAATGTGTTGGTGCTTATACATTATTTTCTTTTAGTATACTCTCTAAAACAAAATAATGATGCCATAATGTCCTAAAAATTTCATGTATATAACTCAAGAGGTATGGATTATATGCCAAACTAAATAGGCTAAACACAGAAGGCATTAGAGATTTACAAAGTTGTTTCTAGTGTACCGTAGACTGAATAGCCTCCCAACAAGCGTAATAGAAATAGTACAAGCATGCAATTGTTTTGGAATAAGAAACTCTGGTATGCTAACTATGGAGTATTATACTGTGTTGCCATCCTAAAAAACCTCAAAGAAATAAGAAAAAGCCTGAAGAAAGTCTGCCAAATGAAATAGTATTAATTATATCTCTACATACCAAATTGGACAGTGTTACAGATAATGAGTCTAGATGAGGTTTAAATAATAGTCTATGCTTGTATGTTCTGATGCTATTATTTTGCATTTCAAACCTAGTTAAATATACAATTAAACATTTAAGAGTGGTGAGGTAGAATCAGTGTTTTGGGTATAATCATTTTTGAATCATTAAAACACTATTTTTTTTTCCAGAAAAGAACATACACCACTTATAAGCATATGATCACTACATAATTATTTTCATTTTTGCTTATTTATTTCTAAGTTTGCCCTAGGTACACAATTTTTTACAAACCTAAAACATTGCATATATGTACAGTTTTGTTTTTGCTTTCACTTCTTCATCACATTTTTCCCAACATCTCTAAATCACTTTCATCATTATTTTTCTAAAACTATAGGTTTTCTGGAGTTGAATATCTTGACCCCTGCTATTTTTCTAGGCATGCTGGTCACTGAATTTATTCCCCCATTTTAGGACACTGCATGTAACAGTACAGGGAACATATTAACTCATATTGCTTTTGCTGCTGATGAAATCTTCTCTTAGATATATGTTTATGAGCAAGCTGTTGTATAGATCATAGGCAAGATTTCTGATCCAAGAATGAGAATTTGAAGACTTTTCTTACCTCCTCCAAAGCTTGTATTAGCTGCACAGTTTTTCTGCCTGCAGCAGTGGAATCATCATAATTTAAAGACAATATTTGTTTTGAGATTTCTCTGAACCAAGCTTGAAGATTTTCTATTGATACAGAAATAAGAAAGACTACTGAAACCCAGAATTCCTGTAGCTGTGGCTTTGAACTTAATTAAATTAGTTTATGAGTCTAGTTCTTTATATAGAGAGTTTTTACTATATGCCAAATATTGCTTCCAGGAGTCTCTGAACGACAAAAATACCTGGAGTGTGTGTCCTCATAGAATAAACATTAATAGCTTAGTCTAAAAAGCTTGGCAAAAGGGATTAAAGGCCCACATACATGTTATAAAACAACACGTGCCAAGGGGGCAGTAGTGGCAGAGGAGAGTTGGGAGGGAACTCCCCAGTGACAGAGGTACTGGGGAGTTTTCTAGAGAAGTGAGAGAGGGTAAAGATCTGGACAGTCAGAGAAATGAAGAAGGGTTTTCTATCTAAATGAGGGGCAAGTATGAGCCGACTCCCAGGCTGGAATGATGTTGGCATGTCTTAGAGGGCAAAGAGGAGACCAATATGTCAGAAGCCTGAGGTCTGAGTGGGAATTCTGAGCAGCTGAGGGGTGCCATCTGCTTTCACAAACCAATAGGTAGTTCACACAGCATGAAAGGGAAGGGCTTTAACAGGCTCTGAGCACCCTGGTGTGTGAGGCAGAATTCTAGCTTGGTCTCATTTAATCTTCACAACAATGGAGGTTGGCACTGCGGACCATTTCTCAGATGAGGAGGCTGATGCTCAGAATGAAGAATCACATTCGCGGTCACACAGCTACTAAATGGGAGAGTCAGCACCAAGTTGATTCCCTACACTTTTGTGTTTATTAAAGGAGTGGTCGAACTTTATTCAGACTTAATTACTTATAATGTAACTTATTTCAGAAATTGGCACAAGAAATCTGTATTTCAAAGTTTTTTTTTATTTTAAAGAACTGATGAGGCACAGCTCTGGTGTAGGGGAAAGAGCACAGATTTGAAGTCTGAGGCCATGAGCCAGATCAAGGCCCTGGATCTTTGTTACCTTTGGCAAATGACTACGTTTTTAAAGCTTTGGTTCCTTATACATAGAACAAGGCTAAAGGTGTTTATCCCACAGGGTAAAAATCAAATGACAAAGATTCCTAGGCCAAAATAAATTGCATAGCCAGAAAAAAAAAAAGCATAAAATGATCATGTAAATGACCTCTGAAACAATCTGGTATTCAGAAAAACCAAATGGGGACTGTAACAGAGATTAATGAGCCTGATTCTAGTCAACTAATTTGGTCAGATTGTTATAGGTGGTTCTTGTTTTTCAGTCAAAATATGTTGACTTGCAAAACATGTTGCCAATTACATCACATCACTGTAAACTCACTTTCTACAATAGGAATAATAATATGCTTTGGAAATATATTTTAGAGCAACCAACTAGCATAAAATAAATCAACAAAAGCCAAAATACAATAATCACAAGTCCCTATTGATTAAAGATAGCAAAGTCATTTATTTTTTAATAAAAAACTATACTATTAAGTAATTGTACTACATAATTAACTTCATCCAAAATGAATCTGATAACACCAACATTAAGTAGTAAAATAGCTTAATTTGTCACTTCAGAATTCAAATGGTCTTCTGGGGGCAATTTGAAAAGTTCTTATAAATAAAAATCTGAAGCAACATCACAAATTTTCCTACAGAAAGAATTTCCTAAAAGAAGTAGGATCAAAATCATTTTAGTTAAAACTTGAGATGTTTCCTTTCAAAAATAAGTCAGCAGCTGAGGATGTAGCTCAGTGGCATGAGCAAAGCCCTGAGTTCAATCCCAGGTACTACAAAAAACCAATGCATACACAAATGGAAAAAAAAAACAAAACCCAACCAGTCTGCGGGCCCTCTTTTGTGCCACTAGATGCCAGATGCACTGTGGACAAGAACCAAGCAAGATTAGAAGACAAGAATCTGAGACATGATCTGTGTGGGTAGTTACTAATATTCTTAGGTGATCTACCCTTCTGAGATTATAAGAGCTATGTAATCTTCCCCCAAATGCACATTAACTGATATGTGAGACTTGTGGACCAGGGAGTCGGGAGCACCTTGACTCTCTAACCCCTATCTATGAATCAGAGTGAAAAGAACCCCTAGGTTAGCCTAATCTCATATTTCAAAGATAAGATATGAAACCTGACATCCAGATGGACATGAACACAGCCCACGGGAGCAGGCCAGAGGAGCCCAAATTAAACCCCTTTATTCCCAAAGCTAAAAGAGAACGATGTCGTGGCAGACAATGACAAAAACAGAAGGACCTTCTGCTTGGCCAATTCCTAAGGTTTCAAATAATCTGTAGACACATGCTGGACACATCCAACAACCCCTCTTAAGCAATTACCATTTTTCTCCACTCTGGTTAGGGGTTTCACTCCTGAGAAGACATCAGCAAGTTCGGTCATCCGCTCTGAGCCCTCTTTCTTATAATACTCCCATTTGGCTTGTTTTTCTGAAAGCATTTGCTTGAACATCTGTTGACGAGACAGAGAAGATTAATTTCCTTAAGAGAAAATCCAGATCAGGCAGTTTACGAAGGGACTTGATTTATTATAAAAAAGGTACACCCCAAAGTAATATAGATCTTGATGCCTCCTCTCAAGCATTAGTATGCTATAGAAATTGAGGGTTGAAGTTAGGCCACCTCTAAGGCTGTGATCCTCAGACCAACTGCACATGAGCACAACTTGGAGGGCTTGAATGTTTTCAAATTCCTGGCTTAAGCCCTAAAGATTCAACTCAGGGTCTTGGGTAGGCCCAAGAATAATCAACATTTTAATGTGAAATTATATCTGTGGTCATTGTTCTATGGTCCTTTCTAGACAACAGTTGCTGTCATTCCAATGTAATTAGGGAAAATTTGAGTATTAAAACTTGCTGGATGATGAAGTAATGAACTAAATTACCCACAGAGGTTCTTTCTTATTATATTAAGCAAAAATTCTGTTTATTAATTCATTTGTGCCTAAAACTTAAAACCTGTGAAGACTTAGGAAGAGGAGAAAATGGTGTAACTCAGGATTCTGCCCTGGAAGAAACTTATTTTTCATTAAATGATATGCTGTCTCAGAGAGAGGTACAGGATTTCTTTCACTGGGCTCTTCTTACAAGGTAAATATGCATGAATGCTCATTTTCCTCTTAATAAATTCTTCATTCCTATGCATTATAATCAAATTGAATAGATGAACAATGGAGGGAGAGTCCATCTTCAGAAGAGGTAATCCAGGCTGGATGGGATGTTGTGGGGTCTGTGGAGGAGGAATCTTAATGACCCAGCAGGTTGATTTGTCAGATGAAAACAAGAGCCTACTCTGTCTTCCTGGGTACTGGGCTCAATCAACGCCATTTCACAGCAGTACAGCAGCAACCCAAGGTCACCAGAGGTCTTCCTGATAGACCAAATGGCTTCAGGCCCTTCAAACACTTACTGAACTCACAGGTTTCTTATCTTCTAAGATAGAATTTGGGATGGCAGATGGTCCTTGAGTTGGGAAATACACTGTCATATAAAGATTAGAAGAAACACAGGTCCAATCACTGTGTTTACAGAAGAATCAAAGACAGACTCTACAACAACTTGAGGTGGGAGGTAGGAGAGAGGAAATAAAAGAATGAAGTTGAAATGTCACAAATTCAAAGACAACATTTCCTTGCTCAATTTGTGTTGGGTGAGACTTGTGGACCAGGGAGTCTTTCTTATCTACCAGAGTTTTCTCTTCTTAAAGTCCTTTCACAATGAGCCCCTTAGGCTGTTTTCTCTTTCTTTTCTACCAGAGCAGACAGAAGGAAGTAGCCCATATTATCAGCAGAATCCAGAGAACAAACTTAGGTTCAGAAGTCCAGGCTTGGTCAGTCAAGTGGCCCACACTTGTTCTGATTTGCACAACTGCGCTGAACCAAACAGATGTGGGTCGCTGGTGCCATGGTCAATGATCTTAACAGGCCCAAGGGCATTCTCCTTGAGGGAAACCTTGCTGCCTCTGAAAGGTCAGCGGTGTGTTTGACCATGCCTGGTTACTGTTCTGGACCTTTCCTGGTTCCTTATCAAGGTTTATTCTATCTTTCTTCCATACTATACTAAGAGCACCTAGATAGAAACGGCATGCCTTGTTCATTTTTAAATTCTTGGCAGCTCCCTGGAAACAGAAGGTATTCAATAATTTTATTTGCTTTTAGAGATAAAACACTGAAATTATTAAGTAGATCAAAAAGGGATAGCATTTTTCTGATCTTATAAAATTATATGCAGGTAAAAATTACTGGAAACATCTAGCACATGCTAAATGTTAATAATCAGCATCTACTTCTTCAGAACGATTTAGTAGGGGAATATAGCATTCTTCCATGCCTAGAAGACAAAGAAGCATCTACTGTACCACTGACCAGACCAAGGCAAGGTGAGGACTAGTTTTGAAGCGCACCTGATTCAAACCCCCAGGTTAGTGTTTTAGAACCTGGGCACTTCCAGGTATCCTCCCTTTTATCATGCCCATACAGATTTCTTTAGGGGTAAGACTAACTATAGAATTTCCCTTAGCAACCTCAAAAAATTCCTTAAAGTTCTTATAAGTTCCTTGTTAAATGTAAATTCCCCACCTTTTCCAATAGGTCCTCGTGGCTCTTAGAATAAAGACAAATCCCACCAGGTCCCACACGGGCTGGCTCCTGCCCACCTCTCAGCCTCCTTTTGCATCACTTGTCTGTTATTCTCTCTCCTGCAGTGCAGTGGTCTTTCAGGCTTGAACGGGCCATGCTCTCCCCTAGCCGAGAGGACTCAGACACAGAGATGCACTGCTGAGCTACAGGGATATGTTCTCAGATGTGCCTAGTGATGCCATTTCCTGACTGTGAGAACATCACAGGGTGCACTGGCAAAACCTTAGATGGCTGCAATGTCACGAGGTGATAAAATCTTATGGAACCGCCATGGTATATGTGGCCCACTGGTGACAGAAATGGTGTTATGTGGTGCACGGCTCTCTGCTTTTCTGTCCCTAAAATGTTCTCCAACATGTTCCCTACTTATTTAGCTAACTCTGACAGATCTTTCTCTAGGGTTCTTCAGAAGCTCTTTTCTGTTCTCAGGGAGTCTCACAGGCCGGGATCCTTTGTTTTAGGTACTCAGAGAATTGTGTTCCTTTCCTTCAGAGCACAAATCTCAGTTTGTATATTTTCATGAGTGTGATTTCTCTGATTAGTGTCTGAATTCTTCATTAGACTGTAATGTCCACAATCCTGTGCATTTTTCACAACTCAACAACAGTAGGCTGTAGCTTGAATCAGTGACACAATAATTAATCCCTAATCTTTTCTTAAAGATATTTTTAAACATAAAAACACCTAAGACTGTGATGATTATTCATTCAATATTTTTACCTCTTTGAGTATAAACTCAAATTGCGCAGTATCCAATAGCAACTGGAAGAGGATCTTGGGATTGTACCTAGAGTCTGTTAGAATCTGGTCCTTGATTTGACGAAGGCGTTTGTTGTTTGGGTCACAGGCTAGAAACAGGAAAAAAAGAAGTATCTACTTATTAAATATGTAGAAAATACCTATGAAATAAAATAAATTCTTAAGTACTTTCCTTCATTTTAAGCATTTAAAAAGTATTAAGGACAATGCTTATCAATAGAAGGTGGTGAAAAAGATTGCTGTAGAGTACAAATAAACAGTTAAGTAACAGTTGAATCTGACAGAGAATGCCATTCCCTGAATAAAGAAAAGCAAGTTATAAAACAATTTCCAAAGTTAATAAGAATTTTGGGGTTGGCTTATATTAACTACTTAATATGAATGGGCAGAGCCTTCTGGTACCACTTTATAGGAAGGTGGGCTCCTTAAGTCCTATCTGTTTAGAGATGATTTTGGTTTAGGCACCAATACATGCCATTCAGTTGTGGACAGGCATGCCCAATACTTGCATGTTTGCAAGGCGGGCTCTTGGCTGGCAGCTGAAAACTTGGATTTTGGTAAGAGTTCTCACCACTTCATGTACTGGTAAGAATGGCTCACTAGACCTTAACTGTTTGCACAATGTGATGCACGCTGAACATCTGCTTTCCTTCTGGAAGCCTGTGCTGGGCAGAGGCTACCTCCATGTTCAGCTCCCAGTAAACAACCTGGGAAGCCGAGTCTCATATTGCCTGGCTGGCAACATCTCCCACTTATTGTCAGAATTGTTGCTGGGGAATTCAGCAGGTCCTTAGCGGCTTCACTGGGAGACGACCCTTGGAAGCTTGTGCCTGGGTTCTCCTGGCCTTTACCCATGTGCCTTTTTCCTTTGCCATTTTGCTTTCAGTCCTGTTGCAAGGATTAAATGGCAGCTGATAGTACTACCATATGCTGAGTCCTCTTAATGAATCATTGAGCCTGGGGGTGGGCTTGGGGACTATCTGACAAAAGACAGAAGCAGGATTACCCACACGGACATGGCACATGGCTTCTCCAAACAGGAAGAACAGATCTTGGCCATCCTGCTTCTTATAAAAGGCCAGAGGGCGCAACAGACACTTGATCCTTTCTGGACTATCTACTACCTAGCACACAGACCCTAAGGCAACTATGCCAAGGTCATAATATCAGGCAGGTATCTGACCCATGGAAAAAACAGCAGATGTTCCAATTCACAGTCAGCCTATCAGTTGTCAAAAAACAGTTAAAGAAAATAAACAAGTCAAAAGAAAAGAAAAGAATAAAAGTGCCGATTTTGCTGAGATCGTTTTATAGGGGCGATTAGTTAAGAAAGAATAAGAAAGTAAGACAAAGCAAAGATACTCATAAACTAAAGCTATCTAGACTGCAAATAAAGTCAAAATAAAAACTTGACGATAATAGGCATTGCCAAAAAGTTTACAATTGAATAGGGCACAAGATTCATGTCAGTTGCTCTAGAATTTCCCATGCATGCTCCTGCTTGCTTAGCGCCCCCATCCCCAACCCAACCATTAGCCCAAGATGTCTGGCAGGTACAGCAGGACCATGTTGTGATCATGCCACGGGAAGTTTCTGGTGTCTCAGTTATGGTGAAGTCTATGGATGCCCATTTTATATATTGATTTTTAAGTTACTCCATCAGGATGAGTTTTTGTGAAAAACTACAGAGTTCTGATTTCTCATGCATTCTTCAGAACTCCCTGGGAAGAAATGTACTGGAGCTGGTGAACCCTAATTACACAAAAAGCAACTGTTCAGCTTCATATTTGCCTAACTAAAAAACAAAACCAAAAGAATTTTGGATTTCTACTTTTCTTAATTAAAATGCAGGATTTCTATTTCTCTTAATTCTAAAGTAGAAACCTTTTGATAATGATTTACTTTCATTTTTGGATAGGGGATAGAAGTATCCAGGTGATAAGCAAATATACTGTATATCTCCATGTGCATTAGCATTTAGTTCCTTAGTATAAACCAGGGCTGGTTCCAGTCTTCCCATGGCTGGATCATCTCTTTCCCATCTGACCCTCAACAAATTAGGTCCAGAGAACTGCAGAAACTGGTCCTAGAACTACGGTGACCTCAGGGTCAGGATTCTTCAGCTGGTCTACTTTGCTTATCCAATGTTGCTCACAGGGTGTTCCTCGCCAGCTGCAAGGCACTGTGGGAGCAGCCCAAGTCTGGGGGAAATGCCTCCAGAGGGCTAACAGTGGACAACAGGCGAACCCGCCTGCCTTCTATACACTGTGACAGAAACACCATAGAAGCTAAATAAGCAGTTACTTCCCCCATATCTGACTCAGCCAGATAGGCAAATCATTTGTTTCTGGTAAATCACATCCTTGTGCAATCAGGTCAGACACTGCCAGGCACAAAAATGGAAAAGAGATGTGGCTGAAGATAAAAGCCCAGACCCCTGGAAGGCTGGTGTTGCCCCTGGCATGGCTGCAGATCCAAGAGGCAACTGGCTTCCAGAACGTAGGCGTGACTTTCCTACAGTCACACAGAAGATGAAAATGAGGCTGAGTCATTAGAAAACCACAGCTGGTTTTATGATAGGGTAAAGTGAGGCTTGAGTTGTTTATATGCTTATAAATGGTAGACTTCTGGTGGAGGGGAGGGTAAGCTGAGTCACTCTACCAAAATTCTGAAAGTAAATGAGTTTTTATGTAAATGAGAAACCCAGCTAATTAAAAACGGATCAATTAGATGATTAAGATCTTCAGTCAGAGGATTCATACTGTGGGTAAACTGTAACTGGATCTAGGCCAATATCGAAAATGATGCAAAAACCTGGAAAGCAGTTGTCAGGAAGGTTTATGAAGCTGGAGAGAAGGCTGCAGAGAAATCCAATGACTTTCAGAGATGAAGGATGAGGAAGTTCAATTGCTGTTTCCACTGCTGACCACTCCCAGGAAGTGGAACAGATGGGAAACACACTGTGAAGAGCTTCTTGACTGGAAGGTAGTTAGGCTGGGGCTACCATGCTACTAAGGGAGGCTGAAGAATAATCTGGTGTGGACAGTTTTTTAGCAACACAGTCTCATCTGAAAAAAAACAATGAACTGTTGAAAGTAGTAGCTGTGTCAGGGCAGGCCCTCCAGAAAAGCTGGTTGAATGAAAAACAAAAAGCAGAGGGCTTTCGAGGGCTGCTGAATGACACAGCTCTTTGGGGCTGGAATATGCAGACCTGGACGAGTGAATTCATTTATGTTGAAGAAGCATTTTCTAAGCATAAAGAACTGTGCCACCTCTGAACAAGCTCAGAGGTGTTAGTCTAACTTACTTATCTTTCTACCACTAAAGCAGAAGTTTTAAAGTCAGGGCTCACGGTCTGTTGGGGGCACTCCACAAATTTGTGAAATTCCTGAACTTGGTAACCAAACTCTGTGTGGATAGAGGGTCTCAAAGGGGACAATGGCCCAGAAAAGGCTGAGTCCCGTTTTACCTTATATAACCACTGTGGTTTAGCCAGGTCCTCAGCTAAGAGGGCCCATATATTTTTCTGTCCTTCCAAAATCATACCATTGATTCCACCATTTCTGCAATCTAGAATTTCTTTTGCCTTTTATTTCAAAATCTTATCAAGGGCTGGCCAGCTCCTGCCTCCTGTGGACAGAGCCTTTCCTGACCTCCTCTGCTCCCTTACCCCAAGCAGTCCCTACTCTGGACTCAAGCCATACCCACTGTCTCACAAACTGGCTCTTATTTACTGCCGGGGACCTTGTGTCACTTTCCTTTGGCTGCTCTAACAAATTACCATGAATTTTGTAGATTAAAACAACCCAAATGTATTCTTTTACATTTCAGAGTTGAGAAATCTAAAACAGGGCCCACTGGGCTAAAATCAAGACATCAGTAGGGCTAGGCTCCTCTGGAAGAACTGGAGAAAACCAATCTTCTTGTAGTTTTCAGACTCTAAAGGCTTCCTGCAGGGCTGGGGATGTGGCTCAAGCAGTAGCGCGCTCGCCTAGCATGCGTGCGGCCCGGGTTTGATCCTCAGCACCACATACAAACAAAAATGTTGTGTCTGCTGACAACTAAGAAATAAATATTAAAATTCTCTCTCTCTCTCACTCTCTCTTAAAAAAAAAAAAAAAAAAAAAAAAAAAA
>NW_025999949.1:22962123-22983780 GCF_001458135.2 Marmota marmota marmota
AAAAAAAAAAAAAAAAAAAAAAAAAAGACTTCCTGCAAACCCTGGCTTGTGGTCTCTTCATCTTTAAAGCCAGTGATGGCTGGTCAAGTCTTTTTCCAGGGACCACCTCTCTGTTTCTGACTCTTCTGCCTCCCTCTTGTTTATTTATGGACTCTTGTGATTACACAGGTCCACTGGGATGATTTCCTTATTTTTAGGTCAGCCGATTAGCAATCTCAATTCCCTTTGCCATGTGTTATAACACATCTACGAATTCCAGGGATTAGAACATGGACATCGCGCTGTGGGGTGCCTGGGAGGCCTTATTCTGCTTACCACAGATCTGCAGTTACTAATCTTTATATGTCTGTATCTGTTCTACACATTAGGACCACTGACAAGCTCCTTCAATGTGGGAGCTAAATGTCACCATATACCCCAGCATCCATTGGGGGTGTTTGCCTGAAGGAAGAGCTTTTCAGGTGGGCCACAGTCTTATCCAAGTTGACACAAAAATAACTAGCTTAAAAAGTAACTTGGCTCTCGTTCAAGGGCACTCCTCCCCGCTAAACAACTTTTCATCCTAAAGTGATGAAAAAAGTTTTAATTCTGAAAACTTTCATGTGGAGCAATATAAATGGCCAACCCTCTGTGCATTACCTGAGTCTGCTGTATGCAGCATCAACCATCGGATGGCAACATTGCAGTCTCTCAGACAGTTCAGAAGCCTTGGAATATTGTCCAGAACCATCTCTTCTCTTAAATAACCTTCTTTCAGAAACTGCTGTACTTGAGCATGTACTCTTTCACTGACAGTAGCATATCTACTTGCCTATGGGGGCGAGAAACAACTCAAATTACATTTTAGAGAGTTATTTATCTTAAAAATGAATCACATTCAATTAGATCATTAAAAAATAATATCCAGCCTTCCTACCTCCCTCTCTTTCTGATAATAACATTTCAATGTGAAATGAATAACATATTGATTGTATTAATAAGGCTCAAGGGCAACTGGTTTATTGGGCATTTTTGAAAAGAACACTGGGTGACTTTGGATTTAGCCTCTTCATACTCCATTTCAAATGTCAAATGGAGAACTGGACCAGGTGGCTTCTCTGATTCCTTCTATTCTCAACTTGAATGGAAAAGAAGAATAAAGACAAAAGATAAATTGCCTGTCCTATTATTGTTGATAAAAGAGGCAGCGTATAGCAGATACAGTCAAAAGATGAGACTTCTATAGGCATATGAACCTTAATAAGAAAACACAACTCAGTGTACCGAAATTGAATTTTCAAATAAATAAGGCTTTTAGAAATTTGGTCATTTTGTTTTACTAAATCAAGAAACAAATGTTAAACATTATTAAACTAGCCAAGTTAGTTTAAAACTATCAAGAAACTTCTTAAAATAATACCAGTGGAAAAAATGCAATTTTGGAAAGGAGCTTTAGTCATGAAAAATTAAAGCTCTGATGTCAGGAATTATGGAAATGCCACTTTCTCTGATAGATTTCTAGGATATATGCCAACTGAAATCATTTTGTACATTACTTATGGAATTCAATTTATTTGAATAAAACATGACAAAGTTTTTAGAATATTATTTTTTATACACTGGAAACTCAATAACATAGACAGCCTGGTTGGGAATATAGTCATTCAGAAGTATCAAATATACACCTTAATATTATTTTCATCTCTGCATTGACTCAAATATTTCCTTCTGCCTAGTGCTTTTATCAAAGAGACAGGATATAGCCACTAAACTTAAAAAATGAAAGTCTTCAGTCTTATTGCTTAAATAAGCTAATTAGTACCTCAGAAATGATGACCACTGTAAAGTATAGTGACAGAGTATTATCTACATTCAATTACCATCTTTGGCATTGACCCTACTAATAAAAAAACTTTAATCCTAGCCACTGGTGAAACTAGCTATGTCTACAGGACCTGATCTTTAAGCAAGACTAAACAGTCAGTTGGAGCCTTATATTTCAGTGATTCATCTTAGGGTACTCAACCTTTCTTTTTTTTTTTAAATTTTAATATTTATTTATTAGTTTTCGGCAGACACAACATCTTTGTTGGTATGTGGTGCTGAGGATCGAACCCGGGCCGCACGCATGCCAGGCGAGCGCGCTACCGCTTGAGCCACATCCCCAGCCCGGTACTCAACCTTTCTGAGGACCGCAGTCTACAATTTACTATACCACATAAGTTAAAAACATATAATTATTTTATCTTATTCTAAAATGCAAATTTTACTTTCCATTAGTCATGTACTAAAATGTCTATGTGGACATTTTTAAAATGCCCTGGGAAATCTACTTAGCTCATTTCCTCCTTCATAAGCCAGCTTAGCAGTTCCGAGGAGATTCTCCCTAATTAGCCAAAACTTACCTGTTCTTTGACGTTTGAAAGGTCCAGGGTATTGTTTAAAGCTGTTTTTGCAGCTTTGTAAGGTTCCCAAGCATCTCCTAGGTTAACTGTGATTCCCATGTAAATACTAATTACCTGAAAGAGGAGATATTCATTCAGTATTTGTTCAATATCTGTTCACTTCCAGGCAAGGGGTTGGGAAAATATGAAGTTGCATAAAACACTGTTTTCTCTTTCTAATTTGAATTCACATCAATGAAAACCCAAGATTTTCCATATACACAAGTAAGGAAACTTCCTTATGAGCATTTTGGAACAAGAGTGACAAGGTTGCTACATATGAAAAAATAACAACTGTTGAGAGCCACAGCTCAAGGGGCCCCAGCAAACTTCCAGCTGCCAGCTGATGATTGGCTCACAGCGGCCCCAGCAAACTTCCAGCTGCTAGCTGATTGGCTCCTCTGCGGTGATGCTCATTTGGCTTGGTGTATGCTCCTCCTTTCTGCTTGTGATGGTCGTTCAGCTAAAATCTGGGGGCCAACAGAGGTGAGGCAAAGAACCTCAGCCCCCCCCCCCCCCCCGCTGGTACAAAGACCTATTCACAGGTGTGGCTGTATGCTGGACCAGTAGTCAATGACGGGTAAGATCCAACTGCAATGGTACCAACCTAAGACAGGATGCTGACGCCTTAAGGTCAGTTCATCTGATGACGGGTAAGGACCATATGTAGTATTGGGCAACCTAAGGCAGGCACGGTCCCTAAGCCACATGCTTGTTGTTTAAACAGAGAGGGGGAGATGTTGAGAGCCACAGCAGAAGGGGCCCCAGCAAACTTCCAGCTGCCAGCAAACTTCCAGCTGCCAGGTGATGATTGGCTCACAGTGGCCCCAGCAAACTTCCAGCTGCCAGCTGATGATTGGCTCACAGCAGCCCCAGCAAACTTCCAGCTGCTAGCTGATTGGCTCCTCTGCAGTGATGCTCATTGGGCTGTTTCCCTGCCCTTTCAGACCAAGAAGCTGCTCATTGGGGGACTCTTTTGGCTCCGCCCACGCGACCCAGCCAATCGGCCTCAAGAGCAGGAGGAGTGTGGGGGGGTTTGAGAGGTTTGTGGGAAGCCGGTGGTGGCAGTTGGGCTCTGAGGGAATTCCTGAAGAGCTCATGTGGTGCATAGTGTGTGTTCTAAAAATAAAGTTCGTTTCTGCTGGATAAGTGGCTCCTGAATTGTGCCCAGCCAGACTATGGCAAACAACAAAAAAGTTTCTGTTCAAACTGCTGTGTGTTAGATTCCTACAGGGAAAAGAAAAAGGGGTGCACTAGGGAGGGGACACAAAACAATGACTTTGACTACAGCAGGTTTCCCAAACATTTCTATCCCTTATGCTCATGAAAATTGTTGAGGATTCCTAGAAGTTTTAAAAAAATCCTATGGATATTTATCATATTCAAACTGAGAAATTTAAAAGCATTTATCAGTTATTTTAAAATAATAACAAATTTTAAAATAATAATGAATCTTGGGGGTTGTCTTTTTTTCTGTGTGTATGTGGGGGGGCAGTTGATTGGTGGTGAGATTTGATCACCAACTCTATTTCTTTAATATTGGTCTATTCATATTTCCTTTCCCTTCTTGAGTCAAATTCAAATAATAAATTATCCATTTATTCTACATTTTCAAATGTATTAATAAAATTGTTCACAGATTTTCTTACAATTAAAAAAAATCTTTAAAAAAATAAAAAAAAAATCTTTCTCGTACCTTAGGTTTTCTTTTCCAAACTTAACATTTAACATTGCATTTTTGCACTCTCATCAGTTTTGGTAAATATCTATTTTATAGCTCTTCAAAAAACTAGCTTTGATTGTGTTGGTTTCCTCCTTTCCTTTTTCTCTAACTCAAAAAATGTCTGCTCACATATTTATTGACTATCTTTTATTTGACTTTTTCTAACACCTTGAACTTAATGTTTGACCCATTTATTTGTACTCTTTCTTGGTTTTGGTAATGTACATAGGGTTACACATTTCTATTAAAAGCATCTTTAACCACCTAGCACAGCTTTGTTTCATAGCACTTTGATACTGGGCAATGCTAAATATTTTTTATGTTTCTCTTTTAACACAAGAGTTATTTGGGTGTGTACTTTCCTCCAAACATTTAAAAATCTCTTTTTAATGCTGGTTTCTAATTTAGTCACACCATAGGATAAAAATACAGGCGATCAAAAACCTTTTTCGTTTTTAACTTTGTTGACTTTCCTCATGATATATATCCAATTTTCACATATGTGTCCTTTTCAATATATATAGAACATTCAGTACATAGTTTTGGGAAAACAAAATTATATAATAAGAGATGTACTGAAATTTTCCACCATAATTATGATTTTGTCCATTTTTTCTTATGAATCCATGAGTTTTTGCTTTATATATTTTGAGTATGTTATTGACTGTATATAAATTCATGACTGTTAATTCACCTCAATGGATCATTCCTTTTAATATTATAAATGATACTTTAAAAATCTGTGTTCATGTTTTTCTTTAACATTTTCTTTTGTATGATATTTTCTCATTAATTTTTTTATTGGTTGATATTTGCCTGGAATATCTTTTTTTTAACCCTGGATGTCAGGTGTTTGTGGCAGAGTGTTTTTTTAGGTGTATATATAACAGGTAACATATAACTGGACTTTGACCTTCCTTAATACTAAATATGCTTATAATTATAGTATGATCAAAACTTCTTTGTTAAGCTTAGGAACATGAAGCAATACTACCAGTTTTTCTCTTGGTTATTCAATTCTGAGCTCGTAAGTATAATTCATGGGTGGATAGGAACCATCACCTCCTAATTATAGGTTCTTTTTATATTGTCAGGAAATTAAAGGTTTCTAATGACAGATAGTATGATTCAGTAATAAGAAGTGAAATAAATCTGCTACCTGAGAATATAATTCAACTCATTGCACTTTGATAAAACCTCTTTGTGCAGGAAAAACATTTTGTATTAATTAGGTATGTTAAGTCAGTTTCATTCCTTTAAGAGTTAATATTATTCAGTGACATGTTTATGCAGTAATGTAAATATTAATATCTTAATAATTCTACTACAGTCATCTTGTAAATAAAACTTATTATAAAAGTGAAATTCTTATTCAAAAAACAACCAATTAGATACTAATTTTACTAGCTTAGATCCATAAAATAGAAAAAAAATTTTTAAATCCTCATGTAACTTAGTTGCACTCTCAGTAGCTACAGCAAGACACATTTTTAACACATCATTTTGCCTTGAGAGTATCCATTTAAAGAAAATACTAATGGGTTTGTTAGGAAATTTTACTGATTGATTTAGTCCTTTACGGTATGATTTATTACATTTTCAACATTCTTAAAGTAGTTTTGCCTAAGTGACTTTATGTCCCATTATTTACAAATATTGACCTCTGAGTTCAAGGCCAAAAGACTAGAAAGTTGGTTCTGCAACAAATTTGCCAGAGAGAGAGAGAGAGAGAAAGAAAATCAGTAATACTTGCCCAATTATCTGGAAAGTATTTATCCACGATCTCTCTCATTTTTGCTTGATGGGTGTGAAGAATGGAAGGGTCAAAGTAGAGAATCACATACAGCATGGCGGCTTGATTTGCCAGCGCAGTGCTGCGATGTTCTGGCAAGGGATATGCTGAGACCTGTAATGCAAGCCCCAGAGGGAAGTGTTGGTGACATCTGAAGGTACTCATGCTTGAACTCCATTATCTGTTCTGGGAATCAACAGTGTTCCAAAAGCCCATCTTTCAAGATCATGGGCACACTGGAAGCAATTCTCAGGTTGTATCCAGGGTCTTCCTTCTTATCTATAACCCCATAATACTCTGTTCCTTTCAACCCTTGACTCTGCTACCATTCTATGTAATTTCCTAAAAAAAAAAAAAAAAAAAAGTCCTAACCTGGCATCACCCACAAGCTGTCCATGTCTGTGTCTTTTCCAGCAGAGACAATCCTTAAAACTGACAGACTCTGTTGCTATTTTATTACTCCCTGATCTGCAACTCACTGAAACTTGGCCTCTACCATTAATCATGCCAATGAATTTCCTAGTCCAATTCAATGGCTGCCTTTTAGAATTCTCACTTTAAATCTTGAAGGGTGGAATTCTCTCCTTTGGTTTTCTAGATACAACTGGAAAATTGTATTTTTTTAGATATCACCCCATCTCAAGGTGATTCGCTCAGCCCTTTTTTTCAGCCTTTTAAAAGCTGAAGTTCCCCAGAGACCCTCCCCTCAAGTATTAGGAAGCTTTGGCTGCAGAGAGCACCTATCATTTTGAGTTGCACAAGCAGAAAGGGGACACATTATCATAGACACAGCCATGCTGTATGGATCCTGTGGGCAGGAATGTGGTCAGGCCACAGGAAGAGCATTTACAATGTCTTCACTCTTTTTCTCCTTGATGTGTCTGCTCAACTTTCTCCTCTCCAGACTGTTCTTCACATACTTGGCTGGATGAGGCTGCCCTCAAACTCCAAACTTTGCACAGTGCTTATTTTTAGTGAAATATTTAAACCCTCAGGCAGAGACTTTTTCAGGTCCAATTTCAAATTACTAGGAGACAGAGAATTGGCTCCATGAGCCATGAGCAGAGATGGGGGACATACACGACAGAGAGGGGTAACACAGAGCACAGCCCTGTGTTAACGAGCGTCACAGGGAAGGAGAAAATTGAAACATGTTTCCATAAGACACAGATAAAATGAACCAAGAAGGAGGCAGAGGTATAACGAGCAAACAGATGTAAAGAGGCAAACAGCACAGGCTTCAGGTTCAATTCACACAGACCTGAAAGCAAATGTGCCTGTTCTCTAGTCACGTGACTTTGTGAAATATGATTTAAGCTCTCCAAGGCTTACTTTTCTCAGGAGGCACATGGGGATGATGCATCATCTACTTTGTAGGACCGTGAAAAATAATGAAAATGAATGTGAAAAAACTTCCTATGAAGCTGGTTTAGATTGACTTCTCAGTGAATATCCTTAAATATTAGGAAGGCCTGGCATCTGTGGGCATCCTCTAATTTTAAGTTGTCTGGAGAAGAAAATAATCTTATTTAGACTTAACATATTGATACAAAAACTAACAGGCTACCTAAAGGACCCTTGAAAGCAGGTTTGTATAGGTGATATCCAGTCATCCTAGGTCCAGCTCTACTCCTTTCCAGTAGTAAAAATATATAATTCATTGTTCTTCAGAACAATGGAGGCAAATGGTAACTTTTTTTGGTATTCATTTAAGTAATGAGTCATATACCCCCTGGCAAGGACAGCTGAGAGAACTTTCAAACCAAAGGATCTTTCCAGCCCTGCTCAGGCTGCAAACTTTGCCTGGACTCCCGTCACCCTCCCCTAAGACACCTGCTGTAGTCTTGCTGTCACTGTTCCATGCACCAGTGGCACCTTATGCTTCCCCTAAGACAATACTCAACTTGCTTCACTGTAATTCCTTCCTTGGGAACCTTTCCCCCTAAGTTACTTTCTTGTTATGGGTAGGGCCCATGGCCTGTCTTCTTCAGTGACACATCCCGAGCACCCAGCACATGAATGGGCATGAACCACGTAAAATTTCTTGAATGAGTGACTGAAAGAATAAATCTTCTTTCCAATTGCTCAGATCCCATCTTCTCCCTGAAATTTCTGCTTCTCCCAGAATTAACATCCTTCCTTCCTCTATCCTACAGCCTAGCTTAAAAGGTGTTAAGAAATCATTTCTAGATGCTGTTTTACTCTTTTTGAAAAGAAGGAAGGAAAGGATTAACTGAGGAAGAAAGTGAATTCAGTCTTTTTAAACTATTAAGGTCCTACTAGACTTAATTCCCACCTGATTGTAAATATCGTCTGATCTCAGCCGGCCAATGACCATGCTGATGAAGGCTTCATTGATAGGCACTCTCTGGAAATAGCTCTCGGGATAGTTGGGTGGCCTTTTGGCTCCTGGTTGGCTGGAATAACCTGTACTTCGCAGCAGCTTACAAATATCATCCATATTTGAATCAGCAGAAGATCGGGCCGCACTGTCACATTCACAACGGGAAATAAAACCACACACGTTAGAAACTCGCATGTCCCCAAGTCTGTAAGTATTAGTCCTAAGTAAAGTCAACAATTTCTTTCCTAAAATCCTTGAGGCTGGATTTATTTCAGAATACAGTATTTTTCAAATATATGAAAATCATATGATTTGATCATATGCCATACAACACTGCAGCAGGATTCAAGTTGACATACCACAATTGACACATGTTTAATAGTTCTGGAATAAAATTTATAAAAATTCACAAAATCAAGATTAGTGAAACTGCCTCATCTCTGTTCTGAGTAGGTTCTGACTCTAAACAATTTCAGGTCAGATCAGCTTTGGCTGCCAAATGTGTTACTGTGTGTCTGTACATTCATATATGTAGATTTCTTCAGAGCTCTTTGATTTTCAGAATTATCGATGAAGAACATGAAACCAAACTAACATTATACAAATCAAAAACATTTTTTAATTATTTCAATTTAAAGTGGTATATATTTTAACTGGCTTTTCTTGGCATGCTGATCTCTTGACAGGGATTAATAAAAATACCTGAAATTTTCAGGGTAGAAGAGTGAACTCTAAAAGAAGTGAGCTAGACTCAAAGAATCTTGGACTTGAGCTGACCTGTTCTTTGTTGGAAGTACCTCCTTCACAACACTGACCTGCAATCGCTCAGGGTGTCTTCAAAAATGGGCACTCATGTTCTAATGAACTAGCTGTGCTGCCTACAGGAACAATGTCTGTTTTCAAAGCTGGGCTTGTTAAACAGGCATTTTTTTCTTCTCCTTTACATTACAAATTGCTTTCACTTTTCTAGGTACTTTCAGAAATGTAGGCAAGGTTATTCAAGTTTCATTTTTAAAAACATGGATATTACAACAGCTTATGATCAAACCAATGTGAATGAATGACACACACTGGTAGATACTTCCTTCAGATACCAAAAAAGCTGAAAAGAAGCAGATGAGGTGAGAAGCCTCAGATGAATTTATAGCTAAGGAGACAATATTACAGAAAATATAATGTCTTGGGGCTGGGATTGTGGCTCGGTGGTAGAGTCCTCGCCTAGCACAGGCAGGACCCGGGATCGATCTTCAGCACCACATAAAAATAAAAAAGGCATTGTGTTGTGTTCATCTACACCTAAAAAGCAAATATTTTTTTTAAAAAAAGAGAAAATATAATGTCTTGAATAATCTCCTTTCTGTTCTGTTTCTCTTGCTCTTTTTATTTTGTCCTAATTTGTAAGTTTGAAAATGTTAATTTTATTCCTCATTTATTTAGCCCAAGTTCTTAAATGATTTCTGGTTACTGACTATTTCTTTCCTGAATCTATTTCGTGCATGGACCTTGTGTCTACTTTCTGACTTATTCATTGAACTGTACTCTGGATAATGAAAATAAAAAGTTGGTGAGGGGCCTTCTGTTTTCAAGACTCTACTTCCCGAAGACTCACAGTTCTGAACAGACACACATAACACAAGATCCTGGATGAGCACTGCATGTTGTTTTTGTGTCTATGTATATATGGGTGAGAATTCAGTTTCAACCTTATCTTGAATGATAACTTTTCAGTCACTGACTTGAAAATGACAACAAAAAATTCATTTGTTTATGTCTGCTGAGAAGGCATATTTGAAAACTTAGTAAATACAGAAAAAATAGTCCGTAAGACTTCCATAGTTCTTTGAAACCTATCCTTGAGATAGACAATTCAGAATTCAGATTCCCTTTTTTAAAAAATTGAGTTACTATGATAGACATGATAATCTTTTTATCTCTAATAATCTATAGTACTATTTTTTATATATACAAGTTATTTGATGCATAATCATTTACTATGATGTAAAATGTTAAGTAACTGCTATATTCCTACATATGTTTTACATTCTATACCACATTGCCACTGTTCCCAGTAGTATTATGAGCACATACACCACATTTCACCAGTAATGGGGTTTGGGGCGTGCAAGCTTAGCCCAGGGATACCTGTATCGATAGTAAGAAACTAGCATTCTCTCTCTGACTTCTCCTTCAATCTTTTGGTCGATGACCAGCAGCATAACTCCATATAAGTACAGGGCTTCACACTATGAAGAGAAAAGATAGTGGACAACTCGCAGGAGTATTCATTTGTAAGGAGCAAAGATGACAATGGTGAAAAAGACAGCTTTGGTTTAATTGGTCCTTTATACTTCAAGGAAAATGTAAGTTTTCTCACCTTCCATGCAGAATGGGCTTTGAGAATTTACTCAAAACAAATTTTAATTCATAGTGATTATCTTTCCATTGGCTTATTTTTTTAGATTTTGCTTGGGATACCAAAGTGAAATCCCAATACTCTGATACCTCTTCATCATAAAGTCATTCACATATTTAATAACATTATTTAATTGGTTAGTATGTACTAGGTATCAGACTAGATGTCTGGGATGCAAAAGGTAAAGAAGATAGAATTCTTTCTAAGGAAGTTCATAACCTCCACATTATAATTGAATCCTTTATTCATTTATAACTTTATTCACTGTCTATGTTCTAAACTCATGTGTGAACTTGCTAGCTAAAAGATAATTATCAGGTTATTGGCTTCTTTTTAAAGAATGACATTTTATATGTGTTTGCGACTTATAGGGGAAGTAAAGAGTTTCTGTTCTTGCATTTCTACTTTATGTGTTCAGAATTACTTACTAGAAGTTGTTTTCCATCTTCATTGAGAAGCACAGTTTCTAAGGTTTGCTGAATATAAACACCTTCATTGAGATCATCTAGATATCTAGAAAAGAAAACCCAGAGCAACTTATTCATGTACAATAGAAACTTCAACATCTTTGAAGAAGGAAAGATTTTTTAAAAATAAGGCAGGGAATCAGACATTCTGGCTTTAACTAGTTTGTGGCCCTTCATGCTCTTAAGAACCTTAGTGTCTTATGATCTGTGATAATTCAGTGATTTAGGGCCACAAGTTGCTATTTATGGTTGTAAATGTCACACAAAAGGAATATTCCTTAGTCCTGATCATGAATTATAAGTATCTTAGGTGTACATAGGAACATTGAAAAGTTGTTTAAAGGTTAATGAATAATAAACTCTCAAGAATTATAGAGAGTCAGAAAGTGAACTTACAAAATAAGCAAGTTCACCCCTTTTCACTTCTATATAATATGCTAGAGTATGATGAAAAATCTAGAGGGCTGAAAGCTGTATGACTTGGTATAACCAAGTTTATGATACTCCCAAGAGCAGGATATTATAATAAAACCTGGGCCCTGTCAGGCCAGAGTGAGATGGAAGAGCTGACCAGAGCGTGAGAAAGCTCAGGGAGGAGACAAGGGGCTTGGTGTGTGCTTTGGGGGGATCTATAATAGTTTCAAGTCTTAGGAGAAGCCCAGGGTCCTGGGAAGGAAAAGAATACATATGGCATAAATGAGTAAATTTTACAGTAACTCAGAAAAACATACATATTCTACTGGGTCCCTTCTCCCTCTCACCTATTTATTACCAGAATGACCTATTTACTAAAGCAATCAATACCTGTTTAAGTCTACAATATATTTATGTACACTTTGAAATGCTAAATAAAATCTGGTCACAATTTCTATGTTGTTTTCCCGAAATTCTTCATCTAAATCCTGGAGCTCCGGCTTAGCTTCCAATTTGCTTTCACATAACTCAGGACCCTAAGGAAAAAAAAAATCCAAAACACAGAGACATTTATGTGAAATACCAATGAAAGTGTCCTTGTTGGTAACAATCTCTAAATAGTATTTTAAAAATTTGTTCCTCTCTTCTTTTTTTTTAATATTTAGTTTTTAGTTTTAGGTGGACATAATATCTTTATTTTATTTTTATGTGGTGCTGAGGATCGAACCCAGTGCCTCATGCATGCTAGGTGAGCGCTCCAACACTGAGTCACAACCCCAGCCCTGTTCCTTTCTTCTTACCTATCAAAAATTTAAAGCAGAGCAAAAGAAAGTAATGAGGACAACAGAAGCCTAGATACAAATCCCTTTGAAAGAAATGAACTTGAATTGCAACCAAGATTAGCATGCTTTTAAGTGTGAGTACTTCAAAGTGAAATACATTATGCCAAAATTATCTTTTAAAATTTTATTATATTGCTTTCTACACAATGCCTGCATCTTATTTTCAAGTTGAAAGATAATATTAACTTTGGTTCAAAAGTTGTCCTCTTTGACTCTTTCTCTATAGTTCCCCGACCTCTTAAGAATGGTTCCCAAAGAAAAGCATGCTTTTAGAGAAAAGACAGCAATACAGATGCAATAGAAAGAGAGAGCACCTTAAAATAGCTGAAATCGAATATAATATCTCCATATTTCTGTTGGTCAGCTCGGTCTTTTAACCTGAACACAGCAGGAATAAACTCGGACAGCCTCAGCAGCTCAGCGATAATGGCATTGCCACAGGAAACGATCCTCAGGATTGCTTGGCCACAGAGGTTGTTCTCAGCCAGGAAGTCCAGCATCATGAGGGTGACTAGCTAGCCCAAACCTGGACAGCAGGATGAGTTAACTGGCTTCAGAGCTAGGGTCTGTAGAGCATCAGATGAAACCAGGTTTGCAGACTGACTGGTTGCTCCATTAAAGAACCTGTATCCAAAAAAGTAAAGTGAGCTAAATCTCTATTTTTTAAGGAAGCATGTGTGTAGACTTTTGAAACACATACATAATATTTTTCTTTCAAATTCCATAAAAATATAACAGATAATGAATTCTTGATATGGGGGGAAGGGCATTATCCTCTGTCTTTCATGTTTGCTGTGTGGACTGATTTTGCTAAGTTAACACTCTAGGCCTCTTTCCCAGATCTTTATTTATTTCTCATGAGAAAAGATAGGATATAGTTCATCAACTCATCTCTGGGCAAGAAGGAGTCATGGACATTTGTGATTCCAATGCACTCTAACTGCATGAGTTATTGCCCATGGTTTCATATTTTAGCAAATAACTGCAAATACTATAAATAGAGCTCTGGACATCATTTTGAGGAATTTTCCCAATGGAATTATAAGATTGGGTATAAACGGGTCCAAGATTCCTTTTAAAATTACAAACGCCAGATTCTACAAAATCTTGTGATAATTGATAAATGCTACATCAAACTGGTCCAAAAGTTTCATATGATGCAGCACTTAGGCGTCTGGCACTGCTAGCTGAATCAATTACTCATTTCTTTTGTATTCCAATGCATGTCTCAGGCTGGTTAGATCATACTTGCATACTAAATACTGCAGTTTTATCAACAGACCATTCTTCTGAAAGTTCCTGAAGGCTAGGATCAATTTCCTCTACCCAACTGCTCCATGATAAGTACTTCTTTGCCTGGGTGGAGATGAAGATGTTTAAGCACATCACCTTCCAGTAAAGAAGTTCTCAAGACCAGCTGTATAACAGAATCATCTAGACCTTAGAGTCTCTGCCAATTAGGTTATAGGCTGCCCTAAGCATCTGTTTTTTTAAAGAAGCTCCTCAGATGATTGTGATGTGAAGTCAGTATCATAAAAGGAATGGAGGGTGGCTGGAACTTGTGCAAAACTGAAGCAAATAAATAGGAAGTGAACAATATTTATCTCAGCATGGCAAGTGCATAAATCACCATAGAAGGGTTTTAAGAAGTGGTTTTTGCTCCTTTTAGCTCTTGAAATACAGTTGGGAAGACAAACCCAGAGGGGGGAAAAATCAGAGCTACAGTGCATAGCCAAGGTAAAGAACAGATAGTCACCTGTCAGTACAGGGCTTTACTAGTAGTCTTCTGTTGGGAAAGGTATTCTGCTTGCATTGGGTGATCTAGTAAAGTGGCATCTCCTAGGATGCAAGTGCAAGAAGGAAATCCAGAAGCTAAAAGACATATTTCAGCAGATAACAGTTAAAAACTTTTGTATGACAAATGCTTTGGAAGACAGAGGTGAAATGCAGAGGGCAGACAGGATTGATTTCTGAAACATGCAAAGGGATCTCACAAGCTGATAAGGCAGAGCTAACAGCACAACAGTAAAATGGAGAGGAGTACAAAGGGGTAATTCACAAAGAGTAATCCACATGACAACTCATGAAAAACTCTTTAATTCACCAGGAGTGAAGGAACCATGAATTAAAGCAAGTGCCCCTAAATCATTTTACTTATATTAGATTGGCACTAGTTAAAAGAATAGTAATATTTCTCTGGGTAGGGATTAGAGATGCACATTATTGATGAAATGTGAATTGTTAGTCTTTCTGTGAAATGAACCAGCAACATTTACTGAAGTTAAAGATGCACATTCTTCTAATCTAGTGATCTCGCGCTTAGAATTCTACCCTCTGGAAATATAAACACCAACACATAAGGATATAGGTCCAAAGATGCTTCTTGAAGCACCACCAGCATTTGGAGACAAAGTAAATAACTATTATAAGAAAATGTAATTAAAGCAGCCCTTAGCAAGAAGGAATTAGAGCTCTATTAGTTGACATGGAGGATTTCTGAGAGCTGTTTTATTGAATGGAAAAAGTAAGTTGCAGAAACAGTAATAGGATGCTCCCACTTTATAAAACAAGTAAGATTTAAAAGCCCTATATCTGCCATTACAAACAGAGAAAACATACAAGAAAGAGTTGATGGAGGGGAAGCAGGGAAAGAAGGACAGTAGTAGCCAAATAAAAATAAAAATAAATAAAAAAGACTTCACTGGGAGGGGCGGGGGGGGGGGACAACAATCATCCAACAAAAAGCCATTATGAACACATCAAAATCTGAGCATCTCATGGCTGCCCAGGTTGTATTTTCTAAGCATCTTCTGTATCACAGAGACAAGTCAACAAAACTGCTGATATCTCTTTTCTTAGTGTCCTCCCATAACCAATGTGCAGAGAGCAGGGGTGAAAGAGATGTCAGAGGGATGGCCCAGGGACAACAAGAGAACAAAGTGAGAAGGACAAAAGCTAAATAATTCCTTGCACTCTAAGAGGTTTCAGAAAATTCTGGGAGTAGGTAATTTTATCAGTCTATTTCTTATTCTCTTCTCCCAGATGCAGGCACCCTCCTTATGCAGGCTTGTGTGCTTGGCCCTCCAAGGTCATTTTTCTTAGTGCCGAGGGTTAGAAAAGCAACCTGATCACATTACTGTGGTAATTAGTTTTCTAGATATGGCTACCAACAAGTCCTTGCTATCTAGTTAGTCATGCTGTTCCCCGGGAGGGTGGGCCTCATTCCCCTTCCGTTTGAATCTGAGCTTGTATGTTAATCTGCTAGGTCTGCCATAACAAAACACCACAGGCTGGGTGGCTGAAACTATTTTATAAACATCTATTTTCGCACAATTCTGGAGATTAAAAGTCCAAGATCAAGGCTTGGCAATGTCCTTTTGTTCTCTGGGAGCTCTGAGCTATCTTGCTGGCGAGATCACAGGTAGTGTTACAGCGGACAGACTGTGCCAGAGGGAGAGGCCTGGCATTTGATGGAGGAGACTCAAGGAAGCCAGCCCACAGTGAACACAGGTGTCTCCAAGTGGCCCTGGCTGAACTGTTCCAATCTGCCCACCTCTTTGGGCCTTCCTAGTAGAGGTGCTGGACATGTAAGGAAGAGACCATTTTGGAAATTCCTGTCAAGCCAGTCCTCTGTGCCTTGTCCAAATTCCTAATCCACAGGATCATGATACATTTTTTAAAAAAATGGTTGTTGTTTTCAGCAAATAAGTAGTATGATAATAAACATGATAGAGCTGAGGTTGTTACTGTGGTACTTGATTTTCTGTAATGCTATGGGATATTGTTCCTGCCTTTGTGTAACAATGGCAATACAGATATTTTCATACTGTTTACGCTGATTATGACATCTTCCCTACAGGAATTGTGCCACTTGTTTTACTTTCCAGAAAAGACAACAGTGCCTGAAAACTGATAGAAATAGGTGAGGAAGCAATTGTTAAAAATGCTCATATGTCAAGTATAGGAGGTTCTTGTTATCAAGGGCTGTCCATATTGAGGAATGCTACAGAGAAACTAAAGTAAAGAAAAAGGTTTCATAAGAAGCAGTGGAAAAGGTTTTGATTGTGAATATATCTTGAAATGATACAATTAAAACTCAGGAGAGTTTTTGAATTTTAATTTTTTTGTGATGCTGAAGATCAAACTTGTGAAGGTTTTATGCTTCACAAAATTTAGGGCAGGGAGGCAGCTCAGTGGTAGAGCACTGTTTGCCATGAGCAAAGCCCTGGGTTGTTCAATCCCTAGCACCCACACAAAAACAAAAACCAACAGAATTTAGCACTGCAATGACTAGGCAATGATTTAATGGACAAGAATGAATCAAAGTGGATTGCACCAAACTGTGATTTTGACAGTATAATATCTTGTACTTCACAGCTGACTTTCAGAGCCCGATCTTAATCTGTAAGTTCTATCATCTCTGATATGGAACACTTAACAAAAACTTAAATCGAGCAACAAATACACCACTTACCATGTGTTTTTAGAGTTCTATTCTTCTGAGAAAAGTAATAGGTGAACCATTAGAACATTTGAAAACACACACACACAAATATGCACTTCATACATGTATACGAAAATAAATGAAGGATATATAAGCTCAAGATCATAATTTTCAATCTATTTTTCAACCAGTGTCCATTTTGTTGAAATACTTGTAGAACTGAAGACTTGGAACTTGATGGGTTAAAAATGGCAATTTTTGTGAACAGTTTTCAAGGTGCACTTCATTTCACCAATGACCACTTCTCCCAGTTCCTTTTCTAATCCTCATCTTCTGAGGCAACCTGTACTGAGGCAACCTTTGTTGCCCTTCTCCCATGTTAATTTAGCTGAGTCGTCATCTGTCAACTTCCAGGAAGCCCTCAGCACTTTTCAGTTTCAGGAAAGTCTGTGTCTTTCCCAACATTTATCTTTCGCTTTGCCATGATACTGTGCTGTGTCAAAACAAACACCGTATTTAGGAAGATTGACCAAAATAAGAATTCAACTGCATAGAGACTTTTGGACTTTTTGAACTTTTGAGCTACTTACTTTGTAAGTAGTCAGTTCATTAAAATGTTGTCAATGACAACTTCTACGTTCATATGTGATCATATGAATGATAAAATAGGTAAAATATGTAAAAAGAGGGGGAATCCTCTATATACAGAATCAGGACGTGGAAAGACTGTTGACAGTGCAGGACAGGGCTTCCTCTGCAGCCACAGCAAAACTGTTCCTTGGAGCTTCTCACATGAATTTCAAGTTCATTCCCATTGTGAGCTACCTAATGTGGTCATCTATGACCTGGAACTGGGTGTGTAATCCTTAGAGGTTTTCTTTTTAACTTTCACAAGTCTCTATGTTGGTTCAACATTTGGAAATGTCTTATCTTCCTGGGATGTTATGGCAACAACATTAACAGCATTTCCCATCAGCCTTCTTTTATTCTATGGAGGACAAAGGGGTCAGATTCTGACTTTTCTATCTCCCTTGAAACCAGCAGTAGATGTGTAGTCCAATTTTGACCCAGGAGATTTAAGTCTATGGTGGGGAGTCCAGGAAATATTTTTTACCTCCTGTGACAAAGGGAAGGGGATGTGAAGAAAGATCTCTCTTTGTACTAGTTATTCTCTTGCTTCTTGCCATTGATGTGGTCTGATGACCATATGATTCCTGGAGCTGCAGTAACTGAGACCAAGAGGTGACAAGCCTAAGGGGAAAAAGCTCAGAACCTGCAGACTGTGGTGTGGAAGGACAGAATCTTAGTTTTTGTTGATGTTGCTGAACTGCTGGTTAACTGTTAAATTACACATCTGTACATATCTGTAATCCTTATTCAATGTATTGCTTTGTGGTTTACCCACTGTTCATTGGGTTATCTGGTGAAAGCATTCTTAGTGATACAAATCATTCATTCAACAAATATTTACCCAGTAAAGACTATGGGCCAAGCACTGCTTCAGGATCTGAGGCTATACCAGTGAAAACAAAACTAAGTCCCTGTTGTCATGATGCTGACATACTCATGGCAGTGGGAAAGAGAAAACAAATAACTGGATATCAGGCTGTGATAACAGCTGTGAAGAAAGGCATGGTAACAGGACAGAGCAAGGGTTAGTTTACATGGAGAGTTCGGGAAGGCCTCTCTGACAGGATGATATCTGAGCAGATATCAGGAGGAGAGTAAGCAGTGAGGGTGTTTGGGTATGACCCACAGCTTCTAAGTTGGTCCCTGAAGACCTGCCCCCTGGTACTCATGTGCTAGGTAAGTCACCCTTGCATGTGGGCTGACTTACTCACTCCTTTCTAAAGAACAGATGATAGCAGGGAAAGATACCATCTCTGAGATTAGAAAAGAGTGAGTTCTGGTTTGAGTACCCTAATATTATTATTATTATTATTATCAATTTTTAAGATAGAGTCTCCCTATGTTGCCCAGGATGGCCTTGAACTTGTGGGCTCAAGGTATCATCCTGTCTCCATCTTTTGAGTAGCTGAGACAGGCATGTGTCACCATGTCTGGTGTGGGTATCCTCTCTAGCTTGCTAGTTCTGGGGAAGCAAGTGGTTGCAGCATATGGTTGCAGCAAGTGAGAGCAAGTCAACAACCACATAAGCAAGCTTGAAAGCATATCCCCCCAACCCAAAGTGGAGCCTGCAGATAAGACTACAGACCATGCTCATAGATTGAGTGCAACCTCCCAAGAGCCCTTGAGCAAAGGCACCCAGCTGGCTTGGCCATACTCTTAATTCCTGACCACAGAAGCTGTGAGTTCATAAATGTCCATCATTCAAAGCCACTAGGTTATGAGGTATTTAGCTATGCAGAAAAAGGTAATGATGTGGTCCAGAAGGACATTCCACACAGAGGTTAAAAGTAAGTGCAAAGGCCTCAGATCAGAAATGTGCTAGATGTGCTTAGGGAACACCAAGGTAGCTGATGTGGCTGGAGCAGAGTGAGCAAGGGACAGAAACAGAAATTAGTGGAGGTGGACCAGTTTGGGTCTGAAAGCAAGCATTGCTAAGAAGTCGAGAATGCTCTCTCATGAGGGTACCCATATAATACACATTAAGGCATAAATTATTAACAAATCCTTTTAGTTTTCTCTGTGATGCCTGCTTATTAAATCACAATGCTATTTAACAGGCTGAATTTCATATTATTTTCTGCACTGATATGGTCTAGCTTGGGAAATGAGAGAGGAAAAAGGTGAAAATAATGGAAAATGGGTGAAACAGTCACCTTCTGAGTTTTTCCTCTGAAGAGCAAACTAACCAAGAAGGTCTTTGCAGGATGAATCTCTAGATTCATAAAGACAAGGCCAAGTTATAACTGCTACCAGATTTTAGATAGTAGAATAGGGCAGTGGGGACCCGGAGAAAACTGCTTAAACAAAGCAACATTACCCACCCTCTTCCCCAGCTCTCCCAACAGCCAGACAGATATACTCAGAACCTGCATGCTCAGTATGACACATTCAAGCTCAGCTCTGGGATGATGACACAAGTCACGACTTTTGTGTGTCAATCTCTTATTTTAATCCTTATACCTTCAATCAAGAATCACACTGTAGATACCTTTAAAGATCACTATAAGGAGAGTATAAGAAAAGAATCAAATGTGTTTGGCAATTGAAAAACAAGTGTTACGATCTTTATTACCTAGACTGTCTTATCTAAAAATCTATTAATGTTTGTGCTAAATTTTTAATGTAAAAGCAGAATGTGGCTTACATTTAATATACTTTCAGTGAAATAAAACTCATTGTCATCTGCCTTCCCTCATGTAGAACAATTGATTTCTATCTCTATAGTGTAAGCATTTTTTGTGAAAATTTTGAAGACTCGAGTTAAAACCAGATTAACTGAAAGAAGGAAATCACTCACATTATCACATGTAAGTTACATTACTGTGTACTAGACCTCCTAACTTGAATTAGTTACATTTTCCATGCAACAAAGAGAATTTCCACAACTTGCATGAATATTATTTGGCTAGGGTATTTGGTAAACAATTCTACCATTGGATGAAAAATCGACTCTGAAGAAGAATGAAAAAAACCATCAGTAGATGCCTAATCACATTACAATGACCTATGAAGTGGGTAGAGAGATTTACAAGTCCTTAAAAAAATTACTCTAGAATGAGTTCTAAATAAACATTGTAGGAGAAGCTATATCAAATAATTCTTCAGAGGTTGTTTGGTGCAAGAGATGAAGAAAATGTACAAAGACCAGTATTCTCAATACTAATATTCTATTGGCATGAAATGGAAACCGAGATCTGTCAATGTCCCTATTATTATTTTACGTGTTATAAAGTTGTCATAACTTCATTTCTAAGGATTTGGGATGGAACTGGGATTTCACTTGGGGACAGATACCATGCTTTCAGGAATGAAGCATGACATCATCACACACCAAATACAGAACAAAAATTTCTTAAGCAATTAAATTGTCCTGAACAATGCACCATTGATCCTACACAAAGGATAGAAAAGGATAAAAAATTCTAATTTTATCCTTTCACAGAATCTCAGTTCCATTAATAAGGAAGCACTCACTGGTCTCCACAAATCTATTATCATGAACAAAATATAATGGTCATTGGACAAGATAAATGTGAGAGGCAAATCTCTTCCAGAAAAGTTCTGTAATGAGCCTGATCATACTAGCCGATTTATGACTACTAAGAAAGACTGGTGAAGGGTAATTGGGGTAGGTATCCCTAGTTGTGGGCAGAGGCAGTAAACACATCTCCCTCACCGCTGTCCTGGCCCTCTTAACTCACGTTGGAGGGAGCTCCATGTACGTTAAGATCAGGTCCCATTACTGGCTCTGTGCAATTTATTGAGTTATTTTTATTGGGCAACCATAAAGGAATCAGAGGCTGCGGAACATTTTGTTCGAAATGCAAAGGACTTTGGCACCACAATGTTACAAGTGAGGGAATTAGGGAGCAAGAGAGGGGCAAAGACTTGCCCAAACTCACAGCGCATGAGAGAACTAGAATTCAAACTGGGTCTCGCAAAAGCACTCACTAATCACTTAGTTTTCTGGAGGAACAGCAACATCAGCACAGCATTGCCCCCGGAAACTTGCAAGGAGCAGATGCGGGCCAAGCAGCCACACTTCTGGCAGCGGGCGCTCCCAGAGCGCCAAAGGAGAGTGCAAAATGATTTCCAAGTGGAGCTGAAGCTCTGGACTGGCCTCTAAGCCCTCCTGCCCAGGTCCCCTTCCAGACCATAAGCTATG
>NW_025999949.1:22983914-23018547 GCF_001458135.2 Marmota marmota marmota
CACATGACCGAAGAGATGGACAGCAGGGCGGGGCGTCACGTGACCCCATCGCGGGCGACGGCTGATGACGCAGGAGCCCGCGCTGGCCGTTGCCGCGACTGGCTTTGCGGAGAGGATTTGGGGTCCGGGTGTGCGGACTCCGGGTGCAGCAGACCGAGTCGGGTGGTGCTGCCAGGTGAGGCGGGAGCGGGGGATGGTGGTGGCCAGCGCGGCGGGAGTTGTCTAGCTCTGGGCGCGCCACAGGGACCGGCCCCGGGTCGGCTAGCCCGGGCTGCGGTCCTGGCCCGTGTCACCTCAGCGGGGCTGCTGCCGGGTACCCAGGCTGGGAGAGGCCGTCCCTCCGTCCTTCCGCGCTGTGTGTGTCGGGGCGAGGGGGACAGACAGACGGACGGACGGACCAGGAATTATTCAGGTTTGAACCCGGTCTCAGTTTCCTTTTCGCTTCTCGAGATTGGTGTGAGGATTAGCGGTAGTGAGAACCAGGCGCCGGGGCACCATTTGTGGTCCCTTGTAGGTGACCGAGAAATGGTGGCGTTTTTGTTGTTTCCCTGACTTTCAACAAATCTTTATTGGTTACCTATTTTGTATGAGAAGCTGTTTAACAGCTCCCAGAATATGTCAGCATTTTAGTTTAGGGAACTCCGAGGGTGAAGGAACCACAGACGTCTGAGCAAATAGCTGCGAAGAGTTTTACGTGGAAGTGTGTGTGTACGTGAGTGTGCTAGGGACAGTGGTTACATGAGAGAGGGAACAAACGACTGCATGAATAAGAGAAGGCTTCCGGGAGAAAGATGTTTCTTGGCATGCTAAGAAAGGAGACACAGGCTACCAGGGACTTACAGGAGGCCAGCACGTTGTCTAGGAAGTGTTTACTCGGAGCCTATGGTGGTGTCATACAGTCAGGTGAGAAGAGGCAAGAGAAGCATTTTTATTTTCCCATTAATAATTGGCCTTACCGACAGGGCCAATTATTAATCATGTGATATAATCAAATATTATATGATTCCCTGTATATGAAGTACAGAAGGTAGTCAAGGTCAGAGTCAGAAAGTACAGTGTGGTTTCTGCTTTCTCCAGGAGCTAGGAGCCCAGGAAATGGGAGTTGTTTAATAGTTGTAAAGTTTTAGTTTTGTGAGATAAAAAGAGTTCTAGAGATTGGTTGTATAACAATGTGAATGTACTTAACGCTGCTGGACTGTACACTTAAAAATGGTTAAGATGGTAAAATTCTATGTTATGTGTAATTTAACATTTAATTTTTTCTTTCAATTTAGCAGGGTCATAAAGCATATGCAACTAGGATGCAAAGAAAAATGTGTGCCTTAAAAGTAATGCAGTGGATATGTAAAAAAAGGGACAGATTATTCCAGGTTGGGGTGTGCAGCTGCATTAATGATGGAACATTTCAGATGGGCTTGTGACAGAAGTTGAGTTGCTGATTCTTCCCTTATGAACTGACAGCTTGATAAGAGCACAGGGGTAGGGTGCAGGAAAGGGATTCCAGAGGCCAGATGATATTGGCACTCCTTTATAAGGGACTGGGATAATCCAAGGAAGAATAATAGGAACAGTGCTGGCGAGGCAGCGTTGAGAGGAAAATATAAGTATTCACGTGACTAAAGGAAGAGAGCTGAGTTATTATGAATAGCAAATCAAAGAATATGAAGAATATTCCAGGTTCGTCAGGGGAGGCAAAATAGCATGCAAGGGAAGACCTCATAAAACATCAATTTGTTTTAAACTGTCTTGGAGCTCATAGGTCTCCAAGGTAACATAAAGATTGCTGTTACCTGGGGAACGAACCAAGAAGAGATTGATCTAAACCAGTGCATTGTGGATATTTGGGGGCATATGATTCTTTTTAGTGACCAGCTGTCCTGTGCAGCCAGGTTGTTTAGCACCCTCCCTGGCCTCTGTCCACTAGTAGTTAGTACTGCCCCCCCATCCCCCGCCCCAGCAACCAAAAATGTCTCCAGATGTTGCTAAATGTACCCTGGAGTATGGGCAAAGTGACTGCAAAAAGCAACACTCATGTCAGGGAAAGTGAATGTGTGAAAGTATCAGAGTCAGTTCAGCTGCTGTAACAAAACACCATAAACTGGGTGGTTTATAAACAACAAAATTATTTCTTACAATTTTGGAGGCTGAGAATTCCAAGGTCAAGGGGCCATTAGACTCAGTGCCTGATGAAGCCCTAATTCCTGGTTTGTAGGTGGTTACTTACTTGGTGAGTTCTTGCTGGTAGTGGGATAAGGCAGCTCTCTGTAGAGTCCTTTATAAGGGCACTAATCCCATTCAGGTGGGTGGATCTAATCACCTCCCCAAAGCCCAGCCTCCTAATACTAACCTTGGTATTAGTTTTCAACATACTTTTTGGTTGGGGGAGCACAAGATTCTAGCAGATGGTAGCAGATTCTAAAGTGAAGAGGGGAGGGTATTCTCATGGTGGGAGCAGGATGAACAAAGTCTTGAGCTGGAATTATGAGTAGTGTATGTGAAGGAGAAAATGAAAGAAAAGCGATTAGGGTCTGACTGAGGCAGATGGTTGATTGATTCATTTAGAGGATATTTTCTGAGCTCTTGCTATTTGTGAAGCACTGTGAACATCATGGTAGATAGTAAGTAGTGTTTCACAAAATAGAGTGACTGCGAAATCATGTCAGATAAGGTGTTTGAGTCAGGGATTGCCTTTGGTTTACAAACTTAGTTTTACTTATTGGGAAAAATTGGGAAAAAAAGTATGTCTATTCCATCTTTCTGTTTCATTTATTCTCTTTGCTTCTCAGTCCAGATAACAGAAGGTCATGACTAGTTTTCCTCAGTTCTCTGTAGGAGTGAAGTTTCACTGGAGTAATGTGAATTTCCTATTCAAACAAATAATAAAGGATAACTACTGTGTGGTAGGTTTCTTTTTATCCTGAACTGCATTAACCCTTATGTATAAATTATGTCTTAATTTAGACAGTTACAACAAAATACCATAGAATTTTAGGTGACCTAAACTACAGAAATTTATTTCTCATAGTTCCAGAGGCTTAAAGTTCAAGATCAGGATGCTAGCTAGTGTGGTTAGATTCAGGTGGGGACTTTCTAGGAAGAAAGTTTGCAGGTGGCTGCCTCCTTACTGTGTCTGGTACCAAGGATTGAACTCAGGGGTGCTTAACCACTGAGTCACATCCCCAGTCCCTTTTTATATTTTATTTAGAGACGGGGTTTCACTAAGTTGCTTAGGGCCTCCCTATGTTGCTGAGGCTGTTATCTTTCTGTCTCAGCCTCCCGAACCACTAGGATTACAGGTGTGTGCCATCTCACCTGGTGGGTCTCATCTTGTAAAGTCACTCACTAGCCCATCATCTACCAAACAGGAGAGTGTGTGTATGGAGAAAGTGTGGAAAAAGATTTTTATGGACTGGGCCTGGAAACAGCTCATATTTCATTGCCTTGAGTACAATCATAGGCCACACCTAAGTGCAAGGAAAACTGTGAAGTGCAGTGGTTCAACAGCTGTTTGACTAGGTTGAAGAAGAAATGGCTTTGCTGGGCACCAGCTGATATCTGTCACAAGTGTCCTGTCTTTAGTCTACCCTGTGAAATAGTCTTATGAAACAGTCCTAGGAAGTTTGCTGTTGCATTTATTGTAGGGATATTACTGAGAATTTTTTAAACGTAACTCTTTTTATCTCATAATAATTTGTACTGCCTTAGTTGCTCTGGAAAGCTTTATTTTTCCTATGTTCCTGGTGTACTTTCTTCTTTGTGGGAAAAGTAACCTTCACTTTTGTTTTGATTGTCAGGAAGTTCACAGCTAAATTTGTATTACAAATGTAATGCCCTGTAGAATCCTAGAGCCTGCATGGCTGCATTCTCTCTCATATACTTGGTTTTCCCTTTAATTTCTGAGTTTTGACTCTGATTTTAAAGATTTTTGTATTTTTACATGTTTTTGGATACATTTTTATTTATATTGTATAAAATAATCCAACTTGTTTGGGGAAATAAAGTGGGATTCTAAATAAGCACCCTCTTTCACCAAATGCACGTGTTTAAAAATCACCTTTGGGTTTTAATTTATATTCATATTTTCTCTCTTTTGGTGTTAATTTTAAAACCCCCCTTTTTTAAAATTTGTTTATTTTTATGTGGTGCCGAGGATCCAACCCAGTGCCTCACAGGTACAAGGCAAGTGCTCTGCTGCTGAGCTACAGCCCCAGCCCGAGAACCCTTTTTGATCCCCAGATTTTAACATCTATAGCATTTTACTATGTTTGCTTCTGGTCTTTATTTTTAAGGTAAAGTTTTTAAAATACATAAAGCTAAAAGTGTATTTGATGACACTCAGGCTCAAGTGGATTATTCTTTATCCTTCCCTGACGACCCCCTACACTATCCTGCCAAGGAATGAAATCCAGTTTTCTTTCCTTCCCTTTGTCCCTGTATGCCAGGTGAAGGGGGCTCACCCCACTTTCCTACCTCATGACCGCTTTTCATTATAATTTTTTCTTCACGTCAGATGCTCTCTCTGGATAACTTAAACTTTCCTCAATCCTAATCTAGCTTAACCGCCTTCTTATCATTGAAGACCATGTCTTCCCTCAGTTATGCTTGTGGTCATTTCTTTTTTGAACCTCTTAGTGTACAGGGTTTTGAAATCTCTTTCTCTTTTGAATTCATAGTACTTGGTTTATTTTTCTAATATGCATATGTTCTCTTTCAAGCTTGTGTTGAAGGGTTGTTGCAGAAATTGATTGAATTTTCTCAGAATATTGAGTAGTTATGGTTACATGGAATATATGTTTTGGTCTTGGAAAAAGGCTTTGGATTTGTGGAAGGCTTTGGCTACTCTGCTCATAATGCCAAATTTTATTATATAGGCAACATGGAGTTAAGACCGACCTTCCTTCTTTTTATTGTCTGTTTTCATTATTGGCATCCCTGTCTCTCTTGTCAGCAAGTGCAAATACCCTAAGGTTAAAATCATGCCTAGGTTATTAAAGTCACGCTTTGAAAACCACTGCTCTACAGCACCTGACCATGTGCTGTAGAGCAGTGGTTTTCAAAGCGTGATTCCTGGATCAGCAGCATCCGCATTACTGGAAGTTTGTTGGAAGTTCAGGTTCTTTGGTCTAATACCTACTGAATTAGAAATTGCAAGGTTGAGGCCCAGCAATCAGGGTTTCAGCAGCCCTGTCAGGTGATGTGCTAACACTGAAGCCTAGGTATAGCACAACAAGAATTACATAGAATGTCTTCAAACACAGGTTGTTAGGGCCCGAGAATCTGCATTTCTAACAAGTTCAGAGGTGATACTAATGCTACTTGGTTATGGACTATTTGGGGAACCACTGTTGGTATGAAGCCCTTTGGGTATCATTTGATATGAATCAGGAAGTGGGAAGAGGGTTTTGAACAGGGGAGCCACTTGATTTTATGTACATTTTCAAATTTTCTTTCAGGGTAACTGTTTTGAGAATTGAGTGGAAAAGATAAGGTTGGGATCTGGGAGACCAGGTTGGAGGCTGTTATGGTTTGGATCCTTAATGTCCCTGGGAAAGCTCCTATGTTAATGCAAGAATGTTCACAGGGGAAATGATGATCAGATTCCAAGAGCTGTAACTGCATTAGTGAAAGTACCACTATGCTGGATGGGTATGGCTGGAGGAAGTGGGTCACCGGAGGGCATACTTTTGGGCATTAGATCTTGTCTGCAGCTCCTTGTACTGTCTTTCTCTGCTTCCTGGCTGCCAGGCTCTGAGCAACTTTCCTCTGCCACACCATTTCTCCATGATGTTCTGCCTTGCCTCAGGCCTGGAACAATGGATTTGGCTGACCATGTACTGAACCTCTGAAATCATAGCGCCCCAAATAAACTTTTCCTTCTCTAAATTGTTCTTGTCAGATATTTTGATCACACCAAAAAAAGCTGACAAACACAAAGATAGCGTTTTTAATCAGGTAGTAACAGTAGAATTGGTGAGAATGGTGGGATTCTGACAAAAGTTTTGATGAGTTTGATTTTGATGAGGAGGATTAAATATGATCAAGGTTTTTGATTTAAAAAGTGGAAATTAGTAAGATGGAACCTACTACAAAAGGAAAAGGTTTGAGAGCAGGTAGGGAAGTGGGAAGGGAGGTGTTGGGTGTTCAGTGTTCTTGTTGATAGTACTTACATGGAATGGGACTGGCTGGGAGCCCTGGGTGGGTGGGAGAGGATGGAGAAGAGAGGTGACCAGGGCACTAAGCCTGAGCTTGCCAGCATTAGGATTTGCCAGCATTGAGATTTGTGAGGGAGAGATGCACTGTTTTTAGGTGTCCGGGGTACATGTCATGTTTCACTCCTTTATTATTTCACCATAACTTTACTGAACGGCTATGTGTGCCACTCCATTTTAGGTGCTTGACATAAAGCAGTGAACACAACAAAGACTTTGTCCCTAAGGAACTTGTAGTCTAATTGGGAAGTAGATACAATAAACATGATAAACAAAAGAATGTTGTTTGGTAGTATCTCTTGTGAAGAAAGATAAAACAGACAAAGGAGAAGAGGGAATGACCTGAAATCTGATGGGGATGGGGAGCACTTGCTATTTTGCATAGGGCATCGAAGGTAGGCATTTGAAGGGAGACCTTAGGGAAGTGAGAAAGGTGGCAATGTAGATATTTAGGAGATAGGTATCCTGGCAGAAGAAACAGAGAGGCATGGCCCTGAGGCAGGGTTGTACTTGATTTTTATATAGATGGAAAAGAATAAGAGACCAAATTCTGAATGCTGAGGCCCTCCATCATATGGCACTCAGGCAGATGCAGAGGAACAGCAGAGAATGAGAACCATCTATGGATAGAAGAGCAACCGGGCAGGGGAGGCAGGTCAGAAAGTGCACCAGGAAGGAGGGATGATGAACTGTGCCAGATGCTATTGATTGATAGGTCAAAGGAGATAGGGACTGTAGTAGTGATCTTTGTAAGAGCAGTTGCATCTGAGTGGTTGGGGTGGAAGGCTGGCAGGAGTGGGTCCAAGAGAGAATGAGAGGAAAGAGTTTGGAGACAGAAAAATCTGTGAAAGAGTTTTGCTATAATAGTGAGCAGAGAAATGGGGGTGGTGACCATGGGTGAACCTAAAGGGAAAGTGGGAGGATGTTTTCTTTAAGGTAGGAGAAATAATGGTTCCTTTGTTTGCTGTAGGGAATCAGGAGAACAGGGAGAATTACTGGGACAGTGTGTAGAGAAGGGAAGGATCTAGTGGATAAGTGGTGGGGGGTTGGCTTGCCAAGGAGCAGGCACAGATTACTCCTGTTATCAAAAAGGAAGGCAGAGGAAGGAAGAGGCAAGCAGTGGGAACTTGTAAAACATCTCTTCTGTTTGTGTTTCCTCAGTGAAATAGGAAATGAGATTTTTAGTTTGTGGTGAAGATGGAGGAGGAAGAGTTGGAAATTTGTAAAGAGTCGTAAAAGGGTATTATTTTTCTGTAATTAGGAAAATTCAAATAGTTGTAGAGAGTTGTATATTCTTTGCAAATGTCTTTGCTCTTTATTCCTATATTCCTTTCTTCTTCTTGGATGGTTTTCTCTCCATCCATTAAATTTCTTTCTTTATCCTGGTAAGATCAGTTAGCCTTGGTGTCTTTGATCACTTAAGGCAAAGTTAAGCATTACTAGTGCCTCCACTTTTCAGTAACTCCCACACTGCTCCCCCCCACCCCTCCCCTCCTCTTTTGTGTCTGCCTCCCTCCCTCTGCTGCCCTCCCACCCTCTACTGCTCAACTGTGAGCTCTGCTGATGAGAGGCTGAGTATTTCTAGGGTCTAGAATAGTGCATGGCATATGGTAGGTTTTCACTGAAGGAAAAGAAACAAAATAGTGCTTGAAAATGAGTCTTAAGAGCACTCATCTTGAAAATTATGACATTTCCATGCTAGAAGTGCCATACACTTAAGGAGGTACTTATATTAAATATTTGTTGACTGAATTCTTCGAATTGTCAGTGAGTTGTAATTGTGGATGATTGCACTAAACTAAAACCTTAGAAATAAAAATCAGCATCTTATGTGTCACTGTACCCTTTGTTTTTAATGAGTCTAAAGATAGACATGGTAAGGCCCTATTTGAGTGAATGGACCTAATTCAGGAGGAGATAATTGAGAAACTACAGTAGTAGTACAAATGCGAGGTAAAAATGGTTGTCATGGAGAGGAGGAAATGCCAGAGATAGTGCATAGCTGTCTACTAAGAAAGAAGGGCAGGTTCCCATGCTGATTGACTGTGTACTGGATGCTAGTCCATGTCATGATTACTCCTTCCCATGCCTTTTCTGGGGTGTTCAGTTTGCTTGTGGTCACACAGTAGTAAAGTTGTAGAGTCTGAGTTCATGATTCCAGGAAAATGTCTTTCTGTTACCATACAGCCTTAGGAACAGCCAGCCTCCCAGCCTAGTAAGCCTCTGTGGGTTTTATTTTTCTAATTGATTTCAGTGGATTGAATTTCAGATGATTTCTGAATTAAGCAAACATGTCTTTCTGTAGGCACTTTACATAAAGAAGTCCAAAGCTTAAAGATTGGGTGGTTGAAAGTAGAGTTTTAGGGAGTTTAATATAAAGGTAATAAATGAATCTGCTAAAATGGATGAATTAACAGAAGATGAGAAGTCTACACAGAAATTTTGCTTTTATTGAATCTTGGGGTCTCCCAAGTTTATAGATGTGCTAGAACTTGGAGAAGCAGTCAGGTAATTTTTACAGTTTTCAGAATTCAAACTGCAAATATATCTGATAAGTTAAAAATTACAGATTTTTGCTAGGTGTGGTGGCGAATGCCTATAATCCCAGCTGCTCTGGAGGCTAAGGCAGGAGGATAGTGAGTTAAAAGCCAGCCTCAGCAATGACGAGGCAACTCAGTGAGACCCTGTCTCTAAATAAAATATAAAGTAGGGCTGGGGATGTGGTAGAGTGGTTGAATGCCCCTGAGTTCAATCCCTGGTATCTCCCCACCCCCCAAAATTATAGATTTTCAAAATCCTGCCTTATTAGGCTTTTATTATTATTGTTTTTTTGTTTTAGAAAAATGCATCATGGATAACTTGTTTTATGTTTTAGGCTGTTACTGAATTCTTCAGAGAATCAAAGAATCTTTTGGAAGAGGGTATTCTACCTGCTTTAAAAAATGAAGACAGTTAACCTTCATCCTGTATTGTGTGCATCGGTGTTTGGTGGCCCAGATGATGGCACGATGCTCTCGTGTCCTTTCAGGGGACACTGAATGTAGATAATAGTATGGCACCTGGATATTGGATATAGTCATATGATTATTTACAACTTTCCTATTTTCATATATGGTTATTTTTCTAACATACAACTCTTGTTACTGTGTTTAAAATTTAGGTAATAATTCCAAGATGCCAGGGCGTTCCAGTTCAAGTTCAGGTTCAACTGGTTTCATATCCTTCAGTGGTGTAGAGTCTGCTCTCTCTTCCTTAAAAACCTTCCAATCCTGTATCAGCTCCGGAATGGACACAGTGTCTAGTGTGGCTTTGGATCTTGTGGAAACTCAGAGTAAGTAAAACTTAAAGCTCATTTCTTTTTTTTTTCGGGTGCTGAGAATTGGTCTCAGTGCCTTGTATGTGCTAAGCAAGTGCTCTGCAAATGAGCTAAATCCCTAACCCCTAAAGCTTGTTTTTTTATTTCTACTTTGAGATAACATTGTGTGGTAGCATTACTCTAAGGATGTCTTTTGAATATTCTTGGGACAGTCATTTAGTCCCTCTGTACATCTGTTTTTATACCTTGCTCTGTACATCACATGCCAGTGTACTGAGGGTGAACTAGACTGATTCATTCCTTTGTATTCACGTGGTTGTGCTTCATTAGAGACTACACTAGAAATAGATGGTCAAAGACATGAAAGCTTCTGATCTCAGGGGACATGCAGTTCCCAAAGATTGTGACATTCATGAACTCTAAGGTCTGTAAATGGGTTGTGTTACTGTTCTTTTCCAGATTGTCCATTCTTGATTATCCAACAGATGGACTAAGGTAATGCTAGGGATACCAGCGAAGGAAGCTCTCTACAAAATGAGAGAAGTTCAACTTTGATGAACTTTACCCTCATTTTTTTTTTTTTTTTCAATTAGAAAATCTAGAAATACATTGCCTACTTTGTTTGGATTAGAGTTGTCTATTTTATATGACATATGGAGGGGAGCAACATAATCTTTTTGTTTTGTTCTTAATGACATTCACTGGTTTTGAGCAATTGGTGATGTGCCTTGGTGTGATTGTCTTTGTTTATCTTGTCTGATGTTCTTTGAGTTTTGTGGATCTGTGGACTTAATCATTTACACCAAATTTTGGGAACCTTTCTACTACTGTTTCTTCAAGGATTTTCCCTGTCTCTCCCATTATTTCTAGGATTCCAGTAATGTATGTGTTAGGCTATTTGATATTGTCTTATAAATCACCGGGGCTTAGTTTGTTTATTTTTTTCAATCCTTTTCCTCTGTGGTTTCAATTTGAATAGTTTGTTTTCTTTTTGTGGTCTGGTGCTGGGGATTGAATCCAGGGCCTTTTGCATTCCAGGCAAAAACTATACCACTGGACTACATCCTGGTCCCTCAATTTGATTAGTTTCTATTACTATCTTCAGGTTCATTCCTCTTCTGCAGTGTCTAATCTGTTAATTCTATCAGTGGATTTTTAATTTCAGATTTTTAATTTCTTTCAGTTGTTGAAGACATAATAAAGAATTAAATGGAAACTCTTTTCCCTTTCTCTTTCTGTCTTGCTTATGTTTTCTTTTGCATTCTTGAATACATGAAGTCTGTTTATAATACTGTTTTAGCATTTTTGCCAGCTAATTCTGTCTATAGCTGCCTCATCCCAAGGACATTGTGAGTATGTATGTTAAAGACTATGAATTTTTTTAAAAATAAAAATGAATACGGTTTTTACTGGCTTTAAAAGCAGGACTATGAACTGTTCATTCAAATAAACTCTCCAGGTCTCAGTTGTTTTCCCATTTTCAGTAATTACAGTATCATTTTGCTGTTGTCCCACTGTCTGCAAGCAGTTGTTTATGGCAGTGGACTAGTCCCATGCTCATGGCTAGCAGCAGAAGTCACCATTTGTTTGATGTGAGACCGTTAAAAGTTTTAATTCTGCCTAGCCTGATTTGGTGGTAATGGATATTTGGCTTTGGTAGGTAGGCCTGGATAAAAGTGATAATAAGATCTTAAGCCATAAGAAAGAAGAACTAGGGCACATACTCCTTGGGAATTGTATTAGTTTCTTTTCAGAATTTACATTGAAAATGTGTAGGTGTTTTAGCAACAGTTTTGTGTTTGTTTTATTTGATTTCAAATAAGAAGTATATTTTGATATAAAGCACAATATACTTTGTATAATTTTTAAAAATATTTTTCTTTTTAGTTGTAGACGGACACAATATCTTTATTTATTTATTTTTATGTGGTGCTGAGGATCGAACCCAGTGCCTCACACATGAGAGGCAGGCACTCTACCATTGAGCTACAGCTACAGCTCTACTTTGTATAATTTAAAAATAAAAATGAGCACAATTTTTCCAAAAAGTTTGTATTCTCAAGCAGGCATCTGCAGTTACTCTATAAAGAATTGCATAGCAAATATTTTCAAAGAGTTGTGAGCCATGTAGTCTCATAAACTTCTGCAATTCTGCTGTTGTAGTGCCAGAGCCACCATGCATAGTATGTAAATGAGTGGAAATGGCTGTAGTCCAATAAAACTTTATTTACAAAAACAGCCAGTAGTTTGCCAACCCCTCCTTTAGAGTCATAGTTATTAAATATGTATTTAAAAAATGGGTTACTTTTTGGGCTGTGGTTGTGGCTTAATGGCAGAGTGCTTGCCTTGCACATGTGGGGCCCTGGGTTTGATCCCCACCACCACATAAAAATAAACAAAGATATTGTGTCCATGTATGAGTAAAAAAATTTTTTTTAAAAAAATGGATTATTTATTTTGATTATTTGGATCAGTGTTGTAGCGAATACATGATTTTTCATTTACCAAGAAAAGCTAATTTAAGGCAAATTGTAAGAAAGTTATATGGGGAAAAATGGGATAAAGAGCTTTGAGAGATGTAGAGTCACCAGGAGCATAGAATACTTGTGAACTCAGTATACATATGCATACATAACAGAGGCATACAAAAATACACATATACACATTTTATTTAATACCATCAGTCAGAATAGTAAGGTAGTCAGTGAATATGTATCCAATGACTGTTCTTTGTATAATTGAGTTCTAGGTCTTAAGGACACTATTATTAAATAGTTCTCCCTTCACAGAGCTCACCATTTTAATGGGACATAATAAAATGAAGAACAATGGGAAAACTGAAAAGATGTTACAAGCCTACAAATAATTAATGTCACCACTGATCTCATCAAAAAGTCATAAATTCTCAGATTTATAAGTGTGAACACAAATTCTTCAAAATTTAATTTTTTCTTTAAAAATCTCATTAGCAACAAATATTGTTAGTTGTCTCTGAAGTTAACAGGCTCACTTTATTCATTTTCAAGAAAATGTCTGCCAGATACCCAAGTGTCAGTTTTCAAGCTTTTCTCCTGAGATAGCCATCTTTCTTTGATATGCAGCAGAAATGTTTTATACACACTTCCTATTTTATCACAGAATATTAAAGGATATTTTCTTTATGCTTATGGTTGAGATTTAATAAACTTAATAAGTTGTACTAGTACATTAAGGACATTCTTAAGTGAATTTGGCATCTGTTTTACCAGTGAGTGCATGGTGGGAATACAGTGACTTATACTAGTACAATTTGGTTTATGCTGAGGCTCCAGCAGTTTTTCTCACAAAACTGCTTTTGTGCCATTGGTATTAATGTCCAATATGGCAAAACAAAATGGAACAAAGAAAAATAAGCAAATGATACCTTAAAATTATTATGAAGATAGTTTTGACCTATGGACTCCCTGAAAGGGTCCCAGGGATCATACTCTGAGAACCATTGACTTATGAAACCAAGTTTCAGTGCTTAAAAGCAGGAGGTAGATGACAGAAATTCTCTGCAGAGAGCAAGCCTAGGGCACTCCTCACTGGGATGTTTCAGCAAGAGCTTGTTAGGAAGAGCAGTGTGTTAAAGAATCTTGGTTTAATATTATTAAATATTATAAAGAATAATTTATCATTTAAAAAATTTACTCACAAACTGAAGAAAATGTCCTTATGTTCCCAAATGATTTGTTGGTGTGCTTTTCTTCTTCACAAGAATTTCTAAGTGTACATAACAATTCCCAAGAAGGCATATCATAGCCAATTTTAAATTAAATGAGTTTTTTATGGCCAAATTATATAAAAAACCAAACTATAAAAACTCAAATTTTTATAGCAAAAATTAATATTTGACATGACACATTGTCCCATTGTCTTTTTTAATTGACAACATTAAAAATTGTACATACTTTTGGGGTACCATATGTACATAAATGTGAATACATTGTATAATGTTCTAGTCATGGTAAACATACCTATTTCTTTAGACATTTGTCATTTCTTTGTAGTATAAACATTCAAAATTCTTCTTTCTAGCCTTTTTTGAAAAAAAATATATTATCTATATATTATAGATGACTAAATATTACATAATAATCATTCTCCTGTGTAGTAGAGCACCAAAACCATTCCCCCTGTCTAACTGTGACCTTAGTGCCTGCCAGCCAGCCTTACCTCATCCCACTGTCCCCTCTGCCATCCCATGCAGCCATTCACAGCCCTGGTGATGTAGCGAATTGATTAGGAGGGAAAAAATATGCACATTTATGTGTGTGTGTGTGTGTGTGTATATATATACTGTTCTTTCATGTATTGAAAATTTGTATTCATCACCTTTTAGATCTGTTTCCTTTGTTCTCACTTTAGTACCCACCCAGCCAAGAAGCACAGTTTTCATTTTATGATGGTTAGTTATTAGAGAGTTAGTGCTGATAGGAAGGAGCATCAGAGTGAAATGTGAGGCAGGCCTGGACATCTGTGTCCTCAAGCAGGGCTAACCTCTCACATTTGCAGAGGTTAAACATTTAGTTGAGAGAATAGTTGGGATGCATCACCTTATTTTAGGAAAAGGGAGTACTCATTTTACTTTTACACTAAAAAAGTCTTGAAAATTACTTACTTAATTACTTACTTGATATGCCAGCACAAGCCATCTGATATTTTCAAGACTTTTCTCTTAGGAAGATTCACGATGTGAATTTTCACTATGTTGTAGTACATTTCTCCATCTAGAGAACCGTTTCCTTTTATTAGATTCTTGTTAAATCCCTTTGGCCTTTGCCCTGTGCTTTATTTCATAATTACACTATTGGATAGAAGCAGTAATTAGAAGTAGGTGGTTCTAATGGTGGTGGTGGCCACAAAGGCAATGTAAGTAGAAGAAGTCAATAACTAGAAGAAGTCAATTTTTGTGTTTCTTAAATCAATTTTATAACTGAATACAATTTTAAAAGCAAAATATTATTAAACCATTAGATGAAAAAAATTCAAATGGATTGGAAGTACAGTGTTGACTATAAAGTTAACAATTATTGTTCAAGTTAAGGAGTTATTTATATGATCAAAGTTAGCATTAGGGTTATTTATATTCTCAAAGGGTGCAATGTTGTGAGTTGGCTGATTCTAATATTGCAGAAATTGAGGTTACAGACTCTGAAGTGCCCCTGTGTTTGCTGTGGGTCACTGGTGTACCTGTTTCTCTCTGCTAGATAAACTATGGAGCCAACCTAGGTGCCCCTCAATAGATGAATGAGGAAGAAGGAAATTGAAATTGAAAATGTAACATGCATGAAACAATGGAGTATTACTCAGTTATGAAAAAGAATGACTTTATGGCATTTGTTGGTAAATGGATGAAATTGGAGACTATCATGCTAAGTCCCCACAAGTCAAAATTGAATGTTTTCTCTGATATACAGAGGCTAATCCAAAATAAGGGGGGGGGGGATAAAAAAAGAGAAGAAAGGGCATAAAATGATTAAAACTAAAAGGAGAATTATTATACTCTCTCTAGTGCTTAAAGTATAAAGGTAGTTTCTATACGAGGATGTGCAGGGAATGGAACCCTTGAACTGTACTGTTAGTGGAACTATAAATTAATATAGTCATTACAGAAAGTAGTATGGACATTCTTTAAAAAGTTGAAAACAGAACTCCCATATGATCCAGCAGTCCTACTCCTGGGTATATATCCAGAGGAAATGGAATCAATATATCGAAGGGACATCTGCATTCTCATGTTCATTATAGCATTATTCACAATAGCCAAGATATGGAATCAACCTAAGTTTCCACCAATGGATGAATGGCTAAAGAAAATGTGGTACACACCCCCACCACCCCCACACACAGTAGACTATAGTTTAACCTTTTATAAAAAGGAAATCCTATTATTTGTAAAAACATGGATGAACCTAGAGAATGTCACATTAAGTGAAATAAGCCAGGCACAGGACAAATGTCACATGATCTCCCTTATGTGTGGAATCTTAAAAAGCCAAAAAACCAAAAACTCAAAATTAGAGAGTAGAATAGTGGTAACAAGGGGCTGGGATAAGGAGAATGGGGGATGGTAGAAATATTGGTCAAAGGAAAGAAAACTTAAGTTAGACTGTGGAAGTAAGCTTAAGAGATCTGTTGTACATGGTGTCTATAGTTAATAATGTATCATATACTTGAAAATTGCTAAAAGAGTAAGTATTAAGTGTTATCACAAATAACTATTAGTATTTGAGGTAATAGGTATTTTCATTAGCTTGATTTATCCATTCCACAATGTAAATCTAATTCAAAACATCATGTTGTACACCATAAGTGTGTGTGTGTGTGTGTGTGTGTATGCATATATATATATATTTTTTTTTTCTGTTAATAATGGAAATAAATTAAGTCAGGCATGATTATGCATGCCTGTAATCCCAGCAACTTGGGAGGCTGAGACAGGAGTTTGAGGCCAGCCTGGTCAACTTAGTTTATACACTTAAAAAAAGAATTAAAAAGTGAATATTGATATATTAACAATATGTGGGGATAATTCCTAAAGAATATTAAAAGTTTAGCTCTAAAAAAACTCGGTTCTTTCTTGCCAATATCTTCATGTTTCCCAGGATAATGTTTGTTTTTCATTATTGTAGCATCTTTGTAGATTTTGTAGTTGATTGGGTAAAAAGAGCTTCTGAACAGAAATTTTTGGAGGAGGAAATTGAAGTGTGTTAATAAAAAGAATCACAAGGAAAATTTTTGCATGAGTTGGGGTGGGACCTCAGCATAATAAAGTGTAAACCAACCTTTTAATATCAGTTTAGGCCTGCAAAAAGATCTGTGAGAGTAAAATTCATATTATTTTTCTTCATCACCCCTTCTTTCTCTTCAGCATTTCTCCATGTTCATGTTGATAATCTGTTAATATTGCCTTAGTGGGGAAAGGAACCTTAGTGGTTAGGAAATCAGGTGCTTTGCCCTCTGGTTCTTTCCTCAGAGAATGGAGCTTTTCAGAATGAGTGAGGTTCACAGACTGGGTTGGGCAGAGAGCAGAGGTGTGAGCTATTGACAGCGGTGTGGCTGCTCCCCTTTGAATTTTACAGGGTTCTCCTCCCTATGGTTCTACACCAAAATAAGTAAATTCCCTCAGTTATTAATATTAAATCTGATGAGATTTGGACTTGTTTTCAGATTGTATGCTCAAGAAATTACCTATAAATACATGATTTGAATATCTGGGCACAAATGTTTTGCCTGTCATGTTTAAGCCCTTAGAATTAAGAATTAGGCCGGGCGCAGTAGCACACACCTGGAATCCCACTGGCTCTGTAGGCGGAGGCAGGAGGCTCAAAACCAGCCTCAGCAATTTAGTGAAGTGCTAAGCAACTCAGTGAGACACTGTCTATAAATAAAATACAAAATAGAGCTGGGGATGTGGCTCAGGGGTCAAGTGCCCCTGAGTTCAATCCCCAGAATAAAACAAAAAAAAAATTAAGAATTAGAACTTGCCCCTCTTCCCTCTCCTCTCAGAAGTTCTAACCTCCTTTCCTGTTTTATTTTTATTCCTGCTAATTTTATTACCTCACTCTCTAACATACTGTGAAATCGGCTTATGAATTTCGCTTATTGCTTGTCTCCGTCCTGAATGTAAGCCCCATGGCAGTAGGGCTCCTTCCATCATTCCCCCTACCCTCTGCCATGGTGCTGGGGATGGATCCCAGGGCCTCATGCATGCTAAGCAAGTGCTCTATCACTGAGCCACATCCCCAGTCTGACAGCAGAACTTCCTATCAGGTGCCCCTGCCACCTGCTATTGCCTATATGTACCTGATAAATAGTAAGCATTCATGAAATAGATTAATATGCTTAAAATTTATAGTAAAAATGACTATAAATTTTTTCCTTTAATTGATTGTCTTGTTCATTCATATAAACACATCCATATCCACAGATCATATATATGCTCCATCCAGGTATGTATCCTATTCACAGCCATAAATGCATAGCTATATGTGTGTGTGTGGGGGGGGACCTCAACACAATGAAGTGTTTACACACACACACATACACACATACAGGGGCCATTTGTCTTCCTGGGGTCCTTTGGCAATACTGAGACATTTTGGATGTCAGAGCTTGGGGGTGTGGCGTATGTGTGCTGCTGCCCTCTTCTGGTCTGCAGGAGTTGAGATGCTACTAAGCATACTATGCCTAGCTTAGCTCTAGCACAATCAGAACTATCAGCTGGGCTGGGGACATGGCTCAAGTGGTAGTGCACTTGCCTAGCATTCGTGAGGCACTTGGTTAATTCTCAGCACCATATAAAAAAATAAAATAAACATATGTGTCTACCTAAAACTAAAAAATAAATATTAAAAAAAAGAACTATCAGCTTGCAGTGTAAATAGTGTTGATGTTGAGGAACTCTCATGTACACATGTGTACTCATATAAATACATATCAATTAAATTTGATTAAAATTTAATTTCTGCTTGGAATTTTTGAAATTTGGAAAGTGAAAAGCATGGACAATACTTTAGGTAAATAATACTTGGGTTTTTACTATTTTGCATGCTGGAAATTAAGACTTCTCCCAAGACATATATAATATATAATATATATAATATATATATATTTTTAGGTACTGGGGATTGAACCCATGGGGCATTTAACAACTGAGCCACATCCCCAGCCCTTTTTGTTTTTTAAATTATTTTTAGTTGCTAATGGACCTTTATTTTTATTTATATGTGGTGCTGAGAATTGAATCCAGTGCCTCATACATTCATACATGCTGGGCAAGCGCTCACCTGGACTTGTAGGTACTTGAGGGTAGGTAGGCTCCTTGTATAGTCATCCACAGCCCCCTACTGTCAGAGGTTCTCTGTACTGCTTATTGAGCAAATCATTTAAGTCAAAGAATTAAGGTACTTGGGCCTTGGGATCTAGAGGCCATGGTAGGAGTTCTGACCTCACTTGTGGAAATGGAAAAACATCACCAGTCAGCTCCCTGACAAAGGGAGAGTTGGAATTAACAGCATATCACTGTACATATCTCACACTGGAGCAGATTTGCGTTTATTAAAGAGATGTTTGTCTAAAAGCTCTGAAGATTATAAAGCCTATAGACTGGAGGAGCTTCAGGGTCATTCAACCATTTATGAAGTGGTGAAGTAAGGGAAGAAAAGGGAGTCGTTATAGCCTATGATAGGCCCATGCTGTTTACTGAAAGGGGTAAACATTTTTATCTTCGCTCCAAACTGCAGACAGGGATTTGAATTTGGACTCAGTTCTTCTGACTCCAGCTCCAGGATCTTTCCTTTCTGATGGCAGTAATCCTTGACAGCTGTTAGCAATGTCCCAGGCATTTGTTTGCACCAGCATTTTCTCTACTTCTTATTGCAGTTATATGAAGTTTGTACTGTTACTTGCATTTTACAAGTGAGAAAACTTAAAAAGTTAATTTTTTTTTTTACCAAGATCACAGAGCTAACTAATGACAGAGCATTTGAACTGGTAAAGCCATATAAATATGCCCGTACACTACATAACAGATCCTTCTGTGTAATGACAATACAATGAGATTTTTTTCTTGTGTTTAAAAGTTATTATTCTCATTTATGTTTTACCTGACACATCTTTCTGTGACTTATTTTCACTGACTCACTTGTGTGTAGACAAAGGTTCAAAAAGAAAAAATGAATGAATTTTGTTGGAAACTCACCAAACTGAGTAGCTTCTGCAATGTTAGAATTAACTACTTGGTTTCTCTGTGTATGTGGGCTTGTGGATGTTTATATTTTGAAAGGCCAAAAATAGGTACCAATGAATAGAGTGAGTCTTTGAAATTCATTTGTATGCTTATGTCATCCATGGTAATTACTGTGTTACCTGTCATATTTGAGTCTTTGGTTTGCAAGCCTAGCTTTTTGGAGTTGATTTTTTTTTTTTTTTCTTCTCCTAAGTGCTGTTCATAGTTTGAGCCACAGAGAAAGGAATGGTGCTTAATTAGACCAAGGGTCCCTGGAGTGCTGGGGATGTATCTCCTGATGCAGTTTCTAAATTTCAAGAATGTATCTCTTTAATTGTGAATAAACAGGTACTTATAAAAAGTACCTGTTTCACTCTTTCATTCTCACCAAGGAATGGCATAATAGCAAGTTGAATTTACACCAATACAAGCATCTGAATACATTGTGGGAGTTCTTTACTGAACTCTGGTTGTTTTGAGTACCTATTTAAGGTGATCAGGTTCTCCTCAAATATCTAAATGGAAAAGAAACAGTGTAGCAAGACTTCATCAGATCTGCTCTTCACTCAATGACTTTGTAACATAGTTGTACAGAACAGAAGTGTATAGTGGACTTGCCTGATGTCTGTTGTGATTAGGGTAGATGACCCTTAATTTTAAAAATATTTGACCTCCTTGGCATTTCCCATGTCCCTAAGTAGGCACCTCTCCCTTTTAAGATAAGGTAATATGCCATATCCTGATATGAATTAACATGCTTTCTTGGTTCTATGGGGGCGTTTTGTATTTAAACATTTTTGTTTATTGTGTATGTTTTGTGTATATTTTGATTTTTGATTAAGGTATCTGGTCCCCCTTTTGAGTAGGTCTTCTGAGGACAAACACCTAAGGTGCTCATTGGATGTGTTCAGAGGTTGGGATTCATTTGATGTTGATCAGGTGTTAATCCAAATATAAATGTGGCAGTAGATATCTTTAAGACTGTTCCTTAAATGAAAATATTTTGATCCTGATATAGAAATATAAATTACTTTGTTAATTTCTAAACTTATTTTTTGAAAACAATATTTTTGTACTTATTTTTTTACACTCAATTTTTATTTAAGAATCATCTAAGCCAGTGGTTCTTAAACTTGTGGGTGCCTCAGAATCACTTAGAGGGCTGATTAAAATGTAGATTGCTGGACCCTATCTACTTCTAGAGTCTCAGTGTGGGGGCTGGGGATATAGCTCAGTTGGTATGTAAGATCAGATGAGGCGGGCAGCGACCAAAGGAGGCAGATTTAAAAAGGCCACCAAACGAGGCTTTATTTAGACTCACTCCCGGGTGGAACTTGATCAGACCGACCAACTCCATTAAACCCGAGATCAGACCGAAGTGGACAGGAGAAGGATCTGAGAAACCGCACAGAAGCTTGATAGGACTGGACTTTTATGGGGCTTACAGCAGGAAGGGAAGGGCATGGGACAGGAAAAGGTGTTTTTAGAGTCCCTTGTCCCCTTGGAGTTGGACAGGGGAGTTGGCTGAACACCAGGATTGGCCAGGGGTCCTGCTGATTGATAGGCATTTCTGTGGGTGCCTGATTGATGTTTGCCTTGTTCTAAGTCACTACCACTGACCTAACATGGTAGAGTGCTTGCCTGGAATGCACAGGCCCTAGGTTCAATCTCTAGAAACACACATACACACACACACACACACACACACACACACACACACACACAAACTCAGTGGGTCTGGATGAGCCCAAGAATTCGCATTTCTAGCAGATTCCCAGATGATGCGGTTGATCCAGGAACCATGCTTGAGAACCTTTCCTTGTCTCTCATTTGGCAGGAAACATGCCACTAGATGGCATCAGAACACTTCATATGGGTACTCATTGGTCTTAATGACCATCACAGAGTTTAGGATTATGTAAAAGATACAGTCGCTAAATTATTGCAATTTAGTAGTGTGAGGCCTGCATTATTGCACATTTGTAAAAAGCAAAATGTTTGGATCCTGTCAGATCAGAGGAACTATAGGACTTTTAAGATTATGACCTTTCAAAGTGGTCTCATCCAGGATTATTACTGTTACTTCTCATCTCTGCTGGCTTTGTTATCCAAAATTATTCTGTTTTATTTACCAGGGATTGATACAGGCCCTGTTACAAAATAGAAATATACGTTTCATATGAATTATAAGTACAAATAGTATTTATTATTCCGAGTTAATGTATCTTAATTTTGTTGTTGTATTTAAAATCACTTTAAAAGGATTTATACATATTGCTCATATAAATATCTTGTCCTTTTGTCGTATCAGTGGGCCAGCTGTGTTTAAGACAGTGTTAGAATGTTGAGAAGTGTGATGCTGGGGTTGTGGCTCAATGGCAGAATGCTTGCCTAGCATGTGTGAGGTGCTTGGATTTGACTCTCCGCATCATACATAAATAAATAAAATAAAGGTCCATTGGCACTAAAAAAAATAATTTTAGAAAAGAATGTTGAGAAGTGTGAAATGTGCTTTCCTTTCCTCTTGGCTTCCTTAGCCAGAAGGTGGAGCAGTTTCTTTTTTAAGAACTACTGAGAAGAATGTTTTGGCTGCTGCTTTCCCCCCCCCCCCACGCCCCCCTTACTGTGAAGTCTTACTCCATACATTTTCATCCATTCCAACACCTCCAGATTTTCCTTCCCTGACTCTAGCGGTCTGAACATTGGCATGCTTTCTCCACATGATGGGAGTGTGGAAATAATTGCTTGCTGGTTCTCCTGTTTGCTGAGCTCTCCCATTCACATTAGGATGTCACTTTTTGAAATACTTAATGAGTCACTTTTTGGTTTTTAAAACAGTATGCATGGTATCTGAGTACCATCTGGGTTTTTCTAGACTCTTGGAGGTAATCTTTTTTGTTGGTTCTGCTTTTTTATCTTTGGAGTAGAGGCTTGGGTTTGGTTTCAGTGACCTAACAGGGTATGAAAATGACTACTACAGAAAATAAATAGGAGTTACACAGTCAGATTTGAAAAATGGACTAGCAATATGGCAATAATTGAGACTAGCTTAATGCTAAGCAGAAGTATCACAGACTTTAGGTCATTTTTGAAAAATCAGGTTCCTTTGGAGAAGACAAAATTTTATGTCTTGTGGTAAAGCAGAATGTTGGGTTCATAGTTAACATAGTGGAAACCAATTTAATTATTCTAAAAATTAGGGGCTAGGGTTGTGGCTCAGAGGTAGAGCACTCGTCTAGTATGCATGAGGCACTGGGTTCGATCCTCAGCACCACATAAAATAAAATAAATATACTGTGTCCACATATAAGTAAAAAATAAATATTTAAAAAATATTCTGAAAATTATTTTACTATCTAGACTTATTCTTTCTCCATCTTCTTTCTGTGTGTTATAAGTGAAATTATCTATTGGTAATACATATAAAAGGAAAGCATTATTTATGTATAGCAGTGCTGTCCAATAAAAATGTTAGCCACCCATGTAATTAAAAATTTTCTACTTGTCCTCATTACAAAAGGTAAGAAGAGAATAAATTAATTTTAGTATTTTTTTAAACTTAGTATATCTAAAATATTTCAACATGTAATCAATATTAAAAGTGACTAATGAGTTATTTTGATGGTCTGTTGTGGGGCGGGATTACAAAAATCAAAACTTGCAGTGCAGCTGAACCTTGATCAGGCACATTTCCTGTGCTTAATAGCTTCATGTGACAAATGGCTACTGCACAACAGCAGGCACATAGGTTATTTTATTTTTCTTTGACACTATCAGAGAAAGGCAAGAAATTGTAGGGGAAGCCAAATCAATTAGTTTGCAACTTTTTAGCAATTTGGTGAGTATTCAAATCAAACTAGTTGGTAAAATGAGATGATCTATTGATTTCTTTTGGACTTGTTGCTTCTCTACCACTAATGTGGTTGGTATTTTAGGTTTTTCCCAAAATGGTTTAGCTAGCTTAAAACGAAAAATGATGTGCTTCTGGGGGATCCTGTTAATATTTGCATCTGTATGAAATGTCATATGTTAATTTGAATCCACATTTACAGCACTTTCATATTTTGTAACTGATGTGGTAAATTAGTTTCTTATGGTATTGGGCAAGCCAGGCAAGGTTAGAACTGGGCTTCAGCAGCCAGCATGCTCTAGTTGCTGTAAACAATTAAGCCTGTCAGCAATTGACCTTGGAAATGCTAATTTGCTTGTCCCTGGGCGCTGCCTCAGGCACTGGCTTTCTCTCTGTGGGTGGGAGTTATGAACCTAGTTTGGAGATGAACTGGAGGCATTTGGGGCCAGCTCCAAACAGATGTGCTTCTTGCTTCATTTTTGCATGTGACCAAGTTGCAAGCGGCATAGTCATTGTATGAATTTCTTTTTGAAGACCTTGTAGAATCCAGTGCATATGCCTAGACTAAGGTTGAAAGGAAGGTCTGTTCACTTTTGTATCTGCTCTCCCTCTTCACTAGAGTGCTTATCTGACATAATAATGGTTAACTTAAAAATGATACATAGTCATTTTCATCAGTTTCATAGTGTCTCTTTAATTTATCAAAAGATGAGTTGGTAGCCATCTTTTTTTTAACCCCTTTGTATGTATGACAACTGTTGCAGAGTCTGATTTGGAATAAGTTGTAGCTAAATAAGTGAGGAGAAAGAAATGTTGGCTGAAAGAGTTTCATGGGGTGAGAAGTCATGGGCAGTGCCTGTGGCTCAAGGCGGGGAAAATATTTTTAAAAGTCACTTACTTTTCTCCATAACTGGTGGTGGCAGCAGTGGTGGCATTTACTTGAAAACAGATTTAGCTTTCCTCTACTTGTGGTCGGTCCTTGGACAAGGGCATTTTTTTCCCCTTTCCTGTATAATACTGATTCAAAACATTTATATGGATTTGTTTAGTTTTCATAGTTTTGGGGATTGTTAGCACTTTATGTTAACCAATTATTTATTTGACCTGTGCCCTCAAAAGGCTAATAATTTGCTTTGCAGATAAGACAAATATGTTTACATGCAAAGATAAGAACTACATGGTTATAAGTGACATGTTCACATGAGAAGGTTATGAGACTGTCCCAGACAGGAACCAGTGAACGACCTTTTACTTTATGACCTAACAACCTGATTCTGTATCTAGCACATAAATGTCTTTTGTCTACTCTCCTTAGTGGACAGCCTATTAATAGCCAACACTCAGTACTTTTTGTGTGCCTGGTATGTTCTGAATGCTTTATGTGTTTTCATTCATCTAACTTGTACAACAATACTGGAGGTAGATAGGTAACATAATTAACCTTCAGGTCAATTAAAAACAGTATACTCCCCCTCAAAAGGAGGTTTTTCTTTTATAACCACAATAATCTATTTCCAGTATATTAGAAATGTACATTTTTAGTTACTTACTATTTTTTCAACCCATCATCCTTTATAACTTAGCCCTTTTCATTTGCAGTGAGCTCTAAGATAAGTCCTCTTCTCTACTCAGTATTGTCCCACACTGCTGTACACTAGAGAGATGGCAGAGCTTTACAGAGATCTGCCATCATTCCACCCACAGCGGAGAGTTTCTCGTTAAAGCACTTTGGAGAGTCTACAAATTCTCATGATTGACTTACATGGTTTCTCTACTAAACTTTTAAAAAGGCCTTTTCTAGGTCCATATTTATAAATCTTGATTACCATGAATTGTCTTCATAGATCATCTAACTTTGATCATTTCTCTACCTATGACTGAAGCATTGCCATTTACTTCCCCCAAATGGTAGTTATTAATTTCTGCACCCATTTTAAACCACTGAGCATAGTTAATAAGAATGTTCATGATGTCACCAGTTCCCCCCTTCCAACACTGTATATACCGCAGTGGTGGAGGCTGGGTCTGAGTGTCACCAGTATGTGCTCTGTAAACCTCTTGTTACATGACTTGCTCTCCCTGGAATGCCCTCTCCTTGTTGAGTACTTGGAGGGCATCTGTTCTTCTTTCAAGTCAAGTTTCAGTGTCATCTTTTTCCTAGACATTCTCCTCTGATCCAAATGATCTCTTGTTTGGTTCCTCTATGTTTACTGTGCATTCATCCATCAAAACAATAGAGCACTTCTTTGAATTCCTTTGTCTTTAAGTCTGAAACTCTACTACTCTACAAAGGGGTTAGAAAAGTCCAGTTAATAATGCCCTGTTTTCCAACCAAGTTTTGACATTGTATTCCATACCGTCTCTATTAGACTACTCTCCTCTGCCACTTTGTTCCAAAGTAGCCAACAGCAATATATATACAAATGGCGTAATTAGTGGGTTGTACTTTACTGATTGGTCCCTGGTCCATGTAAAAGCCATCCTATGATGATGTCTCTTCTTATATCTGTAAAGCTATGGATGGGTCTAAATTTTACAAAGTCAAAATAGAAAGTGATATCTGGGAAGGGATTATGGAGAAGATAGCAGAAATGGTTTTTGGAATTATATATATTTCACTGTTATGAATTACTGAAAAATCTTTAGAGTCAGATGTTTCTTTTTTATTGATTCTTTTTAGTTATATATAATATTAGGATTCATTTTTACATAAAAGCATGGAATATAATTTATAAAATCAGATACTTCTATATTGAAGTTTATATATTTTGATTACCTCTTTTCCAAAAGCCCTTTATATTTTCTTAGTTCTACAATACTTAATTTTATCTGATAATTATATTTTTACTAGAAATATATAGATATGAAAATATCCTTCACAAATGTATAGATCTTATTATAGATACTTTCTTTCCTATCAGTCCTGTGAAAACATGGTTAGGCATTTGACAGACTAGAAAGCTGAAACTCACAGGAGTTGTGACTTTCCTGAAGTCATGAAGTTTAATTTGATTGAGATAGTAGTCAAAACCAGAATAGCTTCTGTGTTGCCAGACTGAACACGTGCTTGTGTGTGGGCATGTGCTTGAGAGTGCACACTCAAAACACACTTGGGTATGCCCTTTGTGTGTTAATATGTCCTTTGCAGTACCACCTGCTTCGTTTATACGGGTATTGATTAAGTTTAGTGCATTAAGTAAAGAATCCCTCATTGTGGGGTGCAATTTTGCTATAATGAAATTTCAGTAGAGAATTAATTTGGTGTTTATCACCTTATATATTCTTCTTGATGAGGTCTTTCTTTCTTTAAGCAAGTTTTCTTTTTAATCTCTCCCAGGTAATCACTGTCTCTGATTTTTCTTTTATCCATTTGGTGACTTTAAAATTACTTTATTGAGGTATAATTGATATATTATTCACCTGTCTAAATAGTACAATTTTAGAAGTTTTTGAGAATATTCATAGGTATCACCACAGTCAATTTTAGATCATTTTTGTCACTTCAAAAAAAGAAACTCCAGGGGCTTGATGGTAGAGAGTTTGCCTAGCATGCAGGAGGCCGTGGGTTCCATCACTGAGGGGAAAAAAAAAAAAATCCCATGCCTTTTAGTTATCACCTTTCTATTCTCCAATTTCCCCAACCCTAAGGGGCCACTGATATGCTTTTATGGTTATAGCTGCCTCTTCTGGACATTTCATGTAGATGGATCATAATAATCATAATATGTGGTCTTTTGTGATGGACTTCTTTCCCTCAGCTCAGTGTTTTTGAGGTTCATTCATGTTGCAGCACCTATTAGTCCTTCAATTTCTTGCTATGGTTGAATAATATTCTATTGTATGGATATAGCACATTTTGTATATCTACTAGATGATGGACATTGGGCTGTTGTTATTAATAAATTATTGTTTAGCTATTATTTGCTTTAACATTCATGTACATGCTATAATCTCATTATGGTTTTGATTTGTATTTCCCATAAGATTAGTGATTGTTAGGATGGCCTTAGGCCTGAGCCTAAGCAACTCCATTTTAAAAACTCTAGTTTGAAACCTGCAGTCTTACCAGGCACATCTAACAGAGACCTCCAGTATGGCCCTCAGACACAAACAAGTCACTTCCCCCACCCTGATAAACTCAGAGTGAAGCCTCTGGCAGGCTGTCCTCACCTGGTAAGAGAGAAAGGCAAAAAGATCAGGGTGGGGACCACCAGACCAGATGTTTTAACTGCAGGGTAAATGATATCCCTGAGAAATCTGGTGGTAGCTGATAAGGATTAAGGGGGGGGGGGCAAAAGCCCCAAATTTTAGTATAAATAATGGAGCAAATGAACAGATATTCAACCTGCCGACACTGATGCACACATGCCTGAGAGCCTGATGAGGACCTGGACTGACATCCCAACTCTTCTCATCTGCCTAAACCTCTGTGTTGTTCTCACCTTTCTCAAACTCTACACCCACATTTTGACCCTGGTGAGAGCCCTTCCCCCTTCCTAGAACCACCTCCTCAGCCAGCTGTCTGTTCCACCCCAGGAGAAGTCTGCCTTGGTATGGAGCTGATCACCACGGTCTAAGTGAGTGTGCATCTTAATCTGCTGGACTTAAAGCCTAAGGGGTCTAAGTGAGTGTGCATCTTAATCTGCTGGACTTAAAGCCTAAGGCTTGAGACTTTTGATGAACACTTGAACTTAGCACGCAGAGGGAATGTCTGTCATGATTAAGTGTTTTTGCAGTGCTTAGAATTAATCTAGAATTGTTTACTGTGAATTGATTATGTCTATTGCAGTGTCTAGCATTAGCCTATAGAGTGAAATTGTATTCAGTGATTTGAGTGAATAAAACATTGGAAAGGGCAGAAGCGTGAGGATATTCTTTATTTCTCCCCCTGGATTGCATAAGTTGCACCTTTTGCCCATTGTGACAGTGATGTCAAGTGCTTACTGGCCAATAGTATATCTTTTGAAAAATGTCTATTCAGATTCTTTGCCCATTTTAAAATTCAGATGTACAAATTCTTTATATATTCTACATGTGTCCTTTATAAATATATGACTTACAGATATTTTTCCCCATTGTATATGTTGGATTTTACCATCTTAATAGTGTTGAAGCATAGATGTTTTTAATGAGGTGTACTTTTTTTGTTGTTATTTATGTTTTTGATGTCATATCTGAGAATCTTTTCAAATAGAAGATCATACATATTAACCCCAATTTTTTGTGAGAGTTTTATAGTTTTAAACACTACATTGAGATTAATTTTTTAAAAATATTTTTTTAGTTATACATGGGCACAATATCTTTTTTTTTTAATTTATTTCTATGTGGTCCTGAGGATCGAACCCAGGATCTCACATGTGCGAGGCGCGCACTCTACCACTGAGCCACAACCCCAGCCCTGAGAGTAATTTTGAATAAATTTTTATATATGGTTTGAGGGATGTATCCAATTCTACTTTTTTTTCACAAGGCTATCCAGTTGTCTCACTATTTTTTCCCCACTGAAAGACCTTAATTGAGTGTTGAAATCAGCTGGCCATTGACATTGAGTTTGGTTTTAGACTCTCCATTCTCTTCCCTGAATGGAATTCTGAATACCTTTCTTTATGCCTGTACCACCACTGCCTTGTTGCAATTACTTTGTAATTAGGCTTTGAAATTGGAAAATCTTAGTCCTTCAAATTTGTTCTTTTTCAAGATTTTTTTTTGGGGTATTCTAGTCCCTTTTGGTTCTATATGTATTTTAGGATCAGCTTATTTTGCACAAAGAAGTCAGCTGGGATTCTGAGGGGATTGCATGAAATAGTAGTCAGTTTGGGAGAGTATTATTACCATTCTAACAATATTAAATATTCTGATCCATGACTGTAAAATTTTTTCCCATATATTTAGATGTTCTTTAATTCCTTTAAACAGTGTTTTGTAGTTTTCAGAGTATACATTCTGTACTAGTTTTGTTAAATGTATTCATTTTATTCTTTTTGATGCTATTATAAATGGAATTTTAAAATTTTCATTTTCAGATTATGCATTGCAAGTGTATAAAGATGCTGTAGGATCAGTCCTGTGTCATGTAACCTTTTTTTTTTTTTTTAGTGGATTCCTCAGGATTTTCTGTATACAAGATCATGTCATCTGTGAATAGGGATAGTTTTATTTCGTATTTTCCAATCCAAGTGTCCATTGTGTATTTTTATTTTTTAACCTAATAGCCTAGGCTAGAATCCATAGTACAGTGTTGAGTATACTAGAAATGATAAGAGCAGGCATTCTTACCTTATTTCTGATCTTAGGGCATCCCATCTTGCATTATTAAGTATCTCATGTTAGCTGTAGAGCTCCTTTCTCCTGAAGTTTCCTTTTAGCTCCTCTATTGAGAAAGCTTAACATCATGCTTAAAGCAGTCCCATCCATTATGTGCATTGAAGGGTGAATTTTGAGCTGACAGGCAATTAACTGATAACTGGCACAACACATAAATAAGCAGGTGGAATGAAGCTGTAAAGTTGCTGTGATGTAAACCTATTTGCAGGAAACACTGGGGACACCAGGGAGTCAGCAGTCAATTCTGGCTGAGGATCTGTAGGAGAAATTTCATGCAGAAGATGATGATATTAAAGAGGAGCCGTTACTCCCTGAAAAGTAGGAGAAGGTAGTGGAAGAGGATATTTCTTTATTTTTATTTTATTTTATTTTTTGTGTGTGTGTATGTGTGTGTGTGTATATATATATATATATATATATATATATGGAAGAGGGTATTTCTGAGGGAACCAAAGATGAGGAGTGAATAGCTTGTTGTCAAGGTTTATGAAGGGGCTGAGATTTTACTCTAAATGAAAGCTAACAAGTTAATCTGCCATTTTTGTGGATGCTGGCAAAAGATAGGAGGCTTCTGGGTTAGAGATAAAGGCCTTTAGTGCTTCTTGTAGGTCATGTGGTCCAAATGTTGTGATTTGCCTTGCTACCCTCAACGGGTGATATGGAAGGGTCCAGGGAGATGTTGCAGAGGGTTTGTGTCATAGCTGAGGAGCCTTGGGCTTATGGCATCCAGATTTTTGTAATGGGCTGTAATCCTGCCTGCCTTTCACCCTGGAGGAAGTCATTATCTCCATTATTTTACCGTCTTCTCTGCAAGGAGACAGTAAGGTTTGTTCATATGCAAACATCCTTGAAAAGATATTCTGGAGCAAAAGGACAGTTGGTGTCTTTGCTCACAAGGTGAACAGAAAGGTGTGAGAACCAGAAGGAATTGTTTCCAGAACTTGGCTGACTCAGGAACTGCAGGTGGTTCAGGTTGCAGGTTAACTTTAGTTTGGCCCTTTCCAGGACTCTCTCTACCTCATGTTTTAGCTGTAGCACTTCCTGTCTCAAGAAGCTATTGCACATCTCATGATATAGGAAAGCTATGACTGCTTTTGGGTTCCTTCTTTCTCTCCCTTTTGGCAAAGAGAACAGCCTAGTTAATTTTGGGCAGGCCAAAATAACTTTGAGTTTTTAAATCCAGTTCTAGATTCCAGTTATTAGGTTCAAACTCGTCTCTGCTACTTGGAATAACGTGACCTTTTTTCTTTTCTTATTTGTGAAATGGGGATAATATTGTGAGATAGCAGCTAATATCTAGTGAGCATTTAACTACGTGCATCCCAACATCCCCCTTATTTCTTCCTTATTTAAGATTGATGTGAGAATTAAATAACATGCATAAAATGCTTTTCATTATGTGTGGCATATCACATTCATATTTTACTAGTTTGTTTTGCTTTTTTCACAATTATTTAGACCCTTTGCAATTGAGAGAAATGGATCCTTTGGAACTTTTGGTTTAGAATTGATTTTGTACAAGTACAGGCAGCCATGAGAATGCAAGTTCTGCTGTTCATTAGCTTGTGCGAGTTTGAACCAGTTACTTTACTTCTTTGTGCTTCCTCTTTCTTATATGTAAAATTTGGACAATATCCCCTTCATGGTTGTTCCTGGTTTGAAACAGTTATGTTTTGTTGTGCAGAATTTACTTCTAACCTGGGTCTATCAGCCTGTAAACTCTTGTTTTGGTTATAAATGAAATTAGTGGAAAAACAACTTTAAAGTGTGTGTCTTACTATTGGGATGGGAAATGGCATTGAAAATGTGTGTTGAGGTTGCTGAAACTTCATGTTAGTGAGGGACGTGTATTGGTGTGTGTGTGGGGGGCATTATCTTAACAGGAAAAAATGACATTTAAGAAGTAGTAATATTTTCAGGTTTCACAAAATTGGTATGGGATTTAATTTCAAGCAAAAAAAGATTAGCACTCCTGTGGGAGAGACTAAAATAGATGTTTAAACCATTTAACAAAGAGGGCTTATATAACACTTAGAAGGTGCAGTTTTTAGAGCTTTCTCTTGGTGTTCTCTTGAAATGGAACCTTCCACAGTTCTTAGGTAGTTCTGTATTTTGTGGCGTTTGAAAGAGTTACCCTGTACCTCATCTTTGTTCTCTCAGTGCCAAGCTTCTGAGCATTTTTGAGTCTTTGAATGAAACTGGATAATACTGAAATGGACAATGTTATCTATGACTTGTTTTTAATTTTACAATTTCCAGAGTGCTCTATGTGCCTTTGTCAGGTAGTTAAATGATTGGAAAACAAAATACAAATAGTAGTTCAGATACTGACTCCACCAGAATTGTGTATCAAATCTCTGTAATGGCCAGAAATCTTTAGATCCAAGTGGATGTGAAAGAAAACCACATAGTCTAATAGGTATTTCAGGAGTTCAGCTGTAAAGCAGTTTCTTTCCTCTTTGGTTACTGGATTATATGTTTTAATAATTTATTTTTATTCATATATTAATATATTTACATCTTCACTCCAGTGATACTATTTTTGCTTTTCATCCATTATTCTTGACCATGTCACCAGTGGAAACCTCTCTCAACATATAAACAAAATCCTTCACATGGTCTGCTCCTTCCATTTTAATATTGTCACAGCACAAGGTGAGTGACTGCTGTGTGAATAGGGATTGTTTTTGAATAGGGATTTTAATATACTGTTGTTCTATGTTTTATAAATGGTTTTGATTGGTTCCAGTTAATACCTTGTGGACAGATTTTCCCAGTGAATTTTTGCAAAAGTTTACTGAAATGTGTATTATCTGTCACAATTTAACAAGTGACACATTACCTTCTCTTTTTCACAAAAATCACATTTTAAATCTGAATCTGGAGCCAGACATGGGACACATGCTGTACTCCCAGTGATTTGGGAGGTTGAGGCAGGAGGATTGCAAATTTTAGGCCAACCTTAGCAACTTAGCAAGACCCTGTCTTTAAAAAAAAAAAAAGACTGGGGATGTGGATCAAGACATACATTTATTGGAGGTACTGAGTATTTACTGTGTGCTCCAATGATGGCCCTGGGCAAGTCCTCCTACCGTTATGCATATATGTTCTTTCTCAAATGAAGAGATGCAGCTTATTGGGATAATTTGCTAAGTAGTAGTAATGAAATTGGAACCAGAAGTGGGATCTGAATTCATGCTGTTACCCAAATTCATTCATGTTGTTACATGTTGTATTGCTACAGAACAAACCACCCCAAAATTTGTGTTGTAAAGCTACAAGTTGTTTTTTTTTAATTTTTTAAAATGTCTCATGATTCAGTCTGTTAACTGAACTAACCCAGGAGGTTCTTCTGTTCCATGTGCTGTAGATTAAGATGGCACCTGTTTGGGATTATAAGAGCTAAAATCAAGATGTCATCAGGGCTCTTTCCTTCTGGAGAGAGCATAGTTTTCTTGCTTTTTCTAACTTCTGGAGGCTACTCAGGTTCCTTGACTCATAGCCTGTCTTCAAAGCTGGCAATGGTTGGTCAAGTTTCTCATCATTTGTCACTATGACTTTGACAATCCTGCTTTTCTCTTTTACTAATAAAGACCTTGTGATTCTGTCAGGTCCCCTGAGTAATCCTGAGCCATCTTCTGTACCAAGGTGAGCTGATAAGCAGTCTTTCTTTTGTATGCAACTTTCCATGTAACATCGCATGTGCACAGTGTTGGGGATTAGGACATGGACATCTTTGCAGGGACCATTATTATTCCTACCACAGATGGAACTTGGGACAGGAACACATTTTGGAAGGGAAATAAGTTCAGTTTTAGACATGTTGCCAAGTGGAGGTGACAGTAAGCAGTTTGTATTTGATAAAGATTTGAAAATAAGCTGTACAAGGGTATTAAAGCTGGAGAATGATTTTGCTTCTTAGGGTGAGTGCATGAAGTTTGAAAAGAGGGCTTGAGTCTTCTTTGAGATGCTGAAGGGTTTGGTAAAGGTGCAGAATAAGGTTTTAAGGAAGTTGATAGTCACCTTTGTGGACTACTTTTCCCTGAGAGGATGCTTGAACACCTTTCTTAATCTCCTTCTATTAAAGACCAGGAACTGAGGCCCAAAGAGAAATGAGGTATCTTGTCTAAGATGGTATAACTAGTTATTAGAAGCATTTCTTTATACCTGCTTCAGTTTATTTGCCACAGTCCAACCTGATTCTATTTAATCTTTTTCTTTTCCTCCACTTCCTCTCTGAGATGGGGTCTCATAATGAGACCAGGCTCCTGGGCTCAAGCAATCTTCCTGTCCTCAACATCTGAGATAGCTAGGACTACAGGCACACCCCAATGTTCCAGGCTTAATCTTTTCATTTCAAAGGTGGTGTTAGGCAAAGATTTTGACTGTGTGCGCGTGCACATGCACACTTGCATGTGAAAGAGATATTGGTACTCTGAATACTGAGGGACCATTGGTGGAAAAATGTCTAACCAATGCCTTATTTTTGTGCAAGTAAAATTCTTTATACTAAATATCAGCATTAAGAATTATTTTAAAAATCATTTAGACTTTTCTAAATGCAGCTGTATCTCCTTTTGCAGTCTCTCACCTCATTTTTTTTTTTTTTAATAAATGGGCTTTTTATTTTGGAATGATGTTAGATTTAAAAAGGTTGCAGATAGTATGGGGAGTCCCCTCTGCCCTCACCCCAATTGTTAAAATCTTAAATTGCCACAGTACATTTGTCAAAACTAAGAAACAACATTGATGTATTACTGTTGACTAAATGAAAGGGTAAACTCCATATTTTATTTGGATATTGCAGATGTTCTTTTTAAAGACATTGTCCAGGATCCAATCCAGGATACCACATTGCATTAGTCATTGTTTCTGTAGTAGCTTTGTAGGCTGCTTCACTCTTGTTTTTTATAACCCTGACAGTTTTGAGGAATTCTCGTTAGGTATTTTGTAGAATATTCCTCAATTGTAGTTGATCTAATGTTTTTCTTATGATTAGATGGGGATATGGGTTTTTGGAAAACATGCCACAGAGGTCAAGTGCCCTTCTTATCACATTGTATTGGGAACTTGATGTTATCCATATGACTGTCATGTTAACCCCAATCATCATGCCCCAGTAATGTTTGTCAGGTTTCTTTGTATAAATATCCCCTGCAGGGCTCCCCCCCCCCCCC
>NW_025999949.1:23018553-23054445 GCF_001458135.2 Marmota marmota marmota
CACATTTTGTTTTTTGGAAGCAAGTCATTAATTCCACCCACACTCAAGGGAGGGAGCTAAAACTAAGTTCCACCTCCTGGGGTGATGAGTGACCATGTAAGTTATTTGGGATTCTATAAAGGATTGTATTTTTTCTGTCTCTGCCCCAGAATCAGTTATTTCTTCAAGTTTCTCTGGTTCTTTTTAATGGAAAATGATATTTAGAAACTAGGATCCTGTCTCTGGGTGGGCTTGCTGCCACCAGAATGTCCTGCTTTCAGCAGACAAAGGTAAAAAGTTTGTGCATGTTTACCAATGTGTGTGTGCACAGGAATGTTAGTTGTTTGTGTCTTTCCATCTGGACCCATATTAAGGTAACCCATAGTAAGTAATCTAGTACTCCATGGTTAAAATTTGTTCTTTTCCCTTTGCTTTTCTATAACTTCTCTCTCCAAAATCAAGAAACTTGGCTCCTGCCATCTACCATCCACTTACTGCTTTGAATCCAGTACACAAGTGAAGCATATTCAGAATTATGAACCCTTCTCTCTGTGACAGACAGCTTCAGCTAGCTCACAGGGTTTATGTGGAGTTGTTTTTGCCTTTACTTTCACAGTTTTTGGTGAAAACACATTTCTTTCTTTCCTTTTGTTTTTTGGTTCCAGGGATTGAACCCAGGGGCACTTAACCACTGAGCTACATCCCCAGCTCCTTTTTATATTTTATTTAGAGACAGGGTTTTAATGAGTTGTTTAGGGGCTTGCTGAACTGCTCAGGCTGGCTTTGAACTCTTGATCCTCCTGCCTCAGCCGCCCGAGCTGCTGGAATTACAGGTGTACAATACCGTGCACAGCTCAAAACACATTTCTAAGGTTACTTTGGTCTATCCCCAGCCGTATCTTTCAAGGAGACTTGACATACATTTATAATGCAGTTTAATTCTTTTTTCATAGTCTACATTCTCTCCCAGACCCCTAATCCCTAATTGTTGCTATTTTGTTTGCGCTGAAGTTCTTCATGAGTAACAGTTTCTGGGTTTTGACACATTGCAATTGAAAATATACACATGGAAGGCATGCCGGTGTTTGTACATGCAAGGCTGAGATCAGGACTGTGAGTGAGGCCACAGGCAGCTTCATGGGTCAGCAATCAGAGTAAGTTTTTCTGTTTTTAGGAGTCAGGATTAATCCTTGTATCAGGAACATTCAGTAATCAAGAGCTTAATGGTGCTTGGGTTTTTATTTGGCAGATGTCATGTATAAAGCCAAGAGCCACGTTAGGTCATTGCATCAGGATACACTGGAACTTCAAGTGATGGCAGATGGAATCTCAATGGAAGGGCTGTGGAAGATGTGTGTGGTGCTTGGCCAATACTGTGGCTCTGTGTAGCTATAGTGAGTAATGAGAAAAGTGCTTGGAGATTTTTAAGTATTTGAGGGCATATGTTCTGTCTCTTTGAAACTCCTACAGAGAGATTTCTCACACTGTCTTCTTTTTTCCTTAGAAACACCTGGGATACTTACTTTAAGTAGAGCTCAGGAACCTGCATTTGAAGCAGACTTCCCAAGTAATTCTGATATATCTTGAGGACCCTAGCTTTGTACTTCAAATGATGAAGTGCCTTGCACGAGTAGGTTATCCTGTTTACTAAATTGAATTGCACATCGGTTCTGGTACCTTATAGTTAGAAAATCAACATTACAAATAATAATAGTTAACATTTTTAATATTTATTGTTTATTGCATGCTGGACTCTGTGCTACATGCTATTTATCAATTCTCTCATTTAATTTGTGGAAGAAGATATTATTATTATCCTCTCTGAATGGAAGGTAGGAAAAAAGGAAGTTTAAATAATTCGTCCAAGATCACAATGAGTTCTTAAGTGGGAGATCCAGAATTCAAACACAGGTGATCTACCTCCAGAGCCACATTGTTATTGACAGTATGAAAGCAAAGTTTTGGGGGATTTATGCTCTGCATCTCCATATAAAATATGATAAACTAACTGATCCAAGAAAGAATAGATAAATTAACTGATCCAGGAAAGAATAAGAGACTTAAAATCCCACTGCCATTTTGATACTTTAGCAATTAAAAAAAAATGTATGTTCATATTCTTTGTTCAGTTGTCTAGGAAGTAGTGTGATAGCAAGGTTCCTGAATCTTAAGAATAGATAAAATATTTCAAGTAATTTAGCAATGTCACATGAATGTAAAAATATGCTAGCAGATTTATACATCTTTGGGCTTGAAATTAACTTCCTTGGTCATCTACTCCGAGGCCCTCTTTAAAATGAGGGAATTGCACTCCAGAAATATTAAGTTACTAACCCAAAGCCTCAGAGGATATTATTGACAGTCCCAGATGTTCTGATTCAGCCTGATACTATTTCCACTTTCATTCTGTTTCTATCTTCAGTATCTTGGTGAAGCATGTAAGAAATTTATTAACTAGATTTAAAACATTCATCCCATTTAGATGAACCTAATTAAAAGTTGCACAGATGCTCACTGGAAGAGGACAAATTGTAGCTAAAATTAGATGCCAATTAGTAAATTTTGGAGGAACGTTGGGTGCAATTTCAAAAATAGATGTGAGTAAATGGGATATTTAAGTAGAAAAGCCTATTTTAAAACAAACACTTTTGTAGAAAGCAGCTTAAAATAATTTAGGAGTGTAAAAATGGGGAAACAGCTGATTGAATCAGTTCTGGATTTGCTGGAAACATTGATTTGCTCCTTTTTGCCTTAAAATTCTGTGAATTCAGAAAGAATCTCGGAGAAAACACAATTTATAACTTTAAACCATATATTAGAACAGTGGGTCTCAAGTTTCCCATGCCTGGGGAGCTTGTTCAAATTCAAAGACTGTACCCCCAGATGTGGGACTTCATAATTTGTATTGCTAACAAGTTCACAGATGCTACTGGTCTGTCTGCTGATCACACTTTGAGAACCACTGGATTAGAAAAACAAATAATAAAAAGCAGTCATACTCAGGTGAGGTGATTATAGACTAAAGTGATTTCTGATTTTTTTATAAACATTTTCTACTGATTAGATTAATGTTTCCATACTTTACGTAAAAATCTTAGTGATAACACTAAGACATAGTATGAAGTCTTTCCAAGTCATTGTGGTAAGAATAAATTATATTACATGTGGTTTAGATTAAATGTACTTTTTAAATAATATAGTTGTCTGAAAATTAGGAATTATATGAGGTATAAGGAAAATGTAGTCATTCTACATCCTTGCCCACACCTGGAGCAGGCAGTCTTCTTAATTCCAGCCATTGTAATAGATGTGCAGTGGTGTCTAATTTTGGCTTTATTTTAGATTTTCCTAATGATCAATAAAGTTGAGTATCTTTTCATGTGCTTATTTGGTATTAACTATATTGGTGAAGTTTCTATTCATATTTTGTCGCATTTGTTATTGGGATTTTTTCCTTATTATTGTATTGTCTCATTTGTGAACTTTTGGGGAACACTTCATATCTAAACCAAAATACCCATGGCTATGATTCTTATTTTTTTATTCTAGAATTAATCTTTAAATTAACAAATGAAACATGTTTATATGAAGGCAAGTCAACTTGGTTGAGGGAACTTGAGGACTCTTATTTGTCCTGAGAAGCAACTATTTTCAGGGAAGGAGATGTTTAATATGCCTTCTGATCTTTGAAGGACTGTGATCTGGTAGAGAGTTGACTTTCTATATGGCCCAGGAGGTGGCTCTTCCTTCTGTAGCTCTGGAGTAGAGGACCAGGGTTCAAGTTCTTCTTGTGAGATCGAAGTGGCATCTGTTAGCCTGTCAGAGCGACAGTTTCATCAACCATAGAAAGCAGAGAATAAAATAATTCTAAGCAAAGGTTATGAAGTATAAATAAGTTAACATGTGTGAAAGAATAATTCAGATTTATTGTTGTCACTGCCTGGCACATTCTAGGAGGTGCTGAACCAGCCCCTTTTATAAAGACTCTAATAATTCGTGCTGTTGAGCTGTGGAGCAAACTTTCTCATCGCACCAAGAGCCAAAGTCCAGATAGTTATATAAGGGCTTTCTAGAAAATTTTACATGGAACAGAGATTTATGAAAGCTCTTTAGGGGAAATACAGCATCGACCTTATTGACTTCCACCTGCAGAGTGCCAGGTACATGGTTTATGCTCAGCGAATATTTGTTGAATGAGAGAATGAAAGTCCCCCCTACTAATGATCACTTTCTATTCTTTGTTTAGCATTACTCCTTTCTTGTTTTTAATATGTAACTTTTTTTCTTCTAAGATATATTTGTTTGTCTTTATGTTGTTATTTTAGAATGGAGATTTTGATGTTAAACTGACATAGCCACTCACTATTCTATCTGTTCCTGTGTACTTATTGAAGAGTAGGGCACAGAGATTGTTAATATGATTTCCATCCTGAGAGTAGTTTTCCTCAGGGTTAGTCATTTTTTTTTCTTATTTCTACTATTTCAGTAATAAATATTTAAATTGCTGTAGTTCTTTTTAGAAGGGGATGTCTTATACATAGAACATTCCCATGGGATTGTAACATCAAAAACCTCATAGCAATGGTTGCCTTTGGGAATGAGTTTGGGAATTGGAGACACCATATTATTGTATTATTGGAATTTTTCAATCATATGCTTTATTAATTTTAAAACATTTTTCCAAAGTGAGTGGGGAAACCCTATGATTCAGCAGACACTAGGAAATAGAAGATTCATACTGGCAATACTATAAAGTACAGTTAATGTAGCATAATAATTTTTTAATGTTGCCTCTTTGTGTTTGAGGCACCATGTTGATTGCTTTGCCAACCCTCTCAATAATTGTATGAGGTTTTAATCCTCATTCCCTTTTGTCTTTGCTTCCACAAATTCCTGTGAGAACTTTGGTATTAAATAGAGTCAAAGCCAGATTCTGTTCCTCAAGCCTTTGTCCTCACTGTAGAAAATTTGAGTACAGCCAAGGACTTGAATACCAGAGAGAAAATGGCAGCCACAGCCATTGAAATTATGTTGGATGGGAAATTCTATGTAAATATTGCTTGCTACCTTGAATTCACTATTTCTTTTCAGTTTACCAGGGAAAATGGGTACGAAGAATGTAGAAAAGTCATTTAGGTTTAACTAAAGACAGACATAACCTTGAAGATTAAGAAGTCTGTAAATGCCCAGATTTCTTTGGATAACAGGCAGATCTATGATTTTATGAATTTAATTTATTGTAGAATTTGTTTTATGCACTATTTTGTACTATGCCTTTATTGGTGTAGTTTTATAGAAGATTACAAATGTTCTAAGGAAACATCTGTCTATAAAATGAAGGATGTTCTGAGGTAGAGCTCAGTTTTTTGTTTTTTCTTTCACTTTTCCTTTCTCTCTTAAAAGAAGTGATTTTTAGGAGAATCCCTTTAGACAAGAATAGTTTATTCACTGCTCTATGACTTGTGTGAGATGTGTTTTTATATTTCTGTGTAGTAGTTTAGACACTGGCATGGTAATTTTAAGTCACACCTAAGGTTAGCTATAACTCCACCACTTACTAACTTTGTGACTTGGGTGAATGACTTAGCCTGTGTGTGCTTCAGGGTCCTTATCTCTACAATTATGCCCAATCCACACTGCCGTGACAAAGGACTGCCTGGTACACAGTACTCAGTGAAGATATGCTCCTTTTAAAAATCTATGCTTTTCTCTGTTCATTCTCAGTGTTTTTGTTTGACTATTTTAACTCTGAAATCAGTCCCGATGGAGGAGAGTAGAGAGGCATGAGTTGTTTGTAGCCCCTACTCCAATCTGGGGAATAGCTGACCACCATTTGCTCATCCTTCAAGACACAGTTCAGATTAGCCCTCACCTACCTGCTACACTTTACCTGTCCTCTGCAGCAGTATTAGCTCCTCCTCCTCCTTGCTTGAAAGCTTTTCTCCCTCTGTGGGACTTGGACTGAGTGCTCAAGAAGCATTTACAAGGTCAATAATTTTCTGACCTGGGGGAGAAGTATCGTGTTTACAAAGCTTCTCAATGAGCATTGCAGTCTTATGAGTTCAACTTGGTTCTTAGGAAATTAGTACAAACAGCACTTGATACTTTTTAGATCCAAGGGCAAAATACTTTCAGTATTTAGACTAATTGCGTTTACAGATAAATTACCAATTTTGTAATAATTATAGTGACAGTATTTCATTCATGCGTACCAGGCCCTGTTCCTATCATTTTACCTACATTTATCCCACTTAGTCCTCATATCAACACAATGAACTAGGTACTGTAATTATACCCATTGCACAGAGGAGAGAACAGACTCTAGGGAAGTGACTTGTCACAGATTACATAGCCAGCAAATAAATAGCCCAGTTGGAATGAAACCTGACTCCAGAGCTGCCTTTTCAGTTGTTATGTTGTACCACTTCCCTCTCTGTGTTATCGTGATAAGAGAATTGTGTGGGCGGCCTAAGATGTTTATAGAGGTGAAGATTTCTTGAGAATTTCTCCCATAGTCACTGTGTCTGTAAAGAAACCAGCTGCTTCCTAGCCTGTGGCATACACTGTTATGCTCTCTGCCTTCACTGCCAGTGGGAGGCAATTATAAAATGTAGATTCAGTTTTAATTTTACCACACTAATATCTGTGTGGAGTAATAATTATGACTTTAAAGCTCAGTGTAGTGAGAAGTAACCAAGTTTCTATTAAGTATTGCTCAAGCAGTGAGTAAGTCATTAAATTCAACTCCTGATGAGTGTATAATAATTGTTTAATATCAAGTTGCCAGGAAACACATGCGCACGCGCACACACGTACACCCAGGTAGGTGTGTACATAGGTATATGTTGCTAGAGATAATTGGAGCTGAATTTTCAGAGCAGAAGGTGTTTTTTTGTTTGTTTGTTTGTTTGTTTGTTTTGGTGGAGAGGGATTGGAGATGTGATTCATACTATCATTTGAATTTATCCAAAAGGAACACATATTTTATTCACAGAAGAATCAAGTTCTAATTTGAAGAGATTAGGAAATATGTATTCCCTATGTCAGAAAATAAGATCTTCCTACTCTATGACCCTTTTATTCTAAGAAATTTAAAATATAACCAGGCAGTGCCTGTGTCCTTTCCTTCCTTCCTCCTTGCAAAATGGCTATATGTACTTTATGACTTTTAATGTTTATCAGTTCTTCTTAGTATATGAGTCATGTTGAATTGGAGTTATCAACTCTTAAGAACACTAAATGTCCGCCTTGTTTTAGTCTGGTAGTTCACTAATAAAATACACTGTGTTAATTTTATCAACTATATCTAATTGTTAGTGGTCCTGTTTAGATGTGCCTACACATGGTTTGTAGAATGAAAAACATCAATTCTGCAATTTGTGTTTAGGATATAATATCAGGAAACAGCCTGGTCATTGGCAAAACTGTACAATTGTACCAGAGATATAAAGGTGAGGAATAAATAGGTGAAGTTTGTTATGAAGGCATGTCTTCCTAGTGTGTGCATGTACACACATATCCTAGTTGTGAAGATGTTTTATGGATTGTAAGGTAATGAAGTATTTGGTCATTTTTTAGCAATTATAGAGGATTCTAAAAAGGACCTTGAGTTGATATCATAGGAAACATCAAAGGAAAGAAAAAAAGCCATCTGGGAATGTGGAGGTGGCACAGAGAGAGAGAGAGAGAGAGAGAGAGAGAGAGAGAAGTATGTGGCTGTGCTAGGAGGAAGAGGGAGGAAGAATCTTTGTTTTCATGTCAGGTTCACTGTAGGCAGTTCGCTTGAAGACCCAAGGGACCGTGTACTGCAAGACCTGTCTTATCTCTGCTTCCAAAACTTCAAGGCTAGGTCTCAGTAAAGGAGCCTTCTCTCCATGTGTGCTGTAATGTAAGCTGCCGGCCATGGGACAGCAGAGGCTGTGAGAAGGGCCCTATTTAAAATAGTTGGTTAAGAAAATGTGTTACTTACCATCCCTTGCCAGTCTGGCTGCTGGTGTGGAAGAAAAGTTTAATTGGTCTGTTGATCCAGTATTGGCCCACCTGGAGTTGGGGATGCCAAGATAGAAAATCTTTTCCACCACCTGCTGCTGCTTTTTAAAAAGCCTGTGGCTTGGAAAATTGTATTGAACAAATAAAGTGTGAATAGACTTTCAGCAGTGTTGGAACTGGTGCTGGATAAACTGTCATGTGTTCATGCTGTGCTACATGAAAATAACTGTATTACTACAGGCCTTCTACCCACTTGCTTCCTATATCTTTTAGTCACAAAAGGCCTGAAATTTGGCTTACCTGAGTCTACCTCAGTAAAAATAGCTGGTTTGTCTCCTCTCTTTCCTATCTCAGATCCCTTCTCCTGGCCTTCCACATTCTAGATGGCCAGCACTGATTTTGCCTTCATAATTTCATATTTGTTCCTGCTTTAGCCAGCCTCTTCTTCTCATTGATATCATAAATTTTAAGTTGAATTTGATTATAGCACCTAATCACCCATTTTTGCTTAATGTTGTATTGATCATGTACCTTTAATGCCTATTCAAGACTTGAGAAAAATAGTAATAGTGACAATACTGTGTTTTGACATTGAATAACACATGACGTGTCTAATGAATAGCGTGGCTGCTTAAGTTGCATAATTATAGGTTTTTTGACTTGAGGAAAATCATATGCAGGCCAATTTCATCTATTCAGAAACTTCTTAAATTATGTGTCAGAACATTTCAGTCTAAAAAGAAACCCTCCTTCAATGATTATCATTCTTAATTTTTCTAGAATTTGCCACTTCATGGGGGGAAAAAAAACAAGACAGAAACCACCTTTAAATGATTCATTTAATCCTGTGGCCTTTCTAAACACCATTTCTAAGTTCTTCAGGGAGTACTGTCATTAGCCTACAGTGGTTTGGCCTAGGGTTTGGGATAATGCTCATTGGGGCTGTTGGCTACTGACAGGTTTGAAGAATAGCCCCCGCAAGGACATACTTACAGAAATCTGAAAGTTTAAAATGTAAATCAGGGATTATTGTTGCACTCTGGATTTGATTTGTTGGGATGGAAGTGGTGATCGTAGTTTAGTTTGTTATTGTACTAATTTTTCAGAACAGTTTCCTAGTGTGCCAGGTGGTAGTTCTCCCAGAGTCCCCAAGACCCTTCCATTTGACTTTTCCATGTATGTATTGGCTTGTAAATGAATGTTCAGATATGTCATGTAAGTTCATTTGATTAACAAAAGCAAATATTGACTCTAATAAAGAAATGCTCATAGAGTGACATACTGAAGAAATTTGATTTCCTAACCTATTGGACCCTCCTTGGCTTGGGGAGGAGAGTCAAAGGTGTGGATTTTAAAAATGATTTTTGACTCTGAACTCTACTTAGAAATATCTCTGCCTCTTGATTCCTTCCAGAATTCTTCCCTTCCCCTCCACCATTTCTCTAAGGCCAGTCTTCATTACTACCTGGCAGTCAGTCGGTAGCTTCTGTTATTCTCTGTGGCTGCTAGTGCTCTTGGCCTACTACACCCTTGACCTTTGAGCAACTGGTCTTGACTGTTTTTCTCCTAGCATTCAGTGAGTGACTGGGTTGCTTTCATGGTGCTTCAGATTAGCCCTACAGATATGAAAAGGCAGTCTTTTTACCCTTAAAAGCTTGCTATTCTTCTAAAAGGATAAAAGTATTTCTTTGGGTTATCAGTTTTCTCTTAGGGAATTTGCAAAGAGCTTTCCAGGACCAGATGATAGCCCTGGAGTGGCATTGTCCATTGTTCTACTTGGAAGTTTTGCTTTGTGTTAAGGCATGCCATGGAGTTGAACTGAAACTCAGAGCCTCAGGGCCATTGACTTTCTCCTGAGTCTTGGTTCCCTGGATATTCCTGGAGGAGTTGGAGGTGCTTGTCCTTCTTGTGCAATACCTTTTTGCACAAGTGAGCAAATGTACAAACTTTGCAGGTAGAAAACTGAGTTAGAGGCTTGGCTCTGCTGCCTGCTACCTTTGTGACCTTAAGCAAGTTGCTTCTGTTTTCCCATATGTAAAGTGCCTGTAAAACTACCTCTTTCTTAATGTTGCTTCAACATTTAATGTGAGTATGGTATTCTCAGTATAGTGCTGGCACATAATAAAGTGTTTGTTAATTGTTGGCTACAGCTATTACATATATATGCATGTTTTTTAAATCTCATTATTCTGATCACTTCCCATGCTTTATCATCTGCACCAAATTTCTCTAATACCAGGCATGCATAGGTGAGATATAATAATGCTTTACTCTCTGGGGGCATCATTCTGAGAATTGTAACATCTTTTGTGTGATTCTGCTTCCCCTATCACCCCAGTGCTGGTACCACCATTTTTTCTTGTGAAAAAGTCACAATGAAAATATAATAAACAAATGAGTCTATATTGCAAGTTCACTTTGCATTTTAATTCAATTGAGTATCTGAGGTAGGACAATTTATTGTTTGTTGAAAGTTTAATTTTCAATTGTGAGAAATAATGGCCTTAGAAAATTTTGAAGGAAAATTAATTCTATAATTCTTTGTTGAATCCCAAGAACACCGAGGCATTGTTCTTACCCTCAAATGGATTAAAATCTGGACAAATGAGACAAATGCAGACAAGAAAGTCAAGATTGTTCATGGCACCCAAACATGAAGTGTACGTGTTAAGATAAATTAAGCAAAGGTTAATTTCTAGCTTGGTATAATTTTAAAGCAGGTGGGCCTTGGACTCAGTCCTTGAAAGATGTGTAGGATTGGATTTGGTGCAAATTCTCAGGAAGAGCTTTCTGAAAAAGTGGGAGCATGTTAATGGTAGGAATGCCTACTACAGATGAAGTGACAGGAAGCCTCTGACAGGTCATCCCTCTACTCCTGTCCCATAGCCAACTCTGCCTGTGTTTATCCCCCCAGCTCTCCCATCCCCCTGCCCTCCACCCAGTCTCCAAGTGTTTGCAGGGACACTGTTTGTCTTTTTTATGCAATATTACACTCTCTTTCCCCACCTCAGTTCTTCTGTAAAGCAACACACAGGTTCCCTATGCGCTCTCTAGCCTGTTGTTTCTGAAACATGCTCAAAAAACAGCTTTAAAAAAAAAAGGTTAGTATTGCAGAGGATTGTTAGTAGGAAGAACAAAAAGAATAACAAAAATGCTCTTAACTTGGCTGTGCCAGATTACTGTTTGAATTGGACACTCATGTGACTTGTATCTTTTGGACACAGTTGTGGGAGTCTTTTCTAGTTCTGGCCTCACCTCTCCAGCCCCTCTCTACAGCAAACCAAGAGACTTGGACTGAAGTTCTTTGGCTGGGCACCACTTCCCACTATGCTATGATTCTCAGTTCTTTTTAGGGTTACCTTCCTGATCCTTTCTGGTGTTTTAGCTTCCCTTGTTGCCTCAGGTTGTACTGTTCTTCACCTGTGTTCTTCAGCTGGTCCCAATCCTCCTGGGGCCTAGAGTCTTAGCCCAGCTTGCCTGAGGGCCACAGTTGGCCTCTAAAGAGTCTTTCTTCTTCATATCATGAAACGCTGCCACAGCCACTGCTCCTTTTCTCCTTTGCAGGAAGGTCTCTTGGGCCTCATATTTTAAAGTACTCTTTGGTTCAGGACTTGATAGCATCGTGAGACCTTGTTAATGAAAGTCATCAACCCATTTGTTTTATTTTGTAAATATTTTTATAGCATTTTGAAAGTCTCAGGCACATTCTGAGTGCTTTAGAAAATTAATTCATTTAATCCAGAGGGAAATTACCAACAATATGTAAATTCCCACTGATTTTAGCCCTCTAAATTTGATTTCTTATGCTTCAGACTTTTGCCCCCAGTAGATCCTTTCATTAATTTCTGTTTAATTTGGAGACATTTCTGATATTAGTCTTTTGAGAAAGTACTTTATGTTCTTAGTCTTTGCTCAGATTACTAGCTGGTCCCAGTTTCAGAATTTAATACCTAATATGCATAAAATGCACTGATTCCATTAAGAAAAAAAGGAACTTTCTTTTAATTAGATAAAGCTTTGTGAAACAGAAGCCTTTTTTAAAAATTATCTTAAGTGGAAAAAAAAAAACCAAAACTATAGGTCAACCAAAACCTTCTAACCCATGTATTGAAATGTAACTAAATGCCTATAAATATAAGTTGCATATCGTTATAGTAGGATATAAATGGTTTAAAATTATCTTTCTGATCATCTGACAATATGATTTTTAACACGGATTCTATGTATGTGCAGTGTGTACTTGTTGATATTGGCAATGTCTGGGCAGCATGTTACCTTTGTTGACATTCAGACATTTTCAAAATGTTAATCCACTGGCTTTAGTCATCTAACAATATGACTTGAGACTTTTCTCAAACCCTATTTTGTTAAAAATGTATTAATTTGGGTAGGGAAATACATATTTTTCTTATATAAACACCCCATACCCCAAAGAAAAACTCATTGAGCTATATATATATATATACTCTGTGAAGTCTGGATATTAAAATATAAGAGATATTCATAAATCCAAAAGATGTATGACTGTGCTTATAATTGTTATAAAATTAAAACATAATTTAAAGGTTTAGGAAGATAAATTTTAAAAGCCAAATGAATGGATTTTACATTTCTCCATGACCTGGGATGATCTGTGATATTATTCCTCAGAGCAGACAAGAATTACTAACAATTATGTGAGCTAAAGTAAAGGGATAGTTTGAATATATACATTCCCAAATATGATTTAAGTGATTCAACTTTATTTTCATTGAGTTTCTTTTTTTTTTTATGTTCAAATTCTTATGACCCTGTGTTTTCTGTCTTATCCTGATCTGTTAAGTTATAAATTTATTTGGGTTGAGGGGGAGAAACAGTTTAAAAGCACTTTTAAAAACATTGCCTTGCTTTTCCAACCTCCAATCACTTTTAATAGTCACCTGTTCTTGAGGATGTTTTTATTTTTTAAATGCAGTTGCTTCATACTGTAATTGATAGGTTATTCCGATAACTGGAACATTTGTGGATCTGTTTCTATTGATTCTTACTTTTGGTGGCTTGTTTTCTTATCTGTTTGGGGTGTGTATGGCTTTTTGTTTTAACCTTTTCCCTTGTGATCTCCTCAGTATCCTTAAAAATTATTCCTGGGGATTATTTGACCCCTAGATGAAAGTGTCTTCTCCAGGGAGTTATGTTTTCTTCTGCCACAGACCTGTGGGAACTGTTAGTCTGAGGCCATTCTGCACCAGAATCAGAGCATAGGGTCCTGGGGCCACTCAGGTTAGGGGATCCCAGCGAGCAAATCCAGGAGGGCTAGCTTGTGGACAGTTTTTCAGAAACAAGTTCTTTTCCTCTTCCCTTTTCCCTTCCCTACTCTTTTGCTTAATGGGCAAGGTGAACCTCCCTGCCGTTCCAAAGAACAGGGCAGGATTGCTTCTGGTTTACCTTCATACTGAGGAGCAGGGATCCCAGCTTGCTGGGACTTAGGTGTCTTGTTGTCCTACTTCTCTTTTTTGGTTTTCCCTGGTTATTTTTTACTACTGTGGGATTCTTGTTTTTAAGGAACCCCGCCCCCCAATAGAATCAATCCAAATGATCCAGCCCGTTGTTAGGAGCATGGAAATCTTCCTTATTTGATCTGTAACTGTGAGGTTTGTGTGATGGATATACGATTGGGTTGCTTTAAGGGATGAGGGAACTAAGACTGAGAGAGGTGTCTTGATTTAGGATCATGATAAGTGGCAAAGCTTGGAAAGGACCTCCTGAGAACAAATCTGTTTTTCATTCCACTCCCAAAACTACCTTTGAGTTGTTTTCTTCTGTGTATTCTTATTCTTACAATTTTGAATGAAACAGGCCTATATTGAGAAGGTTTTTAAAAAATATGTAATACTTTTCCAAAATTGATAAGGATTATATTGGTGTAACTGTTTCCAGGTAGATATAGTATTTTAAGTGGAAATTAATAATTGCAATCTCTTTTATTTTTCAGCTGAAGTGAGTAGCGAATATAGTATGGACAAGGCGATGGTTGAATTTGCTATAATGGATCGAGACCTAAACCATTATGTTAAGGCTGTTCAATCTACAATAAATCATGTAAGTGTATGCCACTCACTTTGTTGTTTTTGATTATAGCTCCTGTGACCTAAAAATAGAAACACAAAATAAGAATTCTTTCCTAACCTTTAATATTTCCTTATCCTTATTGTATCAACTATTAATTTCCTCTTAACCAGGAAATCTCATAGAATAGGAATCTTACATTATTTTCCCAGCTAGGCCATGGAGGTTAATTAGCATATTAAATTCAACTTAGATTGTCTTGCATTTTTTTTTAATGTAAACCCTCTTTGAATGTGAGATTTTTAACTTTTAAAACGTTTTGTTAAAACAGCTTGTTTTTATTGCTATATTTGCTTAGACATATAATTTAGACCAGGTTTAGTTACTCATTAGTTATAGCTAATATACCACCTATTGCAAAATTGTTATAATCAGATAATATGGAAAAGTTTTAGAGCAAGTGTAAAATAAAGAAGGTTGGCATTTCATTTTTTCCAGAAGCCAAACTTATCTTTGTTGACTCCAGCTGTCACAGGAACTGCACATAAGGCAGTTAAGGTGGGAACATAGCAACATCCTTTTTAGTACTACTGTGTTGAGTAAGAAATGAGCAATATGATTGCAGTAATGTTTCTGAGAAGCCCTTTGTCCTCTGAACCATGGAAACTCCCTGTTGAACTGATTTCATATACCTGTGTAATACGGTGTCTTGTACTTCTGTTTTTTTTTTTATTTGCCTTTTCTTACTTATAACTATGGAAAAAACCCAGATATTTAACAAAATCAGCTACTGTTCAGTGCAAGATAAATGTTTCAACTTTGTTTACTACATATGTTGGTGGAAGTAAGCGTTATATGGTTATATGACATTTTTTTTTCCCTGAATGGCTAGTATTTATTCAATGTGATATTTAAGTAACTTTTATAATATCTGTTTATATCAAAGCAATAAACTCATTCAGCTTGTAGAATTCTAATGTTTCAGGTCACTGTGACTTTTAGTCCTAGTTCTCTGAATATTTCTCCCATAGAAAAATATAAAATGACATTCTGTCGACATCATCTTTGATGATGAATAACAAAGCACTAAGACTAGAGGTTTTTTAATTATAGCTAAGTTCTAGAATCAGCCAGTTCCCACTCTAAGATACCTGATTGCACAGGTCTGGAGCCGGATTGGGGCACTAGTATATTTTAGAAACTTCATTTTGTTTCCAAGGTTGAAAACCACCAACTTAAAAGAATATGGCAAATTTGTAGAATAAATTTTGTTTGCTGCCAAAGAGTAGAGTTAAGTCTATTATATGGCTCAATCTTGGTTTGATTTAAAAAAAAAAAAAAAGAGAGACTTGGGAGTCAAAGAACTTAATGTCAATTTTTTCTCTACTAACCTTTAAGATTCACTGATAGTGAAGGTAGTTTTGCAAGAAGAATTGAACTCTTCCCCTATCAAGTAACTGAGTCACTCATAAAAGAAAAGTTAGACTCAAAAAATCCCCCACCCTCACCCACATTCAGCATTTCTTTCATTTTGAGGTTTCATCCTATTACTCTTACCTTCCTCAACAGGGAAGACTGTACTTTTGAGTTTTATCCTACTTTTTAGCCCTTATTTCATTCTAGCCTGTGGAGGAATGGATTTAAAGATTCTAATGCTTCTCAGAAGGTCCCTTGTCTTTCATAAGAGGAGAAAACATGTTTCATTTCCTTTCCTGTTACCAAATCCTATCTATAAGAGCTCAATACAAGACCCAGAGTAGTAAAGCATCATTTTATGAGGTCTCTAAGACCCGAAACCATTAAGGACTCAGTAGGAATGTAACCACTATTTTGATGGATTTATTTGATATGACTCTCCATATTCTAAGTTATGGCTATTCCTATCTTCTTTTCATGGGGTATCAAGAATGAATAGCAGCTTGAGATGAACCCAGGGTGGTATCTTTCTTTAGAAAGAGCAGTGGTGTAGGAATCAGAAACACTTCAAGCCTTAGTTCTTCTACTTTCTAAGTTAGGAGCCTTACTCACGAAACTTAATTTCTTGGAACCTCATGTTCTTCATCTATAAAATCCTTGGCCTCCCTATTTCACAAGATTATTATGTGAATCAGATTAGATAATGTCTATCAAACTACTTTGGCATTGATAAAATTTGATGGAGCTATTAGATATTATGTTATTGCAAACACAGATTTCCAAACAGAATTCCTTGGAAAGGTAGAACAAACTCTTTCTAAAAACAGATGCTTTGTTTTGCTCACTTTATTTCATGGTGCTTTTCTTGGCTTTGATATGTTATATGGACTTTAGGAATCTAAGCTCTTAAAGTCACAGTATAAGGTGTTTGTGGTCTCTAGAATGAAGAATGGTTTTAAAGTCCAGCAATGAAGAAAGAAAGCAGATAATGGGAGTCCACATGAGTCCCATTTAACCTTCTGCTCTTTCAGACTTGGGAACTATAGTACTTCCATTATAGTAGCATTTGACCAAATTCTGATCCAACTTCTTTTTTAATTATCAGTGTTTGTTTTATTGTTTATGCAAGCATTTTTCTTCTACTGTCACAACCAAGTTTTGAAGATTGTTCGTCTCCTAACAGGTTTTGGAAGCTGACTTTGGAACCTTAGAAATATGGATTAACTTACCACCAAGTCCCTGAGAAGTCCCTTTGGCAGTTAGCAGAGGATCCCAGGTTGCCTTCCTTTTTTTTTTTTTTTTTTTTTTTGAGAAAATAGAGCTACCATATACTATACTGCCTGTGAGTTTAATTTGAAATTGGTATTTATTTCAGTGCTTTGAAATTTTAAAAATGAAAAAATATTCAGACTGGTTTCCAGCTGACCTGTTTGTAAAGGGAATATTATACAATGAGCACTAAAACAAAATCCCCAAATAGCCTCTAAAGACATTTATAAAAACTGGATATATTGGTTATCTAGCTGTCAGACCTCTAAAAACCAAATCGGAGACAGTTCTATATGAACTGTTTGGAGACTTTTCAGTTGTAAGACCAAACAGGTAATGAAAGTGTTTTGAAAGCTAGAAATGGTACACAGATATTATAATACATCTCTTCTTCCTCTTCCTCCTCTTCCTCCTACTTGTTGTTTTGTAGTACTGGTAAATGAACCCGGGGCATTTTACCACTGAGCTACATCCCCAACCCTTTTTCTTTTTTATTTTGAGACAAAGTCTTGCTAAATTGCTGAAGTTGGCTTTGAACTAGCAATCCTCCTGCTTCAGCCCCACCCCCCACCCCCCCAGTAGCTAGGATTACAGGCGTTTCCCACTGCTCCTGGACACTACTACTTCTGTCACTTACTGTAGGGAAAAATTTTTCTTAGCTTTTTGTTGAGAGTGGTGATTTTCTTGACATTAGACTTCTGACAGTGTGATGTTCATTGCCTAGCTTTCCAAGCTTCAACTGTTTGAGTACATTGAAGGAACATTATTGGCTGGCTTTTTGTTCCCAAATGTTTATTGAATAAATATTTACTAGATACTTATGTGCCAAGCACTACTAGGTGCAGGAAGTAAGTCATTAGCAAGACCCATATAACCTTCACCTTCAGGATGTCCAAAGCCTAGAATAGGAGCCAAACATTTAACAAAGAGCAATACAGATGTTATATAAGTACCGTTGTTGTATGTTCTACAAGGAGAAAATAAGGCATTCAGGGACAGTTAATAACTTAAGGGTGTGATATCTCTTGGAGTGGTTGGGAGGCACCTTCCTGGGGAAGTGATAGTTAGGATGAACATGAAATGAGCCTCTACGTGGGTGTAACTTCTTTATATGACGTTTGCAGGAAATGGAAGCACCTTATTTCTGATTGTCTTGATGTCTGAGTTTCAGAGTGCATTGACCAACCCAAAGACTGAATTTGAGAAAATTAGGGCAGGGAAGGCCTACTTTTATATACAGAAAGTTAAAGTATTAAATAGAGTAGTTGAGTAACCTACCTAACATTGGTCAATGATTCATTCATTAACAGATTTTTAAGTGCTTACTACTACGTGCCAGGTGCTGTAGCTGTTGGTACGAATCATGGCATTGGTGGGTTTAAGAATAATTTCATTACTGGTATTCCTCTTCTCAAGCAGGGATTATTCTTTCTGAAATGAGATATTTTAGTAAGTATTGAGTATATCCATCAGTAGTCCTAATTGTTTCTGATTTTTTTGTCTATGAATGTTTGCAACTAAACCTGTAGATTATCATGTGGCCTTCAGATTCCTGAGGGTAGGCATGGAGGATGGGTGCCAGTTTAGTTCAAGAAATCCTCAGATCTGTCTTATTTTTTAAAATAAGAAATGCTTAAAAAGAAAAAAAAAAAAGTCCAATAACTGTTACAGAGGTAGTCCTTGCAGTTTTCTATAATCTTAATTATGATAGTAAAAAAGGATTGGAACCATGAAGTTAAATGAGAAATGGCCTAATGGGTTCAGATTAGTGTCACAAATTATTACCAATGATAAGATGTACATCCTCTTGTATTTTTAATGTGATATAGTTCAAGGGTTTATAAAAAAAATAAAGCTTGATATTCACATTATGCCATGGCACATTTTTTTCATGATCCTTAATTTAAAATTTTTAAATCAAACAAATTTTAAACTTAAATGACTTTACCTATGCATTGTTCTTTTAGCATGTGCTGCTCCAGCCTGTTATTGGAAAGCCTAGGGCATATATGTTTTTTTCACCCTCCTCAAAACCCTCTTCTCTGCTTCTTGTATCTTATAGATTATGTAAGATTTTAGAGCATTTAAATCAGATTGCAGACACATAGTTGTTTTTGTTTTTTAAGTCAGTGTCTTTATAACAGTTTTTCCAAGAAGCCTGGTGAGAGAGAATATTTCCCATCTTAATTGGACCAGTGAAGTGCTCCACGGGCCCATTTGTGTTTGTCTCTGTTGAGTTTGTAATCTCTTCATGGTGTGCCCCCGTACCTTCTATGGTTTTTATTCCATAGGCTCAGATGAGCATAGTATCTGCCTTTTAAAACTAATGTGTTGAGAATTAAAAGAGTAGAAATATACTTCATATAAAGTATTGAACCTGGACAATCTTAGATATAATAAAAGTACAACGTGGGTCAAAGGTATAGTTTACCTCAGCCTTGTTGTGCAACTAGTTTTGACTGTTTGGACATATTACTTCCCTGTGCCCTCTCACCCTTCATCTTTCATCACTTGCTAAGCTTTGCATTTACCTTCTTTAAACTCATCTTAATAGCTAGTACTTTAACATGCAGTCTTATAGGTTATCTTGTAAGATGGGAGTCATCATTTTAGTTAAATCAAATTTGGGGAGAATTTGTCACTTAGAAAGATGATAATGTGTTTTCTAGTATCTAGAGGAAGTTTAAGGCCAGAGAATGTAATTTCCTAGATATAATCACCTGCTGAGAGAATATTCAAATGTACCTTGGTCTATTAGACATTGTGAATCACTGGCCAAAGAGGAAGGGGAAAGTAGTTTTGGGATTATAAAGATGGAGGTTAGGAGATTCCTGAGCACAAAAAAAAAAATTACTGTTGTCAGTGGACTAGCAAGGAGGTGACATGACAGGGGAGAGAAATTGGTGAAAAGCTCTGGGAGTCAGTAGCCAAGTCCTGGGGGCCATCCCTCTTCTCTGCTGCCACCCTGACATTTACATTTAGCACTCCAGAACAGAGTGCATTTTTTTGATGCCTTTCACATCAATGGTTTTTCAAATGAGTCATGTCATATGTGAACCTTATTATCTGTATCAACATTGCCCAGGTCTGGAAATTAATAGGGAAAAAAAAACAAAAAAAAAACCAAAAAACCAACTTTAGGTATTCACCCTTCAGCCCCTTGGCCCTGGAATGTATTTGTTTCTGTGATTACTGGTGATTAATTTCTATTTCAGTGCTTTAGAACTCCTCAACAGTTATCCTCAAAGTTGTGTTTGATAGCATTTTGTCTCATATACAGAGTTACACCTGGAGATAGCATTTCACTAATTGAGTTATCTCTGTAGGAAAAAGTCTAGGATGTAAAAGCTCTGAGGTAAGATGAATGCCAGTAGGTGAGAATTCTGTCCTAAATTGAGACTGATTTTCATTCAGTTTGTAGAAATCCATCTGTTTTTGAGATATTAAGCATTGAATTGAATTTTAATCAGAATTTAGAAAACATTTCACTTCAGTAGTCCTTAAAGTGCCTCTAGTGCAGCATTTTCTATTCCATGATTCTAGTTGATCAGGAATAAGTATAATAGGAGAATAAGATTTTTGTGGGCAAATTATTTTGAAGAATGCTTGATAAAAAGAATTTCCTTAAAGACTCTAACACCTTTAATAGGCTTTCATGAAGTGGGGTTCTCCAAAGAAAGAAGATATTCAGAAATTTCCTAAACTTGGTTAACTAGAAAACCTTCTGGGCTAAGGGGACTGATCTGCAGAACCCACTTTGTTCAGTGTTGCTGTATGAAAGTTGCAGCCCCCTAATTTTACAAAGAAGGCTCAGTGCTAGATCCAGCATTTTGTAGCATCCAGGAATTGGTTTGTGTATGGCATGAGGGGAGGGGTGTGTGCACTGAACTCCTGCCTGGAACTCCTGCCCAAACCAGGCCTTAGAGATGTTTCTATGTAGAAGGTCATGAAAGGGCCAGACCGGAAAAACGTCTTATTCCAACAGTGAGAAGGAAAGTAAAGAACATGCAGTGACTGCTTGGCTGTCAGAGCCTCTGTTTGAGGCAAACAAGACCCCTCTGTGGAGTGGAGAGAGGAGAGAAGGAAGGGAAGGGGGTTACAGAGTAGGCCAGAGGGTGGGGAAGCAGCCAGTTCTTACAGAGAAGCTGTAGAGGGAAGAGAGAAGGGGCTTAGTGAATGGCAGAAGGGTAGGAAAAGCAGACAGACCTTTGAAAACCAGGCTCACCACCAAGCTGCAGGTAAGCACTGGGTGCCAGGCTCACCACCAAGCTGCAGGTAAGCACTGGGTGTGCATAGTGAATACCTCGGCCTCACGGACCTCAGGCAGGCCCAGCCTGGCTAACCACTGGAATAACTGGCATGCATGTTCTTTAATACAGCAAACTCCTGGTTTTGCTAACATTGAACATAATCTTCATATAGCATTGAACCCTTATTAGAACTTCTTTAACTTCCTTTCAATATCAACTTTTTACCATAATTGATAAGTATTGAAAAGCTTGCAATCTGGGCTTTCCCCCACTATCTGGCAGTGATATTGAATGGACAACTACAGAAGGGAGGTGGGTGAATAGATTGAATTGGGGAATGAATCATCAGACATTAAGGTTCACTCTAAGATTAATGCATTTTCACAGTGTGAAGTTGAAAGCAGTTGGTTATAAATCTCAGAAATTTTTCAGTTAGTGCCAATAGTATCCTTCCTCCAGTAGAAATACAAAAGTCTCTTGACATACATGTACAAAACAGCCCATTGTTTTAATTTTAACAGTGAAATAAATAGAAACAACTAAAACACACCTCAGAAATTCAGAGTAAGGACAAAGAGTTGTTGCTCAGTTCCTGGCTCTTGTGCACTTTAACTCTGAACCTGAGTTTCTTCTGAATATAAGGATGACAGAACTCTGAGGGAATGAAAAGTGATGCCATGAAAGCACCTGGAAGAGTCTGTCATGCTAATTAGTAAGGTTGTTTGGGAAGTTCTGTAGAGGAGAACATGTACCTTGACCTTCAAATAGTATCACAGAGGGATTCTCTGGGTTCACATTGGAGAGTAGAGTTGGCTATAGGACCCACTGGGGGAGTCCAGGGCTGTGTTCCTTCCCCAGTTAAGGAAAGGTCCCTTTCCTTGAAAGGGATTTCTCTGCTAATTTCAGGTAGAGGGGTGGAAAGGAGTGGAACTTGGTTCTCTAGTCAGTGTCTAGTCCTCAGACTGGAGGAATCAGGGGCCCAAGTTGGTGCAGAAGCCAGTGAGTGGTGTGGCATCGGGCCAGTTGAATTTGAAGTTCCTTGATGATAATTCTTTTTTATGTCTATAACAATGAAAAAGAGATTGTGCCCTTTACCATATACTGGTTTGAGAACCAGACAACTAAAAACTCGTAAGTGCTGATTCAGAAATAATTCTTTGTTTTCTTACATATTTTAAGTGAAAACTTTGTGAAAATGTAACTTTAAAATTTCTCTCATAATTACATTTTGAACTATCCTGCTTACATCTTTAAATATTTTTTGTTTACTTTATTAATAACAGATTTGAAAAATATTATGAGAGAAAAACATGTTGGATTTATTCTCCTGAGGTGTCATATCCATGTCAGTCAAGAGAAGGAAGCATATAAATGGAGAGCACATGAATGGGTTTTATTTTTCTGAGTCCCCTTGTACATTGGCAGTGGTCCTGGTAAGGAAAAGCTTTTTTCTTCTGAAGTGGAGCTAATAATGCCCAGTGAGCTGTCATTGGGAAAACCGAGAGGGCGCCTCTGTCTGTGTCTTTCACAGCACGAAGCTCCTGGCAATAGCCGCACTTTCATTCTTTTGTTCTATCCCATCCTGATTCCTTAACCACTGGAGCTTTTTAAATTTCATTTCTTTCAGGGGTAAAATAGTTTTTAATTTGCTTATCTTTTGTCCTTTATTTTATCTTAAAATAATCATATACTTATCTTCTAATAGAAAGTGATTTTTGGAAAGGTTAAGTCAGCATTACTTAACATTGAAAGCAGTAACCAGAAATAGTTGAATATGATTGCACCAGATTTTCAGGCATTCTGACTTGCTTGCTTTTACCTCCCCGTGGCTGACACCTGCAGGGCCTCACATCTTCCATGCCTGCCTCCCAGTTGCCTCAGCACTGTGTGTTTCTTGGAATGCTGTTGGTATCGAGAAGCAAGCCCTAAACTCATTAGGTTATCCTCTGTCAACTGAAGTTTATTTTAGCCTCTGACTTGAAACAGAAGCCCAAGTGTCCCATAAAACACTAAATGGGAACACATTAGTGGACGAAGTCCTGGATGCGCTCATAGAATGTTCCTCTTGCAAAATCAGAAATTTAATCTGACATGTAAGGTGTAGTTAAACCAAGTTTTAAAAGACTCATCAAAAATATCATCTGCTCAGTATTTTCTTAGAACAAATTCTCAAGATACTGCTTAAGGCACCTATAAATAATGTAGGTGAAATTAGAATATGTGATACCACATTTTTTATAACACTAATGGAATTACTCAACCAGAATATGGAATAAAAGTGCTTTGCCTTTGTAATATATGGTCTTATATGATCCTGTTACAGTAGTAAGTTGTTTGGTGTTAATGTTCAATTTAACTTTTGAGTTTTCTTCTAGACCTGTCCACTGCACAGCTGTGTGACTTTCAGCAAATTTCTTAGACTCTTTATGCTGGTTTGCAAAATCAGCTTAGTAATGTCTGCCCCTACCCATCTTAGAGTGATATCTTGATTACAAAATGAGATAACGTATGTGGAAAGTACTGCAGAGGTAAAAGTGCTGTATAAAGGCAAGGCCTTACTGTTCTGTCCTGTTAACTTTTAACTTCTTCCTCTTGCCACAGAAATGTCCACCACATTGCTGATTTATGTTAGTGAACTATTTTCTTCTAAATCACTTGGACTTGGAACAAATGGCTCACATTTATTTTCCTAACTCAGTTTAAACTGGAAAGAAAAAATGTGCAAGATTCACATTCACTTTTTGTCCTTATTTTAGTCATCTTTTTTGTAAAGCCTTATTTCTGTACTCCCCCACCCTCTAAGAGTTTCGTGTGAATCTCAGGGAACAGTTCAACAAGTGACTAATGTAGATCAGGCTTGCTTAGTCATGGAGTCACTTCATTATGAAACACTTAAAAGTTTAACATCTATATATAACAGGGAGAAAACAATGATTTAATTAAAACAGTATAATTTCTGATCTGATGGTTTTAGCGGTTAACTCATCAGGCACCAATAGAGAATGAAATTAATGAAAACTCACAAAGCCAGATATAATCTAAATGTAAAGTCTTTTCTAGGCAGTTGGTATTTGATTGATAAATGTTGGGCTGGGAAATAATATATGGCTTTAAATTAATCCTAGTTCTGCCAGACTGTAACCTTGGACAAGTCACGGAACTTCTGTACTTCATCTTCCTCATTTCTAAAATGAAGTAATAATAATATTTGTCCTACATGACTCCTTGAGCAATTATAGCTGGAATCTGTTTTGACTTTAAAAAAAAAAAGGTGGTTATTGCTTACTAATTGTTCACTTCTGGCATCTTGTATGTGATGTGAATGGTCACAAAACTAGAGTGAAGGAGACTTTTTGGTTCTTTCAAAGAGGGTCGGAAAGGAGTTCCTATTAGCTCTTGGAGCTGGAAAGAGAAAAGATTATTCTCAGTGTTTGAATTTCTGAATTGAATCATGGAATGCAATTTTCTACAGACATGAACATTCAGTGGCTAAGTTTCTGGACTGGCCCATTATAAGGAGTTATTGTGATCCAATTTCTGTAAACTTGAAACAAAGCCCATTTGTAGTATGAGTATCAGTTTGGTGTTCATTTAAAGTGTTTTAGAGTACTTAGCCAAGGTCAAGGTAAGAGAGTGAATTCACTTCTCCTGTGCTTTCCCTGCTTATTTAATATTTGCCAAGGGTTTGCTTAAGTCAGATTTGTAAATACCAGTTAATACTTCAGTCCTTTCACCATGTGACCAAGAGTCTAAAACCAATCATCTTTGCCCAGCAAAGAGATGAGAAACCCTTTCTGGTTCCCTTTTTAATGAGCACAGTAACCTTACAAAGGAAAGGTAGTTATTATTGACTCTGAGCATCATATCTTATCTTATTATATATTTCCCAAAGTAAAGGTGTGAGAAATTCTATTTAAACAAAATGTGACTCCCCACACCTGCCAAGGTGTGGAATTCTGTTAGTATTAAAGAACTGCTATAGGAAAATAATACCATTATAATTAACTTTTATATTAAAAAGAAGAAAAGCTTTAGAAGATCCCATATCTTTGACCCTTCTAAAGTTTTGTGGTAGACTCTAAAGTTGGCAGTGGGTGAATATGAAGGGATTTTAGGGATTAAAAATGAAATAAGTTTTTTTTTTTTTTTAGTTTTAATGAGATTCTTTATATTTACTAAGATATCCAGTGCTTTCCACAATAAAAATAAGCATAGCTAATGTTTCTCTAGTGTTTACTATATGCTGGGCAGTGTACTAAGTTGCATTTACATAACTCAGGTTGAAATTTTTTTTTTTCTTCTGGTGCTGGGGACTGAACCCAAGCATTTTCTCACTGAACCACACTCCCAACCCATAAATAATTATTTTCTTCTTGTTTATGATCAAGTTTAGAAACAGTAAAAGAAGTTTTTCCCTAAAAGAAGACAGTGATGTGGTTCGTGTGTGATATTTATATGGAACATGTGAAAAGCATTTTGCTGACAGTAGAAAAAATTGTGCGGTATCTGTGGAATTAGTGACCTGTTCTTATAAACCTTCAGTTTCCTTATCTGCAAAAAGAGGATAATAATACTTTATAGGACAGTTGCAAGGGTTGAATGAGGTAATGTAGACAAAATGCTTCATGCTTCAAAAGAAGTGAGGCTTCATCTAGTAGGCATTTAGAAAATATGAATTGCTGCTTTTACTCTTCAAAATAAATTGGAAACAGGACTTAAAAGGTGGTTTAAAAATTTTTTAATATTGGTCTAATGTAAGATGGCATTTTTATTGACTTGTTTCCTTGAGCACTTCTGAAGTAAAATGTACAGAGAAATCATGGAAAATGGGTTACAGCCAATAGAGCCCAGTTTACTGGGTAGCCACCAAATCTGGAAATGTAGTAGTTTAATGAAATTATTTTATAGTGCATTATGATATACAGGTTGTGTATCCTTTATCTAGAATAATTGGTACCAAAATTGTTTTAGATTTTGAAATATTTTGGAGTTTGTAATATTTGTATAATCACAGTGAGATATATCAGGGATGGGGACCCAAGTCTAGACACAGCATTCATTTATATTTCACATGTACCTTATGCACATGGCCTGGAGGTAACCTTATAAAATATTTTTAGTATGCCTGCATTTTGATTGTGACTCCTTGTATGTCAGGTATAGAATTTTCTACTTGTGGCAAATGTAAACTCTCAAAACCTTTTGGACTTTGAAGCACTTTGAATTTCAGATTTTCAGAATAGGGACATAAAACTGTAGTATAATCTGTTTCTAAGCCTGGTGAGGCCACCCTGTAGTCTCAGCTCAGCAGCTATTAGGTATTTGGTTCAGAAATATTTAATTTCTCTCATTTTGACATTATCTAAAAAGTGCTCTATAGACAATGAAGCACCTACACTTAAATTTTCTCATTATATCGGAGCTTTTTGATTAGGTTAATTTTCAAATTCTAGGAGGAGAATTAGAAGCCAAAAGGTAGACACATCTGCTGGTGGGAAGTAATTTCAAGTAACAGGACACAATATTCTTTAAGGAGGAAGCAATAATAGAGAATTTGATAGGTTGCTATACTGAAATAAATAGAGTAGGTAAAGGATAAGGAGCATTAATAAACTGCTAGATAATTCCATAGTCTTTATTGTGTTGGTAAGATGTGAAAGCTGAGGGGAAAGATCCAGCCTCATATCCTTGGGTTGTCCTCCTTTCTGTGATGTAGAGATGTGGTATAGTGTAAAGAAAGGGATTTGAAATCAGACTGAACTATTTATTAGAAACCATATGGCACTTTAAAAGTTAATTTATGGATTGAAAGAAAAAACATTATATCCCCCAAATAGACATTTTGCCTATCTTTTCAATTACTATAGTCATTCCATATAGGTTTTCTGATGGATCCTTATCAAGAACAGAAAGAGGAAAACAATTAAGATATCCCTTTTAAGTTCTACTAGAAATGGTGAGTTAGTTCTACTAGAAATGGTGATTATTAAGGTCTTCTGATTCATGGAAATGCCTGGAGGACCCAGGGAAGACATGGAGCATGGAAGAGAACAGCCTTTTTCTCAGCCACTGTGTGGCTGGAATATTCTCTAGCAGTCTCAGGTGTAGAAGGCTGGATTTCCTTAGCCAGAGTGCCCAGAAAGAGCTGCCATGAAACAGCACTGCTCTGTTCTCCTCCCAGGTCACTTCTTTGTCTTGCCTACTCCTTGCCCCTCCACACATATTTGCACACAAAGTCTGGAGCAAGGTGTTTTTCTCACTATACTTTCAGTGTTTTGTTGCTTAGATTCCAGTGCAAAATGGCTTTTCATCACCATGAAAGCTTCAGTGCTGAGTTATGTGGTAAGGAGAGGCTTATCTAAGTGTCCATAGGAAAGTTGATGTCCTCCATAGTTAGGACTGATTACTGAGAATTTGAATTTGATGTATTATAGAATAAGCAGGTAGGGAAGGGAATATGACACAAGCTTTGTGTATTGAAAGAAACATGGAAAAGAATGGCAATAGCCATCCCAAAATGACAGGGCTATGGAAAAAATTATACCAAAGGGATGGGAATGGTTCAGACTAATATATATATATAAAGTTAGTGGAATTATTTTATTTCCCTTTTAACAAAGTATTTTTTATTTTATTTTGCTAAATATAATATTTCTTACATTAGTATTTTTTATTTTATTTTGGGAAATACAGTATTTCTTACAAGTAGTTTTCAGGTCCACATGCTTCTATGGCTGAGGAGTGAGAGCAAGAAAAGGTAGATGGAACTTGAACTCTCGACGGGGAAGTGTGTGTTGGATACCATCTGGAGACTTTTCTGTGTCGAAACTAAGCTGAAAGTCAGGTTGGTTGTTCAAAGGTCTCCTTGATCGTGTAGTTAGAATATTTCATTTGATAAACATTACCTGACTTATCATTTTAAAACTTGCTACAAGAATTTTTGAAGTCATTAATTGTAAATTTAACTTCTTTGCAACATGTTTCATTTATTTATGGCTTACTCCTGGATTTAAGCTGTCTCTTCTTAAGAATGTCATAACATCTGTATTACAAGCTCATGATGATCGTGGTGAGTGGCAGTTCTCGTGGAAAGACTGGAGTAACTTAAATGAGGCCCGGTGACAGGTTCTTGGGGATTCCTGCATTTTAAGCTGTACTTAGAAGGAAAGAGAGAGGAAACATTGAGAGGAGAGTGAAGAAAAGGGAAAGGACTGATTATTTTCTCATAGTTGCTCTTTTTCAAAGTGCCTGTTTGACTTAATCCATTTGGGGTGCCATAACAGAATACTGTAAGCTATAGATACTGATTTCCCAAGTTTTGGAGGCTAGAAGGTTAAGGTGAAGATGCTGGCAGGTTCTGTGTTCATTGGGACCCACTCTTTTCTGACTACGTCCTCACAAGACAGAGGGGCAAACCAGTTTCTGTGGGCTCTTTCTATAAGGGTGCAAAGTCCCATTCATATGCACTCTTCCCTCCTGTCCTCAGGATCTCCCAAAGTTCCCACCTCTTGACACTGTCATCTTGGGGAGTAGGGTGTCAGCATACATTTGAGGGTACACAAACATTTGGCCTTTGACAGCCTCAATTCCTGTGGTCCCATGCTTTCAACCTTGTTCTCCTTGTCACTGCATCCTGCTTGTCTGGCACACATTTGATACATGGTAATAGCAGGTGGCGTGTTTTGGAGTGCCCCATGTGTCGTTCCAAGTGCTGTGCACACACTGCCATTTCTCCTCACCCTCCGAGTGTGGAGTGTGTAGGTCCCTGATGAGGTTAGGCTAGCAGTTTAGTGAACCACCCAGGTTACAAACCTAGTAATAAATCCAGAGGATACTGCTCAGGAGCTCTCCTCCTGGACCTCCTGCTGTTGATAAATACTCCTTCTTCCTGGATTGCCTCCCCTTACCTTTTAGGACAGCACACATCTGTTTTTCCTTTGGGCTTCTGGTCTCTCCTCCATACCCTCTTTGATGGGCCTTGCTTTATCTTTCTACTCATTAAATCGTTGTTTTCCTACTTGCTCTTTGTCTTTCTTTTCTCTTGCAGTACACACTCTTCCTGAAAGGTAACATGTGTGCTTTTAACTTAAATTACTGTCTTTATGCCACTGAGTCCCAAATCCTTTTTTCCATTCCAGATTCTCATCCAGTAACACATACATGAAGTCAATGATGAATTTGACATTCTCCACTTAAATGTGCTGTAGGCTCCTTAAGTCAGCATCTGATATTGAAATTTTCCTCTTAATGTTCTCCTGGGATTCTGTAACTTAGGAAATGGCAATGTCTTTGGTTTCTCACAAGAGAGACCTGGTGGTCCTTGCTAGTCTTCCAAGACTCCTCATATCTCATATTCCATTTCCAAATTTTATTGGGTGTCAAATTCATTCCTCTACCTCCATCCCCATTTTCACACCCTCCCAGAGTAAGTTTGCTCTTTTCTATTATGCTTTCCGCTAGTAACCCAAGTGATCTTTCTACATTGAAAATTGATTATTTTGCCTGCCTTTTCCACAGCTTTGCCTTCTTCAGCTATTGTTTTTTCCTTAGGGGTAATTGCAAACTTCTTTATGTGGTTTTAAAAATGTAGTCTCATTTCCTACCGTTCTTTTGTCTCTTTGGAGTGCTCTTGCACTTTCAGATAGCCAACTCCTACTCAGCCTTGGTGTTTGAGTTGAGCTCCTCTCAACAGTCCCCCCCTGACATCATCTGCTGTCCCTGCCATGTGGATTGCTTCTGCCTCCTTACAACACTATGTGCATAAGCATTTTTTAGCGTCCGAAGCTGTAAGCTGGACCTTTCCCCAAAACCCCCTCTCAGATGTAGAGCTGTCTTCTTTTCAGTTCTACTTCATTTCATTCCCACAGGTATTATGCCTGTAGCCTTCTAAAACCAAACTTTGTTTGTTTGCCCCTCCCAAACCAGCTATTTTTCTAGACTTCCTTATCAATTTAACAGGCCCCAAACCAGAGTCATTCTAAGTTCCTTAATTGTTTCACAGCTCATATTCTGTCCTTCAGCTAACCCTGTTATTTCTGCCTCCATATTATGTTTAGAATCTGACCACTTCTTGCTGTTTCTTCTGCTCTCAGCCAAATTCAGGATATTGACACTTCTGCCTAGATGACTACGGCAGCCCCCTGACTAGTCTCCTATTTCTGCCTCTCCTCCCTTAAAATCTGTTCCCATCTTAACAGGCAGAGGAATCTTTTTAAAAAGAAAGTCAGATCTTCTCACTCCTCTGCTTAAAACCTTCTCTTCTCTCTAAGAATAAAGGCTAAAAAGGGCACCATCATCTGTCCCAATGTACATTCTGACCTCATCTATCACTTTTCCTCTGTTTTCACTCTGGTTCCAGCTCTATGGGCCCCCCTGCTGTTTTCTTCAGGTCTCTGTTCAGAGGTCATCTTTTTAGGGAGTCCTTCTTCGACTCTCCATCATGAAAGAGCTCACCCCTTTCCATCCTCCTTAACTGTTCTCTGGTACTTATTCTCAGGCTAATTATATATTTTCTTCTTATTCTGCATTTTCTTATTATTATTTACTTAACCAGAATGCAAACTCCACAAGAGCAAGCACTTGGTCTCTATTGTAGCCCCAGAATCTAGAGCAGTGTGTGGCCCCTAGCTCTCTGGAAATAGTTGGTGAAGTCTAGGGTAGAAGTTAGTCATGTTCTTAGCGATTCAACAGACCTATGCGTGCAACTGGTGCTAGGGATACTGCTGCTAATTCTTATAAGACCATGTTGTAATTACTTTTTTAAAATATTTTTTTTGTAGTTGGACACAATACCTTTATTTTATTTATTTATTTTATGTGCTGCTGAGAATCGAACCCAGTGCCTCGCACATGCTAGGTGAGTGTTCTAACGCTGAGCCACAATCCCACCCCTGTAATTACTTTTTATTTGTCTATCTCCTCCACCATATTTTGAGCTGGTGCACCTCAAGATTTTGCACCTCAAGCTTGCTCTTATGATAATAAAAATGTGACCATAGAACCATGGTAGCAACAGCAGTAGTTATCATTTGCATGCTTAGTGAGTGCCAGGAAGTACTCTCTCAGTCAACATTTCCCGTAGAACTTTCTACAGTGCTGGAGATGTCCATTTGCCACATCATCCAGAATGGTCAGCACTACCACCTGGGGCTATCAAGCATTTGAACATACAACTGAGGAACTTCATTTTTCATATTACTTAATGGATTCAGATTTAAATGATCACACATATCTAACAGCTAATGTATTGGATTTCAGAACTCTAAATTATTTATGCACATTAATTTATTTAATATGATATCCTTTTAATTAAGTAGAGTTATAGAAGGAAAAATTGATGTTCTGAAAAGCTAAGTAACATGCCCAGGATCACACATCTAGTTTGAAGCAGAAGGAATTTGAAGGTTAAACATCTAGATAATTTAGTTTCAGGGTTTATGCCAGCACCTTCTATGTTATACCTCTGGCATGTCATTCTCAAGAACTGAGGGCCCACGAACAAAGGCCACAGTGACGCATCTGTGTTGTTGCTGCAAAGAGGGCTGAGAAAGTGAGTTTATGGTCCTTACCCAGTTCTTATCACTGCCAAGGTGAGCAATTTCCTGAACCTAGGAAACATGTTCAGAAAATTCTAGGCAGGCAAGCTTGACTGCCTAACCTCTACAAATAAACACATTTCTTCCAGACTTGAATTTGTAATAACAGTGGCAACAGCAACAAAATACTCCCTCCTGACATATTGCAGTTTTCTTTTCTTTCTTTTTATTAAAAGTGAAAAACATACCCTCCCTCTGCCAGAAAGGGGGAAGAAAACAATTATGGAATTTATAATTTCTGACTCCAAGTCTAGGCTATATGGGTGAGCTTATTTTCTTTGTGAATGTTCCCTTTGGTACTCTATAACTAGTGAGCAACCAACTTATTTTGATAAAATATTAGGAGAAAAGGAGAGAAAGAATTTAGTTAAAAACATAAATATGTATGTATCAAAACAAGAAACAAACATGAGTAGACACTTTAGTCTTTGCTTTTGCTATTGGTCTCGAACTCCTTTCTCCACTGCACACTCCACATTCTTGTCCTCAACCAGCTCTCAGCTGACGGTAGGTTTTATCTGAGTGTGGCACCAAGGCCTTCAGTTCTGGGGGATCTGAGTTCCTGGTGATCCTGCCCATATGGAATTATTTCTCTCTTCCATTATCTTTTACCAATCACTAGATGTGGCAAAACCAAGAGATGTTCCAGGTTCCAGACACATACTTCTTGTTTCTCACTCTGTGGCAGCAATCCTGCTTACTCTTGATGATCAAGATTCATTACCCCAACCAATTTCATAACCTCCCTTTTTTCTGTCTGTTCAGTGTCATGAGGAGCTCAGAATTGCTAGGCTGCAGTTTAAGCTTCCAAATCATTGGAGGCATTGTTGAGCCCCTGGTGAAATCGTTCTTGCTTGGGTACTGAGACTATTAAACCAGCAGAACCAGAGTTGCAGTGATGGGGAAAAAATTGCAAGTTGATCATTAGGTGTGATGAGGGGGAGGAGATATGAAACTAATTCTGCTTTTGTCCCTTGATTCCCAAGCCCATGCACTATGGCTATAGGAGAAACACTATCATATATTATTCACTGGTTCTGAGCATACAGTGGGACACCACATGACCTAACCTTAGGAGGCAGCACTAGGCTGTATCTTCATTAGATGATTTCAGCATTCTTTGTTTTTTAAAAAATTTGTCTTTTTAGATATACATGACAGTGGAGTGTATTTTGACATATTATACACACATGGAATATACCTTATTCTAATTAGGATCTCATTCTTGTGGTTGTACATGTGGAGTTATCATGTATATGTGTATTCATATATTAACATAGGAAGGTTATGTCTGATTCATTGTACTGTCTTTCCTATCCCCATCCTCCCTCCATTCCCCTTTGTCTAATCCAATGAACTTCTATCCCCACCCCATTTATTGTGTGTTAGCATCCACATATCAGAGAGAACATTCACACTTGGGTTTTGGAATTGTCTTTTTCTGTTTCTCTTAAGAACATCATTGGAAACTTGATAAGAATTGCATTAAATCTGTATAGCACTTTTGGTAGTATGGCAATTTTGATGATATTAATTCTGCCTATCTGGGAGATCTTTCCATCTTCTTAGGCCTTTTTCAGTTTCTTTCTTTCTTGATTGTTCTTAGTTTTCATTTGTTGAGGTCTTTTAGCTCTTTTGTTAGATTGATTCCCAAGTATTTTATTTTGTTTCTGAGAATTTTGTGAATGTGATAGTTTTTCTAATTTCTCTGTCAGCTGATTCATCATTGGTGCATAAGAATGCAATTGATTTATGGGTGTTAATTTTATGTTCTCCTACTTTGCCGAATTTGTTCATGAGTTCTAGAAGTTTTCTGGTGGAGTTTTTTGGGTCTTTTAAATATAGAATTGTGTCTGTGAGTGCAGTGGTGCACGCCTATAATCCCAGTGGCTTAGGAGGCTGAGGCAGGAGGATTGGGGGTTCAAAGCCAGCCTCAGCAACAGTGAAGTGCTAAACAACTCAAAGCCAACCTCAGCAACAGTGAGGTGCTAAGCAACTCAGTGAGACCCTATCTCTAAATAAAATACAAAAAGAGCGGGGGGTGGGTAGGATGTGGCTCAGTGGTTGTGTGTCCCTTAGTTTAATCCCTGGTATCCCCTGCAAAAAAGTAGGGGGATAGTTGAGTTCCTCTTTTCCTTGTCATATCCTTTTAACTTCTTTCTTTTGCTTAATTGTTCTGGCTGGAGTTTTAAGGACTCTGTTGAATAGAAGTAATAAAAGAGGGTATCCCTGTCTTTTTCCAGTTTTTAAAAGGAATGCTTTCAGTTTTTCTCCATTTAGAATGATTTTGGCCTTGGGTAACATATATAGCTTTTACAATATTGAGGTATGTTTCTACTATCCCTAGTTTTTCTAGTGTTTTGAACACGAATGGATGTTGTATTTTGTCAAATGCTTTTTTTTTTTTTTTTTCATCTGTTGAGTTAATCATGTGATTCTTGTCTTTAAGTCTATTGATGTGGTGAATGACATATATTGATTTCCATATCTTGAACCAACGTTTCATCCCTGGGATGAACCCCACTTGACCGTAACGCACTATCTTTTTAATATGTTTTTGTATGTGTTTTGCCAGTATTTTATTAAGAATTATTGCATATATGTTTATCAGGGACATTGGTCTGAAGTTGTCTTTTCTTAATGTTTCTTTGTCTGGTTTTGGTATCAGTGTGTGATACTAGCTTCACAGAATGAGTTTGGAAGGGTTCCCTCCTTTTCTATTTCATGGACTACTTTGAGGAAGATTGGTATAAATTCTGAGATAGGTCATGTCTCTGGACATTTACGATGTCCTTAAGATTTTCTATTTTATTACAGTATAAATTTACAAAATAGTTGCTGATTGTCTTCTGTATTTAAGTAATATCCATGGTGATATTTCCTTTTTCATAATGAATTTTAGTGTTTTTTCCTCTTCTTTTTCTTGGTTAGGTTGGCTAAGGGGTTTATGAATTGTATTTATTTATTTATTTATTTTAATTTTTTTATTAGTTGCTCAAAACATTACAATGATCTTAACATATCATACTTTTGATTCAAATGTTATTTATTTTTTTCAAAGAACTAACTTTTTGTTTCATTGATTTATTTTTTTTTTGAATTGTGTTTCTTGTTGTTATCTCAATTTCATTGATTTTGGCTCTGATTTTAATTATTTCTTGTCTTTTACTGCTTTTGGTATTCATTTGTTCTTTTTCTAGGGCTTTGAGATATAATGTTAGGTTATTTGGTGATTTCTATTCTTTTAATGAATGAGCTCAATGCAGTGAACTTTTCTTCTTAGAAACGCCTTCACTGTGTTCCGAGATTTTATTATGTTGTGTTACTCTTCTCATTTACTTCTAATTATTTTTTAAATTTCATCCTTGATTTCCTCTGCTATCCATTGTTCCTTCAGTGGTGTGTTATTTAATTTCCAAGTATCAGAGTAGCTTCTATTTTTATTTTATCATTTGATTTCTAATTTCATTCCATTATGATCTGACAGAATGCAAGGTATTATCTCTCTCTCTCTCTCTCTCTTTTTTTTTGTTTGCTAAGAGTTGCTTTATGTCTTGAGAAGAAAAGAATCTGTGTGCTGCTGAGAAGAAAGTATATTCATTCAATAATGGATGAAGTATTCTATATTTGTTGATTAGTTCTAAATTATAGTGTTTTTTTTTAGTTCTATAACTTCTTTATGATTTTTATGTCTTGTTGATGTATAATTCCCTTGAGCAGTATGAAATAACCCTCTTTGTCCCTTCTGATTAACTTTGGCTTGAAAGTCCACTTTATCTGATACAAGGATAGAAACCCTTGCTTGTTTACAGGATCTATGTGAATGATATGTTTTTTCCCCATCCTTTTACTTTTATCTGTGGATTTCTTTGCCTGTGAGGTAAATCTCTTGGAAACAGCACATCATTGGCTTGTTTTTTATTCCAGTCTGCCAGTCTAAGTCTTTTGATTGATGAGTTTAGGCCATCTATATTCAATATTATTCTATTCCTTGTCATTTTGGTTTATTTCTGGTTTCTAATTTGAACTAGTTTCTCCTTTGATTGACAATTCTTCTAGTGTAGTTCCTCCCTTTGCTGGTTTTCAACTTTATTTTTCATGAAATATTTTGCTGAGTGTGTTTTGTAGTGCAGACTTTCTAGTAAATTCTTTTAACTTCAGTTTACCATGGAGAGTTTTTATTTCATTGTCAATTCTGAAGCTTAATTTTGCTGGGTATGATATTCTTGGCTGGCATCTATTTTCTTTCAGAGTTTGGTATATGTTATTCTAAGACCTGGGGTTGACAAATCAGCTGAGATCTGGATTGGTTTCCACCTAAATGTGACCTGTCTCCCCCCCCCCCCCCC
>NW_025999949.1:23054470-23101397 GCF_001458135.2 Marmota marmota marmota
CCCCCCCCCCCCCCTGCAGCCTTTAAAATTCTGTCCTTATTCTGTATGTTAGGCATTTTCATAATAATATGCCTTAATGTGGGTCTGTTGTAACTTTGTATATTTGGGGTCCTATAAGCCTCCTGTATTTGATTTTCCATTTCATTTTTAAGATTTGGGAAATTTCTGATATTATTTCATTGAAAAGATTGTCCATTTCTTTGGTTTGTATGATCGAGCCTTCAGCTATTCTGTTAAGTCTTGTATTTGGTCTTTTCATATTAGCCCTTATTTCTTGAAAGTCCTGTTCATGGTGTCTTAGCTACTTTTCTCCATGACCAACTTTATTTTTAAGATTATATATTTTGTCTTCATTTCCTAAACTCTGTCTTCCAAGTGGTCTAGTCTGCTGGTGATGCTTTCCAATGAATTTTTAATTTGGTTTATTGAATACTTCATTTTGAAGATTTCTGCTTGATTTTTTTTTTTCAGAATCTCTTTTTTTACTGAAGTGATCTTTCACTTTTTTCTTCTGATTTCTGTCCTTATATCATCCTTTACTTCACAGATCAGTTTAACTATGAACATTCTAAACTCTATCTCTGACATTTCCTCCACTGTGGTGTCAATGGATTCTGTTATTGAAATATCTTGGTTTGTGTGGGTGATTTGTTCCCTTGCTTTTCCATGTTGTTTGTGTGTCTGCCCTTTAACAGTATCGATCTGAGGCAGTAGAGTTTCTAGCCTGTGGACTAGTGTCCAGTGCCTCACCGTTTAGGGGGAGACAAGTAATAACAACAACCAATGCCAACAATATACAGCATAAACCAAATAGTTCATGCTATAACATCTACAGTGTTGTCACATGAACAGAAATGATGTGATCAGTTATTGCAAAAGGTTTTATAGTTTTGAGTGGTGAATGGGGAGAGAATAGATATGATGTAGGATGTGATGATTATGAAGAAGGAGGAGAGAAAACAGTAGTAAAAATTTAAAGAAGGAGAGAACAATAGAAATTGGTTTTAGCAGAAGAAAAGAGAAAGAATTCAGGGAAATAGATAAATGAGGAAAATATATAAAATAAAAGTTAAAAATAAATAAATAAAATTATACCCAAAAAACCTCCCAAAATATATGAATTAAACTTCCTAGTCCTCAACATACTGATCCATGAAAAATAACTGACTTCAAAAAAATGCTAGAAATGAGAAAAAAGAAACAAATATGAAGTATCCATGAACCATTCAGTTTACAATTAAGAGAAAAGAGACATGAAAGAAAATATATCTCGATGAAAAGTTAATGAATTGTTTCTGTTGGAGTCCAAAACAAAAGTCTCAGCTTCCCTTCTCAGTACTTTTAGGTGGGATGGTTTGGAGTATGATGTCTGCCCCACCCTCAGGGTGGGCTTACTGGAGTGGGAGAGGAAATCCTGTAAGCGTAGTTCCTGGAGGCAGCGTTTAATCTTAGGTAGGCTCCAGGTTCTTCAATTGAATTTTTATTAGTCTGAAGATATTAAATCAGCGCACCTCCGGGGCCCAGCAGTTTCCAGTCAACACTTGGAGATTGTGCCATATGGGTCTTTCCTGGGTTCTACTGGTACCTGGAGGAGCCAATTCTTAAAGTCCTCCTTGTCACCCAAAGACCCCATGTTTCCTGGTCTCTTAGGTTCAGTCTCCAAACTCAATTTACTCCCACCCCTGCCCTTTGGAATTCTAGCCAGGCACATCTCCCCCAGCTGGTTCTGCAAATGGTTGGACTGGAGGGTCAGGGGAAGCCAAGTGGGCTTCTGAGACCTGTATTCCCCGTATTCCACCCTTCTCCATGTTTGATTTTCTCTTGGTCACTGGGCACACTCATATTGTGTGGATTTGCCAGACCTGTATTTCAGGCCAAGCTTGGGTTGGCCAGGAATTGCCTCCCATAGCTGCTGGCCCCTGCAATGCATCTGCAAAATGGTTCCTTCTTCTGTCTTCTGCCGGCAACTGGGAGAGATGTTGCTTCTTTCCCGCACAGGATATTGTGCAGCATGCCTTTTGGGTTGTTCGAACAGTGTCTTTGATCTCTCCTCTGTCTGTACCTAGTCATGCCTCAGGTCTCCTACAAACATGGGTTCCTTTAATTCCTTTATCCCTCCACTTTGCTAGTTGGGGGACCACTCTGGCTAGTATTGGGGATTTCTTCGTTGTTTTATTATATCCAACCTCCTGAGTCCCGTTTCTGCTTTGAATGTACAGAATTAATTCCCAGCATAGTCCCTTTTTTTTTTTCACCCACCTTGCTGAGAAAGCTGCCTATCTGCTTTCTTAGTTTCACTCCCCAGAGCAGCCAGAAAAACAACCTCCTCTCCTCTATTCTACATCTTGAAAGATTCCAGCATTTTAAAAGAGCCTCTTTCTGCACAATAAGGTACCACTAAATTCCATTAACATCAAACCCTGTAAAATCTCACGTGAGAGACCCTGGTGACAAACATGGCATGTGGTGGTTCTATGGACAACAGAGGTATGGTAGATAGGAAAGGTGGTTTCAAATTCAGAACAATTTTCTTTTCATGTAAGAATTTACAGATGACCACTGAAGCTTAGGATATTTGCTTGAAATCCTGTGATTTTCATAAAGTAGAAGATGAAAGGGTGTTTGAATGAGTTGAAACCATCTGTCACTGACTCAATATGACCTCAGGTAAGAAGAAACTTGACTACTGTGAACTACCCATTCCTCATATCTGAAATTAAGATAAGGATACTTTTATATCTAAGTCTTTGATATCATTCAGAGGAAGAATGCTGCACAGGGTAACTTTTTGTTAACAACAATAGTTTATCCCACATTGTCCTTAGTATGGCCTGTGTTTAAATTGAGCCCTTTAGACAATTGCTTATGAAATGGTACCCTTCAACTTTGTTTTTTTAAACTCTCCTAGCAGCTGACACGTTACCTTCTGAGCACTTACCACAGTTTGTGATCATTTGTTTGGCTAGTTGAGTAATACTTGTTTCCCCTACTAGATTTCAGACCCTAATAGAGTAGCAACAGGGACCAATTTAGTATGTTAACTAGTACATCTCTAATACCTAGCATAATGCCTAATGTGTTAGACATTTGGTAAAAATTTGTTGAAAGTTTTATGAATAAACGAATAAATAAATGTGTGTTTCTGTGAGTTCTACCAACTCAAAATGAAACAAACAAAAAACCTAGAGAGGCAAAATCAGCAGTTTGGTTTCTTCTCCCTCAATATGAGACTCTTAATGCTCTATTCTCTCTATATAAGTGACTCCTGTTGGCCATAATCTTATAGTGGGCATAGTGCCATGAGAAATTTATTGGCATAATTTTCGGCAGCATAAATGTTTAGTAACAGATGCACATACATGACACGTTGCCTCATTCAGTTGCCATCTGTTGGGCAACTGTCTATTCTAATGGGATTGGTCCATTAGGACTAGTCCAGTAGCACTCATGTTTAACCTTATTCATTTTCAAAATTGCTCTGAAAGACTTGAAGCAGGAATGGTGTTTCCATGTCTGGATGGCTGCTGTTCACTAATGGTCTTTCACAACACCTTGGCAAACTGTGAAGTCCACTTAGTATGTCATAATGCTCAATAAGGAAGTATTCTTTCTTGGATGTTTTGTCAAAAGTCAATCCCATACTGGCTCAGGGAAATACACTGAGCTACAGATAATTGGTTCCAACAGAATTAGTGTATGTTGTGCAATGGCAACAGAAACTGGCATGAGATGAAGGGATATAACCCATGCTGGTCATCATTAGCATGGATGGTTTTGTTTGTTTGTTTGTTTTATTTTTTAAACAGGGCAAAGGCAGTATAGTAAACTGTAGAGAATATAGAGTGTTTCCATGTGTACATGCAATTAGGTTTTACCCAGTGGAGCATAATGATTCTCAGCCTGGACATGCCTTTTAATAAAACTTTACTAAGCCTTTTTGCTATATAAAGGCAGAGACAGTGTTGCCCTATATAAATATACCCAGTGCGTGACCAGTTGGGTTGGTGGTGTGTCATAAGTGTGAGACAGCTTCCATAAATGTCTCATTGCTTAGCATAATGCCTGGCACCCAGTTGGGGACTCAGTAAATATTTGTTTGATATATCTTGTGTTTTAGAAACAATTGAGGCAATTTTCTCTGGATTTCCCATGTGAAATCTGTTTTTGTGGCCTAGGATCAAGCTGTGATTTAGAAATTAGAACACTTAATGTACTAAGCAGATCACAAAGCAAATTGCTTATCACTAGTATGTGCCCGCTATAAACTTCTGAAGGCTATCCGATCTGCAAAATGCAAATCATTGATTGCATGTGCTTTGGGGGAGTCAGACATGTAACTGTGGCCATTTTGGAGAGAGTAAACCATCTAAGTCTTGGTTCAGTTACAGTAATGACTAATTTAATACTAGATTCTCGCATGATTACAGAAGTGTGTGAATGACTCAACCCATTAATATCCTTCACTCCTGTGATCTCCCCTCCCAGTGAAATAATGGCTGTAAGGCAATAATGATAATTGGAGGAGGAGGAGAACTTGACTTTGCCCTGTGGCAATAAAATGACACACTTTGAGTAATTACATATGCACACAGTATTGGGTGAAAGAAATGAGGAATATAATAATTTTATAAATATCATTAATATTTATGTTAAAGCACAGTGAAAGTAATAAGTAGCTTCAGTATCAGTGAAGACTGAGCTCTGTGTTTCTTTTTCCTAAAACAACTAGCCTCTGTGTAGAGTGGCAGAACCATTGGAGGCTTAGCTTAGTTGCTAACAGGCATTCACTGATGGCCTTCCTCTTGCTGACACAGGATGAGCACCACAGTCACAAGAGTGTTGGGCTCCAGTTAGCGTAGCTAAATGTTCACAAGTAGTTTTGAGCTGAAACTTAGTAGTTGGTTGAAGCGTCTGTGGATCTTTGGGGGATTATGTGTTTTTTCCTAGTGCTGCTCTATCTTTTTGAAGCCATTCATTAGACAAAGAGCTGGATATTTGAAGTGAGCCTTCGTACATTTTTCTCCTCTCACTGGAGTCACTAGTGACTTCAGCTGAGTCTGATGGAAACTTCTCAATCCTTGTTTACCTTGACCCCTTTTCCATCTTGTAATTTCACTTTGACCCATCTTGAAATTCCTTTCTAGACTTCTGACACTTTTTTTGGTTGTCTTCTTAACTCTTGTGGTTTTTCTTTTTTGACTCTTCTTAACTGCCCTTAAATGTGGTGTTCTCTATAGAGTTTTGTCTTGGTCTGTTTTTTTTTCCCTTTGGTGTGTTTCCATTTATTCAGTCTCCTTGGTGATCCCATTTATTTCCATTCCACATGGGTGTTTCCATGTCAGTCTTGCTGAGCTTCAGACCTGTATATCCAGCCATCTGAAGGTATATGTCACGATGATGATAACAGCGACGACAGCAACACAGCTTTGTGCTATTGAATACTCTGTGTCTGACTGCTGAATGTTTTATTGCTTCATTCCATTTATTCCTCAGCAACACTGTGCAGTTAGTGCCGTTATTATTTTCTTTTTCCAAGAGGGGAAATTAGCGGTAGGTGCATTTGCTTTCAGTCTCACGTGGCAGCAATCATTGAAGCTGAGTAGCAGCTCTCCTTGGATCATTTCCTTCATCACAGTCCCCATCACTGCCCATGGTCCTACACTTACTGTGAGTTTCCTTGTGTCTCTGCTTATCTAGTTCTGTAGGTATTTATGATTCCTGGAAAAGAATATTTATTGCTGTGCTTTCCCAACTGATCATCTTCGCTGTAGTTGAATGATCTTTCTCTAATGAAATCTGTTACTTTCTTTCTCTTAGTGTTTTTGGTTTGCATTTCCTCATTGACTCTTTCTTCTCAGTCCACAAACATGTTAAAGCCTTTATGCTGAAGTTAAAAGGAAAAGGTTAGATTTTTTTGATCATCTACTATGTGCCAAAGTTAAATACAAATATTATTGTCTACACTGCACTGAAGTGGGTATTACTGATTCCTAATTAGTGGTGAGAGAAATCCAAGGATTTCCAGAAAGATTGTCCCAATATCCACAACCAAGGGTAGACCCAGATTTGATCCCAAGGTCCATGTTTTCTCTCCATCACATCAATTTCACTTTACGCCCCTATTATCTTCTTTGTGTCCAACAAGTTTCTTAGCTCTTTCCCATGATCAGCTCCCATCTCTCTGTCCTTCCGTTAGCCACCAAACTTTGTTCATTTGTTTACACAAAATTTCCCTACTCCCTTTTCCATCTCAGGACAGCATAATTGGGCCTTCTTATGGTTTACCCATGCGTGGATATTGTTTGAGCATGGGTAAATGGTAGGCATCCAACCTGACACCAGGAAGTCCTCCTAACCTGGGATAAGTCTCACAGGAGGGTTGACAGATCACCAGCTGCAGGGCACTGTGCTGAGTGCCTGGTAATTAGATCCAGTGTTCTCCTTAGTGCTTTTCTTATTTGAGCTTTCTTACATCATTTTCCTCAAAAAGACAAGCACCTCTCTTAAGAAGAGAGAAAGGTATGCACCTAATGGTCTATTAGATCTTCTCCTCCCATCTTTGAGGTGTTTAAAATTTGTTCTAAAAAAAAACCCAAGCCATTCATATCTATTTCATACTAGAACAACACAACTCCAAAAATACTCCCCCTTATCTATTTCTCTTAAAAATACAAAGCAAGAAACCACTAAAATAGTTTAATCTCTATCTATTGCAATGATTTAAACAGATAATGAGTTGAATATTTTTCATGCTGTCATTGTGACAGTTAGAGTATATTAAGTTCTCTTTTCAGTGGCAAACCAGACCAAAGAGAAGATATTTGCTACTGTGAATTTACATGTATTTCAGCAACTTTCTGAAGGTCCTCACTGTGGGGGAAAAAATACATTGTTGTGTGAGTTTTCTTAGGGTATTGCTTATTACCATATTGTCAACCTCAAAATGCCTGTCTCTTCCATTCTGCCCCCTCCCAGTGTCTAACCTACTCCTCCGTAATAGCTGTTAATTAACTACAGGAGTTAATTTTGTTGGATGCATTTGAGTCCTTATTGAAAAAGACATTTGAGTTTACTTATCACCTGCTCAGATCAGATCTTTTCTAATCATCACTGATTGCATAATAATTTCAGACTGAAATTACTTTCAGACTGAAGGCCCACCTGATTTCCTTCCTGTAATGTAGCATTAACTTCTTAGGTCTCTGTGAGTTTGTTTTATTTTATAAATCTAGGAAAAGAGTCAATAATTTTTTTCTAAGAATCAGCAATTTATTTTCTAGGTCTAGTCTGAACTCTTCATGCTCTAGCTTTAAGTTTGTCTCATCTTGTTCTCTTGTGTAGAGGTGAGGATAGCTAGTTACTGTGCATAATAGCTCTTTTTCTCATTCATAGGCAGTATTAAATTACATTTCCACCTTCTTTTTTCCAAATTGAGCTTTATTGGTTCTTGAGCATTACAGGACTTATTTTAAATTTTTAATTACATATAAGACTTGTCATTAAAGCCTGTGTTTTCGTGACTTTTTAATGGTGAAACTAGCAATGGTTACATGTCATCAGTACAAGGAAACAGTTCTTACACTCTGCTTTGTAAATATAAATTTTAGGCATTTTGATATGCTGCTTAATTTTCATTTATATTCAGTTAATTAAAATACAGAGCAATTAAGCAAAAGAAAAATTATATATTTTTCCTCCGTGACAAAAAGTAACCAAAATAAGTAAGTTTAGGATAATCTTTTGATTTCATATGCATTGATAAATCAGAGAGATTAGAAATGTATCTCACTGACTAGAACCAAAACCAAGAATTTTTTGTATGTATCTTGTTGTCTTAGCATTATCTTTAACTAATTGGATGTAGAAGTAAGTCCTTTTATTTATTTCTGAATCTAAGGAAGGAGGAGATCAAGGTTTATGATCTCTTGAGTTGTCTTCCAGCCCCCACATTATGTACTCTAGTAACAATCATAGTTGATAAACTGTGGCTGTCAATGTGTTTAAGTTGTTTGTTTGAAATACATGTATTGAGCACTGCCTCCTATATGACAGATACTGGTAATAGTGTTAAATCAGATCTTTCAAAGATTTATACTTTGTTAGGGGGGAAAGTATAAAAATAAGAGCAATTGTATATTACTGGGGATATGGTAGAAGGCAGGGCACAGTGGTGATTTTGGTGAGCTTTGCTTGGTGACAGGAATATCTGGAAAGGGTCCAGATAAAAGAGACCAGTTGCAAAGGCCTGAAGAGCAGCCAAGGTGCAGTGTTGTAGCATCTGCTGCTGGGTTGTCGAGGCTGAGGTTGCAATGAGAAAGTAGAGACAGTGGCTCTGGAGCTTTTTCAAGGGATTGGAACATAAACAGAAAATGAGGAGAGGAAACGGATTACAAAGGTTGTTTGTTTTTTAAATATAGGAGTGAAGAGCCAGTGTAAAAATTTTGGGGGGAAACAGCCTCTAGAGAGGGAATGTTTGTTCTGAAGGAGATGAAGAAGTAATTAAGAACGAACTTACCGGTTGAGGATGGATAGTGGGAGAGAGGTGGATAGATGTGTGGTAACGCAAGCATAGCAAATGTTGATTGTGACATCTAGGAGGTGGACCAATGGGTGTTCACAGTACAATTCCTCTGGTTTTCTGCATGTTTGAAAATTTAATAATATGGCATAATAATATAATATTTGAGGGAAGAAGGACAGATTGAGAGTTTAGCCTTGAGGGGGAGAATAAGGGACATACTTACTCCTTTTTTAGCAGGAAATTGTGGAAGTTCAAGGCTAAAGCCTCACCTTCTTTTGTAATATAGGAGTCACTCTCACTTGCTGGGGCCAAGGGACAGAAGAAGAGGAGCTTTGATAAAGAAAAATGGAATAACCAGTGTGGCAAGTGGGAGGGGGCTGAGCAGACAGAGGGAAGAGAGGGCGATGCTCAGGTCCTGAGGAGGCTGCCTCACTTTGCAGCTCTCCCTGGGATTTCTCAGAGGACAGTAGTTAGTGGGAACAAGGAAGCACTGTATAGTTTGAGAAAGGAGATGTAGGATGAGTAGATGGGATGAATGTTTCCCTTCGCTGTTTACCAGCAGTCTTGCCCTCTGGAGGATTCTCTTTTCTACCTCATAATCTTTTTATTTGAATTACATGTTATAAAATCTTCTTAGCACTGTTACTCTCATTGAACTTGACAATTTTGTTGTCTTCCTTAGGTAAAAGAAGAACGTCCAGAAAAAATACCAGATTTAAAATTATTAGTAGAGAAGAAATTTTTGGCTTTACAGAATAAAAGTTCTGACATGGACTTTCAGAACAATGAAAAATTTGTACAGTTCAAACAACAGCTGAAAGAACTAAAGAAGCAATGTAAGTCAGCATGCTTTGCTTTGGTTTGGCTTTTTGAAATTAGGGAACTGACTTCATGAACAGTCCCGGAAAACTGATTCTCTGGCATTTGCTTATCTGCCTGGCTTGAGCCTCTTCCTAAGTTGCTTTTTATTGTTGTTGCAGTTCTGTATTTTGTCTTAACTTTTGGTTCAAATCAGCCTGTCCATTCTGAAAGCCAACAGTTTCCACAAAGTGCTAAGAAAATTCCCTAGCAGCTGAAGAAAGTTACATGTTTCTTCCCACTGCTGGAGTGAGGAATTGGGAAAGCAAAATAATGCTGAAAATCATTTTACTAAAATAACAATGGCATTTTTCAAATCTGAAACTGCTGTGCCAAGCTTTATGGTAGCCACATTTTGATTCTAGTTTTATTGCTTTGGAGTGATATTAGTGATGTTTTCTGAGAAAAACTTTTTCTTCTCAAATGTGGACCAAAATCCCCTTCACTATCACCTTTGTGTAGTATAAATTCCATGTGACTTGAAAATTGGTTGCCTTCTTAATAAACTATTATACTTAGGGTTTTTTAAAATATTTTTTTAGTTGTAGCTGGACACAATAACTTCATTTTATCTTATTTATGATTATGTGGTTCTGAGGATCAAACCCAGCGCCCCGCACGCGCTAAGCGAGCTCTCCACCGGTGAGCCACGATCCCAGCCCTATACTTAGGTTTTTTAAGGAACATAGTTTGGACTTGAAAATGAGAGTAAGGAAATAATTTATTATACAGAAACATTTTGTAGAGAGAATTTGCCAGAAATAATGTATCTCTTCAGCGAAGTATGGATACCCTTTCCTGTTTAACAATGTTATATAAATTGACTTTTTACATTAGCATCTATTTAGCTCTATTGTCTTTTATTCTTTTTTTTTTAGGATTGAAGTCTTTTAATTCTTAAAGCATTGAATAGTAAAGCAAATGATTTTTTTTCTTTCTTTATATTTAGTCTCCTATTACCTTCATTTTTGTGCACATGGGGCAGGAATGTTGTATTATGTGAGACATAATTCATTTCATGCCCTTATATGTACTTAGAGTAGAGATCCATATTTTGAAATAGACTTTCTTTTACATATAAGCAGTTTCTTTAAACTGATGCTGAGATCTGAAAAAAAAATGACTGAGGAAGCTGCTTTACTTTTGTCTATTTTACAAATAACTTGTTTCATAACTTGAAATATTTTGCAATCATGATAAGACTTTTGCTTTTACTGTAGATTTAAATAGTAAGCATCTTCCCCATATTTTAGGTCTATTTTTGTTGTTGTTGTTCATTGAATACCATGGCTGCCAAAATCTTTCTAGTGTAATTTATGCTATTCCCCCAAATGGGTAATAACCCCCAGAACAGATAATAATGTGCTAGTAGCTTTCTGATCTTATGGATGATAGTGAATTTCAGTTTCATTGTTGGTCAAAAGAGCCAGATGTGTTTTACTTTATTACATAGAGCCAATATTCACAGATTAGGCAGACCTAGCATCTAATCACAATGCCTGATTTTTAAAGGATTTTATAGTACAGAACAAAGGATATCCAAAAGAGAATTTTTTTCCTTTTTTGTTATTATTCCTAAAGAAAAACTATGAAGACTTTTAGAACAGAGTACTCCTGGTGAGGCATTTTCTAATTAACAATATATAATTCAACAAAATGATATACATTGGAATCATGATTAGTGTTTCTTTACTTTTCTCTAAAATGGGGTGTGGGAGGGAGATTTCCCAAGACCAACAGTACACCTCCTTTGGATAGACAGTTAAACTAAACTTTATAGCAAAGTAAATTTATATTGAAAGAAATGCTTCCTTATGTAAGGTTTCCCCATATATTATAACACTGGAATTAAAAGAACTTTCCCTATAATTTCCCCTAAAATATTCTTCCAAAAGTTTTTAAATCTTGAATGACAGAACAAATAAAATATTAATCCTCTTTTAAAATGCTCTGTAAGCTGTGTATATTCCATTTCCAAAAATGGAATGGGTTTTTTTTTTTTTTTTTTTGGTACTGGGAATTGAACCCAGGGCCGTTTAATCACTGAGCTACATCCCCAGCTCTTTTTATTTTTTTAATTTTGAACAGGGTCTTACCAAGTTGCTTAAGGACTTGCTAATTGCAAAGGCTGGCTTTGAACTTCTGCTTCTCCTGCCTCACCCTCCTGAGCTGCTAGCATTAAAGGTGTGCACCACCATGTCTGGCTTAAAATGGAATTCTTAGTGTAGAATTATGAGCACTGCCAATTAAAATTTTATCATGTCTAGTGGATTTTAGTTCTTAGATTTTACTGCTACAAGTATCCTGGTTAGGATCAAGCTTTCACAATATTTGTGGTTCCAGGTCAGAGATACACGGTGATGTATAGATGAGCTAATTTGTTTTGAGAGATGTTCTAGAGATACAGAATTACAATAATTTTTTAAGATTGGAAAATAGAAGCTTGGGGAAAAGTTTGTTTCTCTTGCCTGTTTTGACAAAGTAAAGGCTCAAATGTTTCTTTGTATATACCTAAAGGGTTCTTTCATGAAAATAACCATGGTGTTTTCACTACCTTTATTATGTGAGAACATGAATTTGTAGGATTTAATTTTATCAAATCTGGATCCAATCAAAGAAATTCCAAGAAGCTGTTGGGTGGGGAGAGGTCCAGGTGGAGATTATGTGACAGGCAGGCAGTCCTCAGGGCACTCTGCTGACTGTAATTTGCTCCCCCTGATGGAGCTCAGCAGCTGGTCCTCACACTCTTTTGGTCCCATGCTGCCCTTTTACTTTTTAAATTTCTTGAGCACCCTAGAGAACTATATCTGTTGTTTATCCTATTAGAAATAAAAATTGAGGGTTTGTATGTTAAAATAAACAGCATTTGATATGAAATCTAACTATATTTTTTAAACCTAAAGAAAAGTTGCTGAGAAGAGTGACACTGTTCTGCATTTTTGCAAACATCTTGGATTCTGACTTAGAGGCAGCTAGATCCTCATCTGTGCTTCTGCATTTGGTCTGTTGTGATACATTGTTTTAGTTTTAGTAGACTACATTGGTAGTTGGACTTGCAGACCACCAGAAGGTCTCATTTGCAAACCTCAGATCTGAGCCAGGGATTGGTTACCAGATTTGTGGGCCAAATCTAGCTGCCTTCTTGTTTTTATGTGGCCTGCAAACTAAAAATATTATATTTTTCAATTGTTGGAATAAAAGACTATTTAGTGATGTGAAAATTATATGAAAATCTGATTTCAGCATTTATAAATAGTTAAATTAGAATATAGGCATGCTCACCCACTTGTGTATCATTTGTGAGGCTTTACACTATAATGGTGGTGTTGAGTAGCTGTGGCACAGATCACTGGCCCACAGAGCCTATAATACTGTGTGGCTCTTTGTAGAAAAAGTTTTACTGATCCCTAGATAAAAATCATAATCAGAAACAAGAAGATTTTTTTTTTTTAATTTTAGATTATTCCCCCTAAATACCATCCATTTGTCTTAGGTATGTTCAGAACACCTTGAGTAACCACTAAATGTGAATCATTGCAGTTGATGCTCTGAAATGAATAAAAAGCAGAGACCCTGTACTTGGAGACAGTGTATGCAAACATGAAATAATGCAAGAACAATTTATATTGAATTAAAAAAATCAAAATTAAAAGAAAAAACAGAAACAAGTATTTTACAATGTAAGATCTAAGTAAGGAGGGTCAAAATTGGAATATAGATTTTATCTGCCATGCTAACATTGCCAGTCATTTATAAGTGTCTCTATAGTCCAGTATATTCGGACAGATTCTGAGGCTCAGTTCAGGCCCAGCAGGAAAGAAATGTACTAAAGGCTTACAGTGGGAGAGGGAAGGGACACTACAGGTGCCCTTTACCTTCTCAGATACAAACTTCCCAGATCTGCCATGCTCATTTAAAGATATTATTTCTCTACAGGTAGCATACTTTAGTTGCACATAGCAAATTTTTTGTATGGTTAATTCTTATACATATTACTTGCCATTATGTTCAGCTTTTTTGAACAAATGACATTATGCCTTGGGGAGGAAATTATTGGGAATATCACCCCGATTAAATGAAGTACCGGCTCTTTGCAAATTCCAAAAGCTTGCTTTAAACTTAAGTTGTTGAGGAATTTAGCATAGCACAGTGGAAGGAATATGAGCTTATTAGCAACCAGAAGACCTGGGTTTGAGTCACCTGATATGTAACCTGTCCTCCCCGCAGATGCCACTGATTTTTCTTGCTTCTGATTCTTGGAGTCATAGAAAATCAAGATTGGTTGAAGATAACTTTTATACTTCTAGATGACTAAGATGGTGACAGTGGTGATAATTGTGTTAGGCAACAGTTTCATGGAAAATAATTCTGTTTCCCTAAATAGTAATCATATTCTTACTGAGAGGTTGTCAGAAAATAGTGTGATTTGGCTTCATGTAGTCATATTCAGGCTTTCTTGGATTATATAATTTTAATTTATTTAAAAGTATGTTAAGGTAAATTTTTTGTCATCAACTTAAGCTGTCTTTACTACTGTAGTCATGGTTTCTTGCAATTTTAACTTCTGGAGAACTTAATTAGAATGAGTGAATACTTCTGTGTAGATACTCAAGTCACCAAGAAATCTTTCTAGCATCCTTTATTCATTTATTTACCTAATGTATGATTAGCAGACATCATAAATTTAGTGCAGATCACAAAAGCAGGATTGAGGATTGTAGATAATAACTGATACTTTGAAACTTTCAGGGCTTTGTTTTATAGTCAAAAATAGAGTTGACTGAATCTGAGCTGTTTTGTGTTTTAAAATTATTTAATGTGAAATTTAAATTTATTAGTACATTTAAATTCTGAGTTCCAGTGTGCCTCATTATTTTTTTTTTATTTAGAATTTGCTAACTTGAAGGTATTTGCCACAAATTTAATACACTGTATTAAGGTCATTGTTACATGTAGTATATAAAATATGGAGAAACTTGGAAATCATTCTTAGTGATGGTAATATTTGTGTCATATATATAAAGACAGGAATTTAGTGATTACATAGATTCACTTTAAGCATATCCAGTCTAGATCTCAAAACTGATTGAGAGAGAGAGAGAGAGAGAGATCAATCGATAGGTTTCTAGCAGTACAAAAGGATTCACTTAGGGATGCCATTCATCAGGGGGTTCCTCCTCAGAAACATTAGTTGCCTCACTTTACCGTTCCTCCTAGTGGCTGTCCTTTTCCTTTAGCATCTCTTCAGAACCAGAGCAGATGGCCGGGACTTACATGTTTTGCTCACTGCTATACCCCTATGCTCTGGCATGAGGGTTAGACACGTGACACTACTACGCAGAGGTCCTTGATGGTCAGCAGAACCTTCAGGAGAATTGTCATATGCTTGAGAGCGTCTGTCCTGTCAGAGAGACACGACATGCCTGAGGTTACAATCCCCACTTGAATCTAATGTATGAAATATGATATGTCAAGAGCTTTGTAATGTTTTGAACAACCAATTTAAAGTAAAAAAAAAAAAAAACAANCCCCCCCAATAAAGATTAATTCAAATTAAAGAATTCAGTAATGGTGGGGTTTTAATCTGGTTATTAAATTATCAGAGAGCTATTTTATCTTGATGAATTAACTTTTCTACAGTTCCTTTATTCTGAGCAGTAAAGACATCCATCTGCTCCACATTCAGTCTGTAATTGTCCCATTCCTGTTGGATGTTATGAAAATGATAACAAGACTTTGTTTGGTGTCTGAGCACTTGCTGGATTGTGATAACAGTAGGCATTGTTGGAGTGTCTACCTATGCATTTACAAAAGGGGAAGTGGTATGGTACTTGCCTACTTCATATACATTATTATTTATTTCTCACAACTCTCCTAGGTGGCTTTAGCCATTTTGCAGATCAGAAAACAGGCAAAGAGATAGGGCTGTAATTCGTAGTAGACAACTTGCTGACGTGTGTATGAGGCCCAAGTTTGATCCTCATCCCCTCAAAAAAAAAAAAAAGACAGAGGTAGTATAACTTACATTGATCTTAAGTGCTGAAATTCAAACCCAGGTTTGGTGACCACACAAAGCTCATTTTCTTTTCTCCTATACCATACCAACTTTTGAAAATACTTTATGTGTTTTCCCTTCTTTTAATTCAGCCATCATATTTATTTCTTGAAAATCATATGTTTGAGTCTCCCAGGTCATAGAATTACATTGATGTACCCTGACATCACTGAGGGGAACTTGCTTTGTTTAGCTTAGAGAAGATCTCTTTTTTGGCCAGTTGCATTCAGAGTCGGGGAGTCAGGATGATATCAGGCATCTCATAGCAGTCCTTCTTTTCCAGATCCCACGGTTTTGGCAATGTGTTCAGTAGATTGTGCCTAAGAATATTTTCGGTGTGAATAGTTGCTAAGTTATGGCAAAGAGGAAGAGGATATTTATTGCATCACAAGTTTAGAACAAGTTCCATGAAATTTATTTCAAGCATAACAACAATAATCTCTTGCACATATAACATCCATATGTGGAAAAGGAATGCATGAAAAATGTAGGTTCTGTTTTTAGCAGACCAAACACCATATAATAAGAATCATGGAGGAGACATATTTACCCAGTGTCTCGCAGTCAGGAGGCCTCAAGAATAACAAATATGTTCAGGGGGAAAAGGGAAGTTTTAGAATGAGAGATGGCTATAATTAAATTTGTAAAGAAAGATTCAGTTATCAAGGGACACATGAGTCAGCGGTAAGTTTAAACACCTGTGAACTCTGGGTGTTTCTCTTATTGTGACTTATTTTATGAGTGTGATGTTATCCATGCTCAGAAAGCAGCTGGGATCTAAGTAGGAAGACCAAATCATATGTGTCCCAGAGCCAATGGACATTATACTTAAGAATATAATTATCTTGTCAAATTCCTGGAGTGGAATGATTGAAGTTTTGTAATTGTTAGAAAGGGAGTGTCAGGCAAAGTTATTAAATATTTCTAATACTTCATTTTTATAGATATGCATATGTTTGATTTTTTTGGAAAGAGATTTTAAATAGAATTTTTGCAGCTCAGTTTATGGTGTGTTATTGTTTGTGCTTAGCAAGTGATCATGATTTAATCATTAATCATTCTGAAAATTTAAAGTAAAAAAAGTATTTCAAAGCCAAATAATAATTATTACCAAGTTAATAATTATTATTTGGCTTTGAAAAGTAGCTATAATTAAAGGTTGTTATATGTGTATGGCAGCATTTACAAAAGGGGAAAAACTAGCTCTTGTATATGGAAATTCAGAGCCACTGATGTGAAAATGTATTGCTAGTGAATAATATTTGAATCAAGCAAAGTGGTATAATTTTGCACATTCAAATAATTATACTAATGACTTGCTACCATCAATTTCAGTTTAAGATTTTGGAAGCATTAATGTGGTACAACAAAAGACCTGACTTAAACACTGATGAATGAGCTGTGTCCCCTCTGGCAACTCAGTGTCTGACTCTGGATTTCACATCCTTATGATACTTTGTGACATGCTCTGTTGCTAAGGTAGTGCTGCCTCCTCCCCCCTGTCAATTCTAGGATGTTTTCTTTGAAACTCCATATCTGGGAATCTCTCTAAAAGAGAGATGTTCTGAAATAACGGGGCGAAGTTTATTCAACAATATCTTTTTAATATTATTTATAATGAATGTATCAATCATAATATGACAGACAAACAGTAGTTAAGTAAATATGCTGCATTGACAGTGGGGTTGTTTTGCATTTAAAAATGATGTTAGGGTAGTTTTAATAGTCTTAGTAAATAAATGCTTATGCTATTAAGAGTTTTAAAAAGCAGGATACAAAGTTGTATGTTTAGAATGATTGCAATAAGTATGCATTCATGTAAAGCAGCCTTGTCACTTTGCCCTTGAAAAAAGCATTCGTCATTCTTGTAAAAAAGGGGCTGCCCTTCGTATATGTAGAAAGAAGAAGAGGCATGTTTGCAAGCCATGTGTCTACATTTCTATTATTTATAAGATATATCTTATCTTAGAAAACAGTTTCCAAATATGATTATATTTAATCCTTACAAGTGGTCGATTAGTATTATTAATCCTATTTTCAGATCAGGTTCTGTGAGATCAAGTGTCTTGCACAATTCTCTTGCCCCTCTCAAATTCTCTTGTGTTCCTTTGACATCAACACTTCCCTTATTCCCAGCACCTGGCACCTATTGTTAGTTTTAACTTTTCCAGAATGTGTAGATGGAACAGTACAATATGTAGTCTTTTGAGAGGTTTTCTTCACTTGTCAGAATACATTTCAAATCCATCCCTGGTGTGACTGGTCCCAGAAGTTTGTAGCATTTTGTTGACATATGGGTGGGCATGGGATTTTTGTACATTCACTGGTTGAAGGTCTGTCTGTAGGTCTTCAGTATATTAGGGATTCTTTTACAGACATATGTTAGATTTAAGTGGGGTCGCTTGAGATTTCTGGGTCCTAGAACTTGACATATGGGTGGACATGGGATTTTTGTACATTTACTGGTTGAAGGACATTTTGGTTGTTTCCAGCTCATGGCCATTATGAATAAAGCTGCAGTCAGCATTCATGTACAGTTTTTTATGTGGATGTAAGTTTCATTTTGGGTAAATATCTAGGCCTGGCATTTCTGCTTTGTATGCTAAATGTATGGTGTTTACCTAATAAAGAAAGTGCCTAACTCTTCCAGTATGCAATGTGTGAGAGTTCTAGTTGCTGTGCACGCTTACCAGCACCTGAGTTATTTTGGTTTTGTTTTTAATTTTAGCCATTTTAATAAGTATGTGGTGGTATCTTATTGTAGGTTTTATTTGTTTTCCTAATATTTTAATATTTTGGATTTTCATGTCATATTCATGTTTCTCTGGTCAAATTATCTTCTATCTTTATTCTTTAATTTAATCCAAAAACACCATGGATGTTTCCCACACCAGCAACATTAGCATCACCTGGAAACCTCTTAAAACTACAAAATTTCAGTTTCCATCCAGACTGACTAAATCTGAACCTGGGAATGGGACTGAATTTTAAGAAATCCTCCCAATGGTTCTCCTGTATGCCACAGTTGAGAACCACTGTCTTCAGCAGAGGTGCACACCCCTCACTGGGCATCACTGTCAACTTTGAACATTAAAGACAGAACACAATTTTAGTGCACAATCCTCACCCTAAGATTCAGAACCAGATTTCGTTGGTTAGGCCTGTAGGCATTTTTTAAGTTCCCCAGGTATTGCTAAGACTTCTTCAGGGTTGAAAACCAGTGTACTAAAGGTTGCTTACCTGGGATACAAATCTGATACCAAACTCCAGATCTCATGCAGCATATTATCTAAAAGGGAAGATCCATGTATATGTACCTTGGTGTAGGTCTGAACACATGTAAGCCATACAGTATTTACCTAACAAATTAAATTCTACTTAGTGTCCTGGGTTTGTTGATATAGATATTTATCTATAGCTGAGAACACTCAGTTTTATGCTCTGTGTTGTACTTAGCATTCATTCATTCAACAACTGAGTATGCTGAGATTATAATGGCAAACAAAACATAAAAGCATGTTCCTGGAGCCTACATTCTGGTCTTTAGCACCACTCTACAATATTTTGGTATAAGTACAATACATTCCTTTGTAATTCTAAAACAAGTATGTTTATGCACATTACTTATAGTCTTAAATGATCATATTTGTCTACTTGTTTTGTTTAAGTACCATCCTTCAGAATTACTTGTCTTATATTCGTTATAAATTATATTAGTCATTAAGTTCTTTTTACTGGATAACTTTTTCAACTCATTTATTTAATCAGTATTAAGACTAGATTGTCCAAGCCATGGGAAAATCTTGAAATTTTAAATCAAAATGTAAGTTCAAACTGTGGTTCAACCACACAATAGTTGGTGCTTTTTTAATCAATTCAATGAAATTTTACTTTTTTGTAAAGTATGTTGTTGAAATAGTAGTAATAATAGAAAACTAACAAGTGTACAGAGTTGTATAAGGATTAATTCAGATACTGTATTTGAAAATGTTTTATAAGTTGAAAATAGTTTATCTGATCTTTTTTGTTAAAGACATTTACTTTACTGGTCTTTTTAATTTACATCCTAAAGTGCATAAAAATAAACATTTGAAAAGTCATTATCAGTTGGCATGAATTCTTAAGTACAAAGAAATAAACACAGTTTGGGTCATTTTGCTAAAGTGTTAAGAGATTGTATGGAGGATAAAACATTGCTAGACTGTCAAGTAGTTAAGGAATTTCTGTAATTGGCAAGGGTGTGAACAAAAATGTTGATAAGGTCAGAAATCAGTTTTCAGTACAATATTGGTTTTGGCAACTTTTTCCTGATAGGGAGGCAGAGATTGAAGAGTCAAGAATAGTACTATTCACATACATAATGAACCACCCTCTACTCTGATAAAAGTATTGTAAGCAAATGAAGTGGAGCTATCTGTAGGTCTTCAATATATTAGGGATTCTTTTACAGACAATGTTAGATTTAAGTGGGGAGAAAAATCTCTAGTGTTTGATCATAGTTATTTAGTTAGCCTTTAAAAAAGCATCACTTGATGACTTATTTAAATATATACTTCATATGTGTATTTTTAGTTCCCTCACATCATCCAGTCACCATCTCAGAATACATCACACCCAGGGACATTGCATGGCTGAGATCTGGAACTGGGAAGGGAGGCAGGTAGAAATGGCTCTTGCTGAGACCCATATGGGCTCTACCGTCAACCCATAGCTGCTTTTTGTTTGTTTTTTGGTACTGGGAATTGAACCCAGGTGTACTATACCGTTGAGCTCTACACCTCCAGTCCTTTTTATTTTTTATTTTTAGACAGGGTCTTGATAAGTTGCCGAGGCTGACCTTGAACTTGTGATCTTCTTTCCTCAGCCTTCCAAGTACTAGGATTACTGACACAGGCCAGTGCACCCAGCAGCCCATAGCTCCTTGAGACATACACTGCCCATACATTCTCATTTTTAAAAAATGTTAATAAACTTTATTTTTTAGAGCAGATTTGGGTTCATAGCAAAATTGAGTGGAGATTACACAGATTTCCTGTATGCCCTCTGTCTACGCCTGCATGCATGGTCTCCTCCATTACTGTGCATAAAGTAATTGACGTCTTAGCAGTGAGAGAAAAAGGAGACTGGTCACTTGAGATTTCTGGGTCCTAGAACTTGACATGCAAAATCAGCAGAAAAAAAATGAGAGAGTGGCATGGGGGTCAATGAAAGATTTTGTGTCAAGTTTTCCAAAATAGTACAGGTTTAAAGATCCAATAAATTAATCAGTTTTATTTACTGCTGGGTTTCTTTCTCTTTGTTTTGCTATTGATACTTGGTTATCCTGTCAGTTCAGGTAGACAGGAAGCATTTGTCTGCCTTGATCTTCTGTATCCTCAGAACCTAGAACAGTACCTGGTGTGGAACCAGGGTTCCATATGTTTGGACAGTGAATGAAGGACTACAAAAGGGGATTATATATTAAAATCAGGAATCGTTTTTCCCCTCAAGAGACAGATGTCCATGACAAATACTTTGATACATAGTCTCACATGGATAGGCCTCATGTACCTTTTCCCCAAGGTCATCTTGGCAGACCTGGGCAACAACTATGCTCTGAGTACAGAGTGTGGCTGCCAGTTGGCTGGAGGTGTTCCCAGACTTCCTGGCAATTGTCCTCACCTAGAGTTTTCATAGGGTCCTTCTGATGGAAGGTTCTTCCTTCTTCTTTCCTTAGGGCACACTGTACTTTGACTAAAACTTCAGTCACATAAAGTAAGAAACTTATAAGTTAGACTCAAGAACTTTTAATTTGTTCTTCCAAAAAATTGTCAGAACAGCCTCCATCTTTCCTGTTATGTGGTAGTATTGATGCTACCTCCTTCCAAATTATCAAGTTGATCACATTTCTTACATTTGATAGTATTATAGAGTCAAGAAAATGTAGTAGCTTGTTTAGGTGTGTTTTCTTCTGCTTCAGATCATAGTGGATTTATTTTATATTTATCAAAAGCAAAAAATGACTCCTGCAAAAAGTAAGCATAATCCGTCAGTTAATGATATGTGCTGTCCTGTATCATTCCTGCAAACTCTGCCAATTCCCTCTCTCCTGCTCCCGCTGCTGCTACTGCTGAATTTCTGATCTTACTATTAGCCTCCTACATGCTCCCTACTTCAAACTTAACTCCTGCCAGCTTCTACCAGAGCCATGATCTTTCCATAGTATAGGTCTGGTCATGCTTGTCCACGTGTAGCTGGCAGGAGTCAGGCAATGAATGGTCTTTCGGTGGTTCCCCTCAGCTTTTCTGGAATATTAAAGGCCTTAATGACCCCAGGCTCCTTTTCTCTTTCTTTCCACTTTTCTCTTTAGCCTTTGACCCAAATACTTGTGATTCCTAGAAAGTACTGTGTTCTCTTTCACCTTCAGACTCCCACACTTGCTGATCTCATCCAGGAATATTCTACTCCCTCCTCTCTCTTCCCCTAGTTAAGGCAAGCCCATCTTTGTGCCTGTCCACAGACACCACTGAATTCTGGGAGGCGTCCCTGAGATAGAGTCAGTGCACATCTGTGATGTGAGTCCTGTAAGGGAGTCTTGGTCTGGACAGGAATATCTAATAACAAAGACTAGGAAAGTTCATGTGTGAGATTTTGGGAAGAAAAAGAGGAATTTGAGGCACATTTTATGACATCTTCAAAAGATGCTAGCTATCTTATTTCAAAACTTTGTACAGAATAGAACCCAGTATTGTATAATAACCAATCTATAATCTAATATTTGAACAAGTGCTCTGCTATGCTTTAACCATATCAGTAAAATACTGTTTCCTGTTTTTGATTGCTGTTCACCCCAGCAGATATACTGTAAGAACTCCCTTTCTCATCTTGCTTGACTCATTTTGACTTGAATAGCAAGTTCCACATGACCCTACCTATAAAAAATAGAAAGTGTATTATTATGTTTTCAGAATACCAGACTTTGAGAAATAGTGAGCTGTTCTTTTTTGTTTGTTTTTGCTGTCATGGCCACTGCTGTTAATGGCATGGACTGGGAACTGGTGATCACAGTGGGAACAGCAGAGGAGGCCTGAGGGAGCAGAGAGCTGAAAGGAGTGTGCCTGTGTAGATTGTAAACACCATCACTGTAACTAACAGAACACGCCAACCATATCTGAGGATTAAGCTTAAGTTTTTTTAAATTTATTTTTTATTCTAATTTGTTATATATGATAGCAGAATACATTACAATTCATATTACACATATAGAATGCAATTTTTCATATCTCTGGTTAAAATATACAAAGTATATTCACACCATTCGTGTCTTCATACATGTATTTAGGGTAATGATGTCCATCTCATCCCACCATCTTTTCATGATCCCCCTTCCAGTCTCTCTATAAATCAGCCTCCTTATATCAGAGAAAACATTCAGAATTTGTTTTTTTAGGATTGGTTAACTTCACTTAGCATTATATTTTCCAACTCCATTTATTTACCTGCAAATGCATGATTTTATTCTTTTTTATTGCTGAGCAATATTCCATTGTGTATACATACACCACATTTTCTTTATCCATTCATCTTCTGAAGGGCATCTAGGTTGGTTCCACAGATTAGCTAATGTGAATTGTGGCTATAAACATTGATGTGGCTATGTCTAACAATAACCTAAAATAATCATAATAAGCTGAATATTAAAGGTTCAGGATATGTGTCAAGACTCTTTAATATATTTTCCAGTAAACATACTTTTGGAGATCAAGTCTAATATGATAGTTCCAAATCAAATGCTTTCTGTTCAAAGATATTTTTCTATAATGTTTAATAGGAAGATGCAGAAATAGTCATAAACTTTTGACCTTAGCAGAATATTATTAAAAACAATTTGGTTATTAATAAATAATTTTATAAAGTTCTTGACTATTTCTTTTATCTACAAAATGGGATGTTTAAAATGTTTAAGCAGCCTAGTGTAGTGGTGCATGCCTGTAATCCCAGCAGCCCAGGAGGCTGAGGCAGGAGGATCACAAGAATAGCTCACTATTTCTCAAATGCTGGTGTTCTGAAAACATAATAATACACTTTCTATTTTTAAGAAATAAAAATATAAAATAAAATATAAATAAATAAAAATATAAAATAAAAGGACTGAGGATGTGGCTCAGTGGTTTAAGTGTCCCTGATTTCAATCTCTGGTACAAAAATAAAATAAAATAAAAAGTTTTATACTATTAAATTTTAAAGTAGTATGAAATTTTGTGTGTTTGTTTTCTGATGACCATTACCAAGTGAGGACATACCGTTAAACCACAAATGGAAATGAAAAAAGACATAAGACAGGAGGAATAGGTAATCCAATTATATTAGACCATAAGAGTCTGGGAGAAAAGAAACAAGGGTAGGTTAGGACTGGTTTATGGAGTTACTTGTTGCCTTGAATAGGACAGGTTAGTAAGTAATGGGGAGTAGTACTAAGAGGTTTTTATCAGCTGAGCTATCTGATTAGATTTGAACTTTAAGAAGGTAAATCTAATTGTGGTCCACAGGATAAACTGGTATGGGGAGAGGTCTTGTTGCAGCAGTCCAGGCAAGTTCTGATTGTATCCTGAACTACCAGAGGCTAATTGGAAAGGAGAGAATGGCTGCAGTAAGTGTTGGGGAGGTGGAGTCTGTAGCGCTTGTCAACTTATTTAATATAGCAGTAGACCTCAGAGAATAAGGAGCTGAAGGCGGTTCTGATGATATTAGCTTGGACAACTGGGGGAATGGTGACACTATTTAATAGTAGTAGTATGTCCCATGAAAGAGCAGGACTTCAGAAGGGGGACTTCGGTGCCAAATACATTGAATTTTCTTTTACCAAGGATTCACAACCTTCTGAGTCTGAGCAGAAAGTTATGCATAACTTTCATATTTTAAAATTCACAAATGAAATTTCATAATCTTATAAGATGAGGATGGGCAGTGGAATAAATCACTTTTTATTTTCTGTGATAATACTTCATTGGTAGTATTGGTTGAGTTTCTTCCTTGTTTCTTTTCTCGTTCCTACAAATTGTTATTTAAAGTAATGAAGAGTAACAGTCAAACCTGACTTCCCCTATCCAACTTGAGCAAGAAACACATTTTGTGGGTCTTTAAAAATTCTCATGGCATATGACGGGGATAGAGATAAGTAAAGACAGTGGAATAAATCTGACATAATTTTCTCATGTACTTATATGAAAACAATACAGTGAGTTCTACCACTTATAGGGTGGGCAAAATTTATACCCAACAAACATTTATTATTGCTTTAATTGAAGATAGTGCACAGATGAATACAACTTAGTCCTTTTAAGGGAACAGAGAAATAATATTTTTTTGTGTGTGCAGTGCTGGGGATTGAACCCAGGGCCTCACCTATCCAGGCAAGTGCTGTACTACTGAGCTAGATTCCCAGTCCTGAGAAATAAATTTAAAGTAACTATAAGTCAAAGCAAAATAAGTGCCATGAAATAAATATAAATGGAGTGTTATTGAATTAGAAAAAGGATGAGGAGGCAAATGGTTGAGTGCCAGAATATGTGATTCATATAATTAACATCTAAGGAAGGAGATCTTTGAAACCAGAGAGTGACGCTTCATAGAGAAAAACTTACTCAAATTCTATCTCTTTGAAGAAGAAAGAGAATTTGAGTAAGAGGAGAGGTGAGGATCCTACTCAATATAGAACTGAGTTGTGTTTTCCCAAGAGGGTAATTATTTAATTAAAGAGAGGCTCTTCACATGATAAAATAAAAAGCATTCAATAATAGAACTGTGGAAAGACTGGCAAGCAATGTGCAGGAGTGCGACTGGCCAGTGTTTCTCTGCCCCATGTTGCGAAGGCTTCATTTTGTTTCATCAGGTATTTGTGTGCTTTGGTTGGAAATTTCAGTAAAGAATGTTTTATTTTATAAAGAAAGTACACATTTTTTTTATTGAACAGTGCTCTTTGTAACCATGTATTAATTTAAAAAATAGAAAAAAAAATAATGTATATCCTTACCAACAAGGAAATCCAAAATTAACAAAAGTAAGGAAACCCCCATTGAATAATGTCAGCTGGTACTTTCTGCAGGTATATCTGGATCTCCTTAGTGGCTAAGCTGGTAGAAATAATTGGGGAATTTCCTTTCCTAAATTTGAAAGGCAAATTTGCTTTATAATCATTTGATTCTAACTGATCCTTTAAATAATTTAAACTATTTTGAGAAGGAGAAGAATCAGGATGCATTTTATTTAATGCTAATTGGATAGTACAGTACTTAAACATTTATCAGTTGTCAAAGTGTTTAATATAACTATGTAATTAGTAATAAAATGTAAGAATAATAATTTTTTTAAGTAAATCAGGACAATCTTTTGCTATTAAAAGGTCACTTAAAGTACCATGACGAATCAATCCCATTGTCTGGTTCATCATTGCCTTTCCTATTCAGAGGTATTTAACTAGTAAATTGCCTAACTTAAATGCTACCTTGTGATGAATTCTATAGAATTTTTTGAGAGAAACATTTTTACTACCTCAGTTATTTTTTTAGTGATAGGAATTTGGGCAATTAATAGTAGTTTTGTTCATTTCATTTCTTTTAAAGCTGCAGTATAATACTGTTAATTTTAAAGAGAATATCACAGGACTATTCTAAGTTGCAAATGAAATAGCACATATGGTATTTTGCAAGATACAAAGCCTTATGCAAATAAATAAAAAGTGGTATTATTGTTCTGAGATTAGCATTTGTTCTTTCAAGGTCCCTATAGAATAGCAGTAATTGATATCTTAGACTTTAGAGCTGCACATTCTGGCATTGATTCTGGGTTTACTAGCTGTGTAACCCACAGGTAAGTTTTTAAACCCTTATGTGCCTGTTTTTCCATCTGTTAAATGGCATAATAAAAGTATACCTTCTTCAAAGGGTTATTGTGAAGATTCAATGAATAATAAATGAAAGTCACCTATAGCAGTGCCATGGCACACAGTTAATACTATGTGTTTAACTGCGCTTTTCACCATCACTATTATCACTTCATCATGTAGCATAGGAAGGACATTACTCTTGGGTTTATGCTAATCATGTTGTTCCTCTCCCTGGATTTGTATTTTCCTCAGATGGGGAGTTCATTGGGGGGTAAGGACTAAACCTCATCAATTTTATGTCTTCAACATTTGACATAGTTCTTAGCTCATGATAGGCATTTGATTGATAAGTGAATGGATTCTATTATACATTTTTATGCATAACCAATTTAGAGAAAAATACTGTAGGAGAAGTATAGAAAATGAAGTACTTAATATCTGCCTAATGTTATTTTCATTCGGATCTACCTTACTCTTTTCAACCCAAAAGTCACTTCATTTCCTTTTCTCTCTTGCCAGTCTGACCTCAAGTTTACCCTCCCAGCCTTTTTATTCCCTTGATTATTTCATTCAGTCTTCCTTTTGTGGGAAATGTTCAGTAACCACACCTCCCTAGACAGTCTTGTCTGTTCCAGAGCACTCTTTGTACATGTCTTCCCTGCCTCTCTTTAAAGTTTTTATCTTTTTAATTGGGTAGTGGATGCATATAGCACAATATCCATAAAGTACAAAAGACCATGTGGTGGAAAGTGGGCCTTGGCCTCCCTGGGGGCCATTCTATTACCAATTTCTATGCGTCCCTAGAGAAATATTCCCTATGGTGGTGTGCGTGTGATAATGGTAGCACAGGAGACACTGTGTAATTTGCTTCTTTCACGTAGTATATTTTGGGTATTCTTTTGTATCATAAACAGGTCTGCTTCATTCTTTTTAATGGCTCATGGTTTATAACCAGTGCTTGATAACGGGGATAGTTTTCTTTGGCTATTATCAACAACGCTGCAGTGCGTAGTCTTATACAAAACAAAGTCCACATAATTAGGCCTGTTTCTGTAAGATAAATATTGGTGGGATTACTGAGTCAAAGAGTAGTGCATATTTAGATTTTTTACAAACTATCCTTCATAGAGATAATCATATTAAATCAGCATTGATAGCACACAGGAAAGCCCATTGCCTGCATACTTGCCAACTGGTTGAGCCTCTTGTTCTGCGCCACTTACATATCCCAGATAAGCTGCTGTGATACTACATCATGTTGTTTGTTGTCCTTTGGATATTTTTGTCGTATCTCCTTTATCTTACATGACCTCTTTGTAATATCAGATGATCTCATATTTTCACTGACTTTACTACATTCCTTAGCTTCCAGGAAAGTTCTCATTTCTGGTATTCCATCCCATTGGCATGTACCTCTGAGACCCAGTATCTTAAATTTTGATATGAAAAAAAATAGTCATTGCATTATGCATCTTTTTATTGTTTCCTCCTAGCTTACACACCACAGTGTTCTGTAACTATTTGTGGATTGATATCCTAAGTAGCTAACGTCCACTTTTATATATGTAATTTTGAACAAAAGAGAGTTGTTGCTTCCTAATTTTTTACTAGTTTCTGTCTTTGTGTTAAAATTGTAATTAGCATTGTCATATGTTACCACCTATGTGAATCTCTCAGTATTCAAACCCAACTCTTTTGTTGACTTTTTTACTTTTTTACTTCTTACAGATGTGAACACAATTCAGTTAAAGGTATCTAGGATTTTATGACTGCTTCCTAGTGGTTTTCAGTAGTCTTTCTGGGTCCATCTGGAGAGCTGGATGAGGTAGGTGGGAAGAATCTTGAAAAAGATGCCATCCCCAAGCAATGAGGGAAGCTCAGAGACTCAGTGGAGCTAAAAGTGTGCCCCCTCCTCAGCTGAACAACCACAGCTAGGTAGCTATGCAGGGAGGTTGAGCTCCTGGCCAGTCCGTGTGAGCTCCTCTCTAAAGGGCACAGTGACAGGAACAGAGTAGGCAGTAAAGTTGTTGGCCCAGCTGAAGTCTCAGCAGAGGACTCATGAAGCACTTCAATATTAAACCACTGAAAATTGTGACCAGAGTATGAATTGTTTGGACTTGGATAGTTTTGAATTAGGTAGTTTCAAATTAGATATCTTGGATATCTGGTTGATCAGGTGAAAAGAAACTATAGGCCACAAAGCACTACTCACAGAGTCAAAATAGCCCCTTTATTAAATGTATTTATATAATGTACTAATACATTATATGTAATACATATTTCTGAATGTAGAGTAGGATATGTCTGCTGTCTGCAGTTGTACAGTTGTACAGTTTTTTTTGCACATAACAGAAGCACTTAGTTTTACGTGTGTGTGCAAAGGAGGTGACCAAATTCCAGACTAGTTCTAATCATCAGGGCCTTTTGCTAATTCAGGTGTTCAGGATAGGCAAACAGATGCCTATGGTGAAGAACACCCTCTGTTTAAAAAAAAAAAAAAAAAAAAAATTCTTAGGATCAGTGTGTAATATTTTCTGGTCCCAAACTTACATTCAGCAGTAAATAATAACGGGTCACAATTTAATTCCCTTTTACAAAATGAGAATAGGGGAAGAAAAAAAAAAGAGCTTTAGTATTTGGCTTTGAAACAGTAAACCAGTGTGAAAAAGAAATCTTGAACACTTGTGCTCTTTTCTTTTTAAACATTTATTCCTTGCTTTTTAAACCTTATTCCTTGCTATTTGACTTTTCCTGTAAGGACACTGAAAACAAAATGAATCATGACATAGAAGAATAAATATCCTCTTGGTCCTTGTAGACTTATCCACATCCAGTAGTGTAAATAGAACTAGTCACTTTTTTTCATTGTATTCTTATTTGGCCAAAGGGTCAGTCATTCTAAACTGTAATTTCACCTACGATGTCTGTCATATGTCTAAGCTCCTTTCTGGTATTTTAGTAAATGTACATTTTTGTGAAATAATTTAGCTCAAATGTATTATCCTAAATAGTAGAGTCCACATAAGGCACTCCTTCATCTCCCCTCTTTCTCTCCTCCACCCTTCCTTCCTTTCCTCTAAGTCTTGCAGAGGTCTGGAGGTCTGCGGGCCACATCTAGTATAAAGAATAAGTTTTGTTCCCCTCGCTGGTGTTGAGGTTTGTTATGGTTACGTGCCTTTGGATAGGAGTTGGGCCTCAGTCACTATTTATACCATTCCCTTTTGTTTTCTGATAGTTCACTTTGACTGTCTTTCCCTATAGGCATTCAAGTTTGCATTTCTTGCTTTACATCTAGAATACTCTATAAATATAGAATTAAGGCAAAAAATTAGAACAGGGAATTTAAAAATCTGTGCCTAAGAGCTTTATAAAAAAGCAGTTTACATTGAACAAAGAACTCATATTAAATTATAATTCTGTATCAATATTATTCCTTTAAGTAATCTTCATATTTAATTACTGTTAAACTGGACTGTGCCTCAGCACAATAAACAGGAGGCTAGCAGGCAGAATTAGGGAACTATCTCAAGGTTCAGAGAACCAAAGTTCGGTAGTAGGCCAGTGCCTTCCAGCCAGAATATACACAAACACTGAGGTCAAGACAAGTCATGGGTCAGAGCAAGGTTGGCTGAGTAGGGAGTAGCAGTAGCATCCACAGCCCATGGAAACAAGTGCATCCAAAATCCAGCATTCAGGACTAGGAGTTACATGAGGAACAAAGGGATGAGATCAGATTCTGCAGAAAAGGAGGCTGAACCAGCAAGAGGTTGATTAGTAGGCAATCAACAGCCCCATGAGGCAACAGGTCACTGGGCAGTTAATACAGGGCAGTGCACAAAAGGGAGTTTGCCACAGGGCAATCCCTTTGCCTTTGCTGAGAATTTTTTTTTTTTAATAAACAACTTTATTTCTTAGAACATATTTAAATTTATAGAATTGAATGGATGGTACTAAGTTCCCATATGCTGCCTCCCTTCCCACCAGCTTCCCCTATATTTAATTTAGAGGGCAATTGATATATTGTTATTAATTAAAGTCTGTCATTTACATCGGGGCTTAAACTATGTTGTACATTTGTGTGTGTGTGTGTGTGTTTTGAATTTTTTATAACACAAAACTTACCATTTTAACTAATTTGGAGGAGTACTTGGGATTGAACCCAAAGACATTTACTGCTGATATATCCCCAACCCTTTTTATTTTTTATTTTGTACCAGAGTCTTACTTAGTTGCCCAGGCTGGCCTTGAGCTTATGATCCCCCTGCCTTAGTCTCCCAGGTAGCTGGAATTACAGGTGTATGCCACTGAACCCACACATTTTAGTGTGCAGTTCAGTGATGTTAAGGTGTTCGCTTAGTGTGCAGTCATCACTACTATTTACCACTAGGTCTTTTTCAACATTTTAAACGGAAACTGTATATTCATTCAACAAGGATTCTTTATCCCCTCCTCATTAGTAACTACTGTTTTCTTCTCTGTCTCTATGTATTTGAGTATTTTAGGTACCTCTTAATTGGAATCATAATATTTATCCTTTTGCGCCTGGCTTATTTCGTTACCACAGGGGCTTTGAGCTTCTTTCATCTTGTTATATTTATCACAATTTCATTTCCTTTTAAGGCTGAATAACACTCCCTTGGATGTGCCACATTTTGTTCATCCTTTCATCTGTCAAGGAATACCACCTTTTGACTATCCACAGAGGTGGAATTTCTGAATCAGACGATTTGGACAAATGCATAATGTTCTGGATCTACCATAAAAAATAGTTTTACTTTTCTAAAAATCTCATGATTCAATTATTCACCCCTCTCCCACCTCAACCTTGGCTTAGATCTGAAGATGTAGAGATTTAACTGCTGTTTATACTCTCTAACTTTGAACTTTCAGGTAAATGTGAGTCAGTAAAATCAGTGATTAAGCGAATCAGAAAGAAAATATTCTGATGAATTACTTACAGTACCTTAGGCCTTGAAATTTTGAAAGTTACCTACACAATTAACACACATGCAGGTAACGAACAGAGCTTTTAGGCTGCATGAGCGTTAGATGTTTTGTGGGCATGCAATTATATGTTGCATCCATTTAGCCCACAAAGACCTGCTAAACACCTGTATGATATGCCAAGTCTTGTGCTGGCTATTTTCTATGGGAATTAAAGCTCCATTCAAGAAATTTCCACCTTTTCCATCACCAAAGCACCCCTCAGACAGTTGATCCTCAGAGTCATATGTTTTGAAAGATCTTATCTATTATATAGGCTTTTTCAGAATATGAAAAATAGCTTTTGAATGGTCAGTATAATTTTGAGATGTTCCTATAGGTTTAGGGATCTTGATAAGAGAACTGATCATCTTGTTGTTGTTGTTCATTTGTTTTGTTTTGTTTTTATTCAGAGCATGAATTTTTTATTAAGCCGTATGTCTGTATGACTGTAGTGGTGTCTAATTTTGTCATCACAGCTGTGCCAGTATTCTTTGTGTGTTTGTTTTCTAGATTCTCCTTGCTCAGGTTACCTCTTCTATCTCCTCTCTAGAAGTCTTGCTGATCCAACCTTTTCCACTGTGCTTCCTCTGTGGCAGTAACCTTTGAAATGCTAACATAAATAAACTCACCCTTAGTATAGGTACGTCTCACACACACACACACACACACACACACACACACACACACACACAATCATTCACTGAGAGAGAAAATAAAGCAAAGAGAAGGCTCCTGCCTCTCAGGAGTCATTGTCCTTAAAATAGTGATCTCCATGCTGTTTGATTGTTCACCCCCATAAGAACTTTTTGGTATCTTGTTTATTCATGTTATATACATTCTGCACAATGTCAGTATGTACATTATTAATGAAACCTCATTTTTCTCATTTTCTTAGGTAAAAGTTAATTATAAATAGAATTTGAAAGATTTTGCATACACTGAGAAATATATATCGCACCTTGGAAACCTCTGCTAATCAAAACGAATTGGTTATTTGCTTATTTTTGCTGAACAAAATACTAGCTACTCTGTATGACTGTAGCAAAGATTCTAAAGATCTGCTGAGGATTCTAATAGCTATAAACAGATAGTGGATTTAACAAGGGAAAAGTTCTAGCATCTGTCCCCTCCACACCTTTCTAACTCATGTGCTATTCAAGTATAAAAATCCATGTGTCTGGTATCGTGGCTCAGTGGTAGAGCACTCGCCTAGCACGTACAAGGCACTGGGTTCGATCCTCAGCACCACATTAAAATAAATAAATAAAATAAAGGTATAAAAAAATCCATGTGCATTTGAAATAGAAAAAGTGTATTCTGAAAAAATTGAGACCTAAAAAATCAACTTAGTATGGAGTTTCAGTTTTGCAAGATGAAAAGTTCTGGAGATCTGTTTCGCAACATTGTGAATGTACTCAACACTTATTGTATTCTTTAGCTTTCTGTAACAAAATACCTGAGATAATCAGTTTTGAAGAAGGAAAGGTTTATTTTGACTCACTGTTTCAGAGGTTTCCATCGTTGGTCACTGGCCCCATTGCTTTGGGTCGGTGGCAGCATCATGGTAGGAGCATGTGATAGTGGAGGCCTGTTCACATCATGGCAGCTGGGAAGCAAAGAGAGAGACAGGAAGGGGCCTGGAACACAATATCCCCTGCAAGGGCACTCCCAGTGATCTGACTTCTTCCACTCGGCCCAGCCTATTAAAGACCCCACCACCTTCCCGTAGCACTACAGGCTGGCAGGCAAGCTTTCAACACGTGAACCACGAGGAACATTCAGTATCCAAATGGTAGCACCAATGCTAAGTGATGAAGATTACAAATTTCATATTATGTGTTTTTTAACACTTTTAAAAAACAATCACAATGTTATTCATTCTTTTGTATCTGATATTTCTTAACACTTTCTAAATGTTGGCCGCTTGACCAGATCCTGAGCATTGACTGTATATGAGACTGTGTAAGAATTCTGTTTGATATCTGTAGACCAAAGTTTTATTATTTTTTCTAGGTACTTGCAGTATTTTATTTCCTTGTAGCTAGATTATCAGAGAATTGTGATTCTTAATATAAAACCAGATAAAACCCACAACCTACAATCCACTTACGTTACTTTCGTGGTAAAAACTTTTAAAGGAACTGCATATTTGCTGTTTGGGGTCTGAGGAGGTGGAAGACAGAAGGAGATGGAAGAATTGCCTAAGTTTCATTTAGTGTTTTCAGTGTTCTAAAGCCTGGATATAAATGAAAGATGATATTTCTACTTAATTTATCTGGCTGGATTCCTGTGCCTAAAAGCTGCATATATACCATAAACACTATGAAGAAGCAACCATGGAAACACTTGTTTTCTTGTTGGGCTAAATTTACTCTGGATTGAATATTAACACAGTGCCTGGCAGTACTTTAAAAGCAAAAATAGCTTAAGCATGATTCACTCTTGAGTCATTTACTGCCGGTGCTGCTATACTGCCTAAAGCTTGACATTGAACAAGTTGGCAGCCTGTATTGCTACATTTTTTCTAGGAACTCTGAACACATTTCATTCTTATGAATTCGCTTGTGCAACGATATTAAATAGAGTAATATGTTTATTTTGTTTCAAAGTCAAATGAATATGAGAAATGGTGAAACTGAATTATTCTTGGATTTTCGGAAAAGTTAGATTCTCAGAATTCTGTGGTTTGAAGACTTACTTTGTTTTATAAAGAATCAATAAACTAACTATCATGGAAGGTTTATGTTAGATGCTTTGGCATTTTTTATTGAAAACACCACCACATCAACCTAAAATCATTGTTAAAAAGAGCTTAGTAGTACACCAAGTAGGATTCATTGATTTTCCGATGTTACCAGACAAGATAGATCATGCCGTTCAGAAAGTTCTGTTTCTTTCTTAGTGTGTTGAGGCATGCAGTGTGGCCTGCCTTATAGTTAATAAAATTTCTCTGTTAGTAAAGGTTATATAATGGGAAGTTCAATGGTTTTGAAAGGCAGACCAAATTCACCCACGGGAATCTATTGGCCCTTTAAACTGTTGCGTGCCTTTCCCTGAGTAAACCAGTGTGTCTGAGAAATAGTGAGTAGCTTGTTGGTTCACTGTGGGAAAACCTATGAAAGCTTAGTTGATTTCATCAGGGCAGAAGTCTGAAATGGCTGAGAATCTAAAACTGTATATATGAGGATGGTTTTTCCCTTGATGTTGCAATCTTTATTTTAGCATGTTTTTGTGTTTAGCTTTTGGAGTTGCCTAACAGTATAATTTCAATTGAGGTTTAGTTTTAGCTCTTTAATTTAAACTGTAAGAAACATTTTTTTGGGGGGAGGGGTGTTGTTTTTTAATTTAAAGGCACTATTACTTTGCTTTAGGATTTCCATGATTTGTATAGAGTTTTCCTGTACCAGTCTAAAACCAAAATGAGCCTAGCATAATTCTTGATATTATTTTGAAATTGTTTTACCATAAAATTCTTACATTAGAAGATGTAACTCTGTCAGAGAATTTCGACATAGTTGCATAAATTGTGTTTCATATTACAACTTGTTCTCCGCTTGACTTCATTGAAATTCATAAAAGGACTCTTTCAGAAGGATCTGGTGAGTTAACATCATTATTTAAAAAAGAAAAGAACTTACTCATAATGTATCCTGTGTTGCTAAGTTTTCAAAGTTAGCTATCTTAACCACACCCAAAACCCTTTCAGACGATTGAAATCTACTTATTCACTTATGCTGGCTTGGAGTTTTCTTCCTAATAAAGAAAAAGAGCTGAGATCAATATGAATTTTCCATTAGATAGATGATGATTACATGAAAAACTAACATTTGGAAATTGAGCTGATGACAATTCTTGAATGTCATATGCAGTTCCCTTTTGTGGTTAAAGAGATTCCTTAAAGGGCTTTCTGACTTTAGGCACCTTGGCTGCCAAAAATATCCATGAGGCACTTTTGGTATCCCAAAGGGGGTACCCTTACTCTGCTTTGGAGCTGGAGTAGGGAGTAGAGTACCAGTCCTACATTAGCATTTCCCCAAATGGCAGTCATGCTGATGTTCTGCTGCTACATTTTAAAAGCACATAAATTTTTTAGAATAACTTGAAAGGTTTGATTAACTAGGCCTTTTCAGCTTATAATCTAAAGGGTCTGATTTCAGTATAACCCAGTAGTTTCAGTTTTATCCAGTAGTTACTCTGTTATCACTGCAGATGTGTCTTACCCTTACAAATGTATTAAATAACGTACATCAAAGTCTACACAGAGGATCTAGCATCAAGGAGGCCCTCAATAAAAGCTCATTAAATCTACATTTATACAACACCTTATTCTGTGAAGTTTTATTTTTTTTCTTTCATTCGTTGTTACATTTATTTATGGACCTCTTACTACTTGCTAGAAACTGGGAGATTTAAGGCAAAAAATTAATAGCAATCCTTCAAGAAAAACATTCTTGACTTGGGAAGGCAGATGTGCAAATTAATAAACAAATTTACCCATGCTTTTTAAAAGTCTGGGTATACCTGTATCATTACCTTGCAGTAGTAAGAATTAATTTAATTTTGAATTTATGACTTATAATTGTATATATATATGAGATACCTGTGATGTTTTGATGGATTATATATATTGTGGAATGATTAGATCAAGCTAATTAGCATATCTCCTTAAATACTTTTTTAATGATGAGAATATCTAAAATCTACTCTGCAATTTTGAAATATACATTGTTACGAACGGTGGGCACCTAAGTGTGCAATATGTCACTAAAACTTATTCCTTCTAATTGAAAATCTATATTTTTTTAGATTATACCGTGAGAGCATGTAGTATTAGTCTCTGTGCCTGACATATTTCACTTATCATCATGTCCTCCAGGTTCTTCCATGTTGTTACAAATGAAAAACCACCTTCTTAAAAGCTGAATAGTATATTCCATTCTGTATATATGTCATATTTTATCCATTCATCCACTGACAGACATTTAGGTTGTTTTCATATCTTGTTTACCGTGAGCAATGCTGCATGCACAAGGCCAGACATACTGACTTCAGTTCCTTTGGATATATATACAAGAAGTGGGATTGCTGGTTTATATAGTAATACTATTTTGAGTTTTTTTGAAGAAACCCCCAATTGTTTTCCATAATGGCTATACTAACTGATAATCACACTATCAGAGCACAAGGGTACTGTTTCTCCAGGTCTTCTCCAATACTTATTCTTTCTGTCTTTTTGAAAGTAGTCAATATAATTGGAGTGAGACAATGTCTCATTCTGGTTTTAGTTTGCATTAGAGTAGATGAGCATTTTTCATCTATTTGTTGGTCATTCCTGTGTCTTCTTTTGAGAAATACCTGTTCAGGTTCTTGAGGTTATGTGTTTTCTTACTGTTGAGTTGCTTGAGTTCCTTATATGTTTGGGATATTAGCCTATTATCAGATGCGTGGCTTACAAATAGTTTCTCCCAATTGTGGATTGTCTCTTAACACTTGTTTCCATTGCTGTTTAGAAGCTTTTTAGTTTAACCCAATCCTTTTTGCCTGTTTTTGCTTTTGTTACTTGGTGTCATATCCAGGAAAATATTGACAGGACTACAGTTGTTTTCTTTTTTGTAGTTTTACATTTTACATAAAAAAGTTTTCCATACTTTTTTTTTTAAACTATTACAAGATACTGCTTATTGATTGGGTTTCTTGAGGAAAAGAAAGGAACTCTTAGCAGTAGGAGAAAATGGAAAGTCAATGCACCAGTAATAGTGTGATCTCTTTTTAGGATATTGAGTTTTTAAAAATTAGTGATTATTTTGGGTACTTTTGCTACAGTCTGTGTTGCTAAAACAAAGTGGCTTCATCCAGGGGGCTAAAGCTGAGAGTGAATTACCGCATATGCAGCATCTCATTTTAGGCTATATGTCCTAATCCTTAAAATAAGCTGAGAACCTGATGTCCTTACACATTTCCTCAGATGCTAAAATCAGCTCTTAAATCAGTGTTGGGTTCCGCCATTAGAGGCACAGTGAGGCAGTGCCAGAAGGCAAATTAGCTAACAGTGACAGTGACAGCCCAAGGCAGGTCTCCCTTCAGCTTGCAGCTCTCTTAGATCTGTAACAACCTTCCTGTCCCTTTGACACTTTTCACCTCAAACCCAGCCATACTTTTTTTTTCCAATCATTTTTGTATTGATATTATTATTTTTTTAAATACACAACAACAGTGGAATGCATTATAATCCTTATTACACATATAGAGCACAATTTTTCATATCTCTGTATATGATGTATGTTCACACCAATTTATGCCATTATACATGTACTTTTTTGCATTACAATCCTTAATACACATATATACCACAATTTTTCATATCTCTGTTTGTATATAAGGTATGTTGACACCCAATTCAAGTCTTCATACATGTACTTTGTATAATGATGACCATCACATTTCACCATCCTTGCTAGTCCCCTTCCTCCTCCCCTTCCCTTCCACCCCTCTTCCCTATCTAGAATTAATCTAATCTTCCCATGTTCTCCCTCCCTACCCCACTATGAGTCACTCCCCTTATATCAGGGGAAACATTCAGCATTTGTTTTTTTGGGATTGGCTAACTTCACTTAGCATTATCTTCTCCAACACCATCCATTTACTTGCAAATGCCATGATTTTTGTTCTTTTTTAATGCTGAGTAATATTCCATTGTGTATAAATACCACATTTTTTTTTTTATCCATTCATCCACTGAGGGACATCTGGGTTGGCTCCACAGTTTAGCTATTGTGAATTGTGCTGCTATAAACATTGATGTGGCTGTGTCCCTGTAGTATGCTATTTTTAAGTCCTTTGGGTATAGTTCGAGAAGAGGAATAGCTGGGTCAAATGGTGGTTCCATTCCCAGATTTTCAAGGAATCTCCATACTGCTTTCCAAATTGGCTGCACCAATTTGTAGTCCCACCAGCAATGTATGAATGTACCTTTTCCCCCACATCCTCACCAACACTTGTTGTTGTTTGTCTTCATAATAGCTGCCATTCTGACTGGAGTGAGATAATATTTTAGAGTAGTTTTGATTTGCATTTCTCTGATTGCTAGAGATGATGAGCATTATTTCATATATTTGTTGATTGATTGTATATCCTCTTCTGAGAAGTGTCTCTTCAGATCCTTGGCCCATTTATCGATTGGGTTATTTGTTTTTTTTGGTGCTTAACTTCTTGTGTTCTTTATATACCCTAGAGATTACTGCTCTATCTGATGTGTGAGGGGTAAAAATTTGCTCCCAGGATGTAGGCTCTCCGTATACTTTTAACAGTCAACACTACTCAGTAGTCATTCAGAGCCCTGAAGCTCTTGTTCCATTCTTGGTTTTGTCCTGAGAGCTGCAAAACAGGTGGAAGGAGTGATAATCACCAGCTCACACTGTTCTCAGTCCTGCAGATGGCTGATACCACTGAGAAGGTTCAGGGTCTGAGGGAGAGAGAACCAAGCAGCTCCTTTGATAGATACCTTGTGCCTTAGAATGCATTTGTTTTATTTGATAAGGGACTCATTGGGCTGGGGTTGAGGCTAACATGTGCAAGGCACTGGGTTCGATTCTCAGCACCACATATAAATAAGTAAATAAAATATACCAAACAAAAATAAGTCCCTAATAAAAATATTTTTATTAATTTATTAAATATTTTTTATTTAATAACTAATAAAAATATTTTTTAAAAAATAAGGGACTCGTTTTTTTAATTTAATAAGGGACTTATTTTTGTTGGTATATTTTACAAGAAAATGTTTTAACATAGGAGCAAATTACACCTCTGAGTAAAGCTGTCTGCAAGGACATTTTAAGTGTTACTTCAGGGAGTGTGGCTCTTGGCAGTTGTGGACAAATCATTGTACTGTTTGATAAGGTATAAAATAACACATTTTAACAGGAGAGTGAACACATTTCCAGATACTTGTGAGTTAGTGTTTTCTGATTTTTCAAGTAATAATTTCCAAAAAGTGGGTTGTTAATAGACCTTTTAACTTATTAGTGTATCTTGAGTCTCTGAAATTGCTCTCATTTAGTATCCACAAATGTATCAAATGTTTGACTCAATTTAGCCATCATATCTATCTGCAAAAATAAAAAAATTAAAAATGCATATAATTTTCTTCAAAAAACAAAACCAAAATCCAGCATTTTGTTTCAAGCTTATTCTTGGCACATTTCATTGACACCCTGGGACTCTAGATGATGCACTCTGGAAACGATGCATTCCTACCCCATAGCTTCAGCTAAAGATTCTTGTGGCCCACTTGTGTGGATTTACTTTTAAACATGTCCAATCCTGGCATTTTAAAATAATATTTTAGAAATTCACCAGAAAAAGAAGGTAACCATATGATTATCAGATAAAAAATCCTAATCATGGAATATTTGTGTGGGTGGCTTGTAAAGGAAGACTGTGTATGGTTTATAGTTGAAGATCTGCAGACAAGGACAGTGATGGCCAAGGACAGAAAGTAGAGAGATGTGCAGCTGCTCTCCCTGTGCTATGCCCCCTCCTGTCTGCACTAGGAGTCAGTCTAGATAGAGCTCATGGGTGAGGCTGTGGTCTCCATTTCCGGCATTGGGAGCCACTCTAGAGTGTTTCCCGAGGCTTTCACTCTCTGACTTCTGCAGGAAGGAATGCACTTGTCCCAGAGGGAGTGGCAATGGACCTGACTCTTGAGAATAGAACGTGATTTTGATAATGAAGGCGGAGTGGGAGGGACAAAGAAGCAGGGAAGTAGACACAAGTGAGGGGTAATTTTGGGAGAGGGAATGGAGGGGAAGAACTGGCTCTCTTTCCTTACTCCTCCCTGTTTGGCAGTCTGGTTATTTCTGCTTTCTCCCTTAGTTTCCTCTTTTCTCTGCCTGTTTGATGACATTGCCCTCCAAACTGGTTCTCTCCTTTCTCTTCCTCATCTTGTATGTCCTCCCTAACCCTTGTTTTTGCTATCCCCTCCCCAGTCTTCCTTTAGCCATCCCGCTGCTTTGCAGAGGCCTCCACCAGTGACTGCCACATCACAGCCATGACTGGTGCAGACTGCAGTATCTGAGGTCATTCGGTCTGTTTTAGAATCAGCCTTTACTACCCAACAAGCTTAACCAGACTTTGCAAGTTCCCTTCAATTCAGAATGAACTCTGCCTTTGCCGGTCCATCCTCAGAATGGGGGAACAGTCCCTAGATACATGAACCACTGAGAGGGTGGGGGTCTCCAGATCTGTGAGGAGGAGAGGGCCTCCAATGTCCCTGCCATTGTGATGGGGATTTTATAAATGGTGTCTTGTGTCAGTCTTTTGATCAGCCATGAATGAGTGTGGACCCTGCCCCTGACTGTAGGTTGGCTGCTTGCAGCTCAGAGAGAGCAAGTCACACAGCTGAGGAGGGGCTGAGCTGATGGGATGCCAGCTGGGTCCCTCCGCCTCCAAAGCTGCTGCTCTGCTTTCTACCAAATAATGAGTCACATGTTTACTTACTCTCCTTTCTGTTTAGAACTAAGGACAACTTTTTATTAATGTCTTTGTTTAAGACACAGCTTTAACTCTTAGTTTTTAATTATGTTGGATTAAATGTATTAAAATTAATATTAAAAATCAAGAGGCCTTTTGTTTTGCTCTTAAACTCTTTTTTGTGTTTGCAAATCTCGTTAAGCTTTAATTAGAAATTCTATATGCCCAGTCTTTTTTAAAAACATATTTTTAGTTGTAGATGGACACAATACCTTTATTTTGTTTGTTTAATTTTTTTATGTGGTGCTGGGGATCAAACCCAGTGCCTCACATGTGCTAGGCATGCACTCTACCACTGAGCCACAACCCCTGCTCATGCCCAGTCTTTTTAAAGTCACTTTTCTAACTATAAAAATGTGTATATTACAGAAGAGTCAGCTAATAAAGAGGGCAAAATAAAAATTGTCTGTCATCCTATTACATAGAAATAACTTCCTAGTAAATTCTTATATATTTCCTTAGTCTTTGTTTCTAGAAAATATATATTTGCAAAGTTGGGTTTAGTTTAGTGTTCAGATTATTTCACTCAGTATCATATTAGTTCGTTAAATATTTAAAAACACCATTTTAAGTTGATCCCTAATATCACATTTTATGTATGCACCACCATTGATTTATTCCCGTTTGAATCATTGCCCCCTATTAGTAGTATAGTCACTGGTAGTCTATTAGTGTGTAACAATTGATATCATTAAATTTTAAGCCAGTTTGACAGTTTAAAAACATTATCTTGTTCTATGCATTGTTTTTAATCTTAAGTATTAACATTGCACAGTTTTAGGTCATTTATTATTTTATGTTTGATAAAGATTAAATGATCAATCCCCAGCACCAAAAAAAAAAAAAAAAAAAAATCTGCTACTGTTTGGGGCTGGGGATGTGGCTCAAGCGGTAGCGCGCTCGCCTGGCATGCGTGCGGCCCGGGTTCGATCCTCAGCACCACATACAAACAAAGATGTTGTGTCCGCCGAAAACTAAAAAATAAATATTAAAAAAAAGATTCAATGAATTATGGTACATTTTTCTGATAGCCATTCTTTTCGAAGAGTTATTTCAAAAGTAGAAAAAAGTGCTTGATGTTTTGGTAAAAAATAAATAAATAAAACAAAAAACAAAACTATTCCTTTCGAAGGTGTTTTGATATATTTATTTATTCAATCAGCAGACATTTCTTAAATCCCTTTCAGTACAAGGTGTTAATTGCTGAAAATAAAAAGAAGAAAAGCAAGCCTTCTGCCTGGGAGGAACTTACAGTTCACTGCAGGTAACATCTATATAAATAAGTAAAAATATAACCCAGAAGTACTAAAATAAAGCTGCATGCAGCATGCTGGGCAAACACAGAGGCAATGTAATGAATTCTGGTCACAGAATGAAGAGAAGACTTCCTGGAAGAGTTGACATTTGAGCTGGTCCTGGGTTGTTTCACTGGAGAAGGCAGCAAGGGCATTTAAGGTTGAGGGGTAGTGTAATCAGAGCCCAAGGGGACTGAGAGCATGTGTTATGTTTGAGGAAAGCAAATGTTCCAGAGGGGTTGGTGTGTAACATGATGGATCGTGCGGGCGAGTGTAGTGTGCAGGAACAAGGCTGAGTGCATCCAGAGCAAGTGAGCCTAGAACAGGCATTGGAGCATGTGCCACCTCCATGCTCAGTTTCCTGTCACACATCTCGGTTTGTTCAGTTCTCCTACAGTCTTGTGAACTGTCCATACCCCATTCACAAGTAGAATAGAAGCTCAGGAAACCCAAAAGATTTCCCCAGATAATGTGTACAAGAGGCAGGCCAAAACAACCCAAAGCTTGAATTCCATGCTTGCTTTCCACTATTCCAGGTTGAGATAAGATTCTAGAAAACCCTGGGAACTGTCAAGGTTTTTGGACTATTTTTTATATATTTCTGTTTGTTTTTTGACAAGTGCTGTTATTTGACTTGTGAAAATGCCTCTAGTGGCAGAGTGAAGAATGAGTTGGAAAAAGATGCTACAGGAAGGAAGACAGAATAGATTGCCACAGAAATGCAAGCAGGACATGGAGAACCTGATCTAGGCAGTTGCAGTGGAAGTGGAAAGGAGAGGAGAGATGAAAGAGACTCAGGAAATGTAAGCTCTGAGCCTACTGGGGCACACAGTATTGGGAAGCTGTGCATTAGTATTCTCAGCCTTTTAAAAATCACAAACTCTTAAAGAGTATTTTTGAAGCATGTATCTAGTACAAGAGTTTTAATATTTTAGCTTCCTTTCCAGTGAATTTTCATGTGCATGCCATTTTAGAGACTAGAATCAATTCAATGTAATGAAGAGAGTTAGCAAGAGGAAAGTGTAGAAGAAAGAAAAGGAGAGTTTGGTTTGGGATATACTGAATTTTAAGATTTGAAAATACTTTATACAAAAGTTGGAAGTAGTATTAAGGATTTTAAGAAATAAAATTACCTCAGGCTTATGTTCTATATGAAGTTCAACTTTATTCTCAGTAGACTCCAGTAGTTTTATTTTTTTTCCCCCCAGTTCTACTTTCTCCATATGGATATTATGGATTAAAAATTCAGGAGACTCTGTTATTTTTAGCTACCTATGTTTAATTGTTTGAATGTTTTATCATTTGATTCTCAAAAAATAATAATAGATTTTTAATATTGTTATTCTTGGTGGTCTAATTTAAAATAGATCTGGCCCAGGGATATATGTAGCTCAGTAATGGAGTGCTTGCCTAAGGTGCACAAAGCTCTGAGTTTGGTCCTCAACACCACACAAAACAAAACAAAACAAAATGCTCCAGGTGGAAGCTCTTTTGAAGACCTTATAGAATGTATTACATTGACCTGTTCATACTTCTCCAGAACTGTCAGAATTATCAAGCCTAAGTGTGTCTTCCAGGCAAAGAGCTTTATCCAAACATCAGAAAGTCTTTACTAATGGCTGATGGTTTCCAATAATTTTCTTAAAAATATAATTCTCCTTTCCTGCTGGCCAATTCTCCATTACTGAGTTAATACCTGTAAATTAGAATCCTTTCAATTTTATAAGGCACTTCAGTTATATAATTAAAGGTGCAAATCCTGATTAGTGTTTTAGTTGGTTCAGTTTAGTTTGATTTTAATTAAGGAGATTACTTTTTAAATCATCCACCAACCAAATTTTTTATCATTGATATTCAAAGCATGTTTCCCCTTGAGGAAGTGTGAGTGGGAAGCAGCTGTAGTTTTCTGTGTTGTGAAATCCTACTAGCTTTCTTCCTTTAGTCTATTTTCTGTTCATTATCAGTATCAGTCTCCTCAATGGATCTTTATTGAATATCCTCTAAGTAGTAGTCCTGTTACAGGCTTCTAGATGCTGATGTGGGAACTACCTTTTTTATAGTGAACAGATAAAAGGTGCAAAGGAAGTTACCAGTCCAGGTCAGGTTCACAAATAAATTGTTAGTGCAAAAGGACAAAATAGGTTTGCAAAACAAGCACCTAAAGGGGGAAAAAAAAAATCCAAGTGGATGGTTTCCAGGATCTTGCCCCTGTCTTTCTTGGACAGCAGGGGGCAGCAGCACAAGATACTTGTTCAAGCAAAGGGATCAGGGTTATCTGGCTCCTTACTAAGCTCTGTATACAGTAGATGAGCTGCCTTGGATCAACAGTAAAATTTTGAGACTTCAAAATAGAAAATTAAGATAGTGAATAAAATCATAAGTTGGTAGTTGATTAAAAATTACAGTATCTGATTTTATATTTAATGTTTTATCTTGGTCTTTTACTTTTTTAAGGCTTTATTTTATAAAATTTTTGAGAGGACAAATACTTAGACCTATTAACCATAGAATAAACTTTATCATGTCAGGATGGAGGCATTAATTATATAGTGTAAAAAGAAAATATGTTTATAGTTGTTTTGTAGGTAGTCAAAGGATGATTTAATCTACAGGAAGTACTGTGCCCATAATAAAGACTCAGTAAATGTGAATGGCTGCTGACATTCTTTAAGACAATGACTTACTTCTCTGCTTGCTAGTGAGTTCACAGTCTATTGCTGCTATGGATTTGGCCAGTGTAAAATAGAACAATATATTGCAAGAGCAAAGTGATTAAAGCATCTGAACATCTTTGTTCTAGTTCTGCCACTTTAAGGTTGATAAGTCATCAGAGACCAGTTCCTTTGAAAAGCCTTTCATCCCTGCCTGGAACAGAGTTTGTTTCCCTGTGTGTCCCCTCAGTACTCTGCTCATGCTCATCACAGTGCTTTTTTACTCTGCAAGTCATTACCTACTACAGATAAAGAAATGTATGTAAGCAGTTGTGACTAGCATTTCATGAAAAAAGGAAGAGTACTGAATAGGGCATATTAGCAGAGACCAGTGTGTGTCATAAAGGAATAGTGTTTCACAAAACATTTGTTTCACTTAAACACATATTTTTATATATTGGGGTGTAATGTAATTGTATTTTTATAGCAGGTCACGATAAAAGAAATTTTGAAAAAAACTTTATTGTAGCACAGGTCACATCAGATCATGGTTTGTCACATTATAAATGAGTTCCCTTTATTATACTCTGCACCTCTTAGTAGGAGGAACCACATTTCTTTCTAACACCTAGGACAGATCTGCCTAGGACACAGTAGCTGTTCAGTAAAGTGGAATGAATGACCGAATGATATGAAGATCATTTAATTCCTCTGAACCAACCTTTCTTTTTCACAGATTTGAATGTCACCATTGTATTGGTACTATGAGGGTTAGCTGAGATCAGGGACAGGAACCTCCTGCTCTGTGCAGTGCTCTGTGTGCAATGCACATAATCAGGATTATTGTCTGGCATGATTTTTGTTATTGTTGAGCAAATAAGCCTCAGGATTTCTGAAAATCTTAGTGTTTTAAGGATGATACATTTATTTCAGGCTATTACTAGTACTGTGATATTTCTTTTTAGGTATGGAGTTAGAAGGTAACCTTGACATATTATATTATGGAAGATTTCAAGTGTATACAAAATAGGCAAGATGGAGTGTGGATGTCTGTGTGCTCCCCCCAGCTTCAACTGTCAGCCACTCATGGCCAATTTGGTTTCATCTACATCCTCTCTGACCTCCTCTTTCTCATATTATTATTATTATTAAAGCAAAGAGATTTCTTCTTCCCCTACAACCTCACACTCCATTCAAGAACTGTAGGTAAAAGCATTCTTAATGTTCTTTTAAAAACTTAGTCATAAGTACTAGAAAGGATAGCTTAGTACTTTAGAGTAAAGGACTGTTGTGTGAATGAGTTATTCTCTGACAGGAACTAGCAGGTAAATGAGATTTTATTTCTCAAGATTTTCATGTGATGGTGACCAACTACATTGCAAAAGAATGGTCACATTCCAGAGCCATAACCAGTTCTGGAGGCTTAGTTATGCAATCCCCAGCCCTGTCATCTACCAGGATGTGACCTTTTGGAAAAGGAAGGGGTCTGCATGTGGCAGGTCTCGATTTTTGTGTTCCGTCATGTGATCACCTACAGACCTTTTGACTTCTGGGAATTCTATAATATTGTAATAAGCCCTGCTTTAAGATTCCATCCTAGGGTTGTAGAGTGCATCTTGCAAGTCAGAATCTACTTATAAGCAAAGAATTTTAAAAGCACAGGAAATCAGAACCACTTGGGGAATTAATAATTATTATTATTTTTAGTTTTCATAATTTTACAATTCTGGCTCTCATATGGTACAAACACCCCCAAAAAATAACACTAAAGATGTTTAACACTATCGGTTATTTTTATTTATGTAGACTTTTTCTTCCTTCAAGTCTTATGGAGTTTTTATTTTTTTTATTTTTTTTTTATTTTTTTTTTTTATTTATTTATTTTTTTTTAATTTTTTATTGTGGGTTGTTCAAAACATTACAAATTTCTTGACATATCATATTCCACACTTTGATTCAAGTGGGTTATGAACTCCCACCTTCACCCCATACACAGATTGCAGAATCACATCAGTTACACATCCATTGATTTACAAATTGCCATCCTAGTGCCTGTTGTGCTCCTCTGCCTTTCCCATCCTCCACCCTCCCCCCTCCCCACCTCTCCCCTCCCCTCCCCTCCTCTCTCTCTACCTCCTCCACTGTATAACCCTGAGGGTCTCCTTC
>NW_025999949.1:23102508-23144134 GCF_001458135.2 Marmota marmota marmota
TTCCGCCTACCTGGCAGGCTCTGGGGGTGGGGGGCGGCTCTGCCCCTCAGCAGGTCGCTGGGCCTGCTCTGTGCATGGTCACAGTTCCCTCTACCTTGCCAGCGCAGGGGGAGGGGGCGGCTCTGCCTCTCAGCAGGCAGCTGCTCCTCTTCTGCTGGTGGGTCGCAGGCCCGCCTACCTTGCAGGAGTGATTGGAAGCTCTGTTCAGCCGTGGGCCACTGGGCCTTTTGGAGTTTTTAAATTTTCAACAAGCAATCACAAAGTTTTGCCCATTGCATTAAATAGGTAGTGATTTTGCATGCTAAATTTTAAGATTTTTAGGTATTCTTTTTTAAAATATATTTTTAGTTGTCTATGGACCTTTTTTATTTTATTTTATTTTATTTTTTGTTAATATGTGTTGCTGAGAATTGAACCCAGTGCCTTACACATGCTAGGCAAGTGCTCTACCACTTAAGTCACAACTCCAGCCCAGATTTTTAGGTATTCTTGACATGTTTTTCCAAAAACAAAATCAGTATAAATGCCCTTTTATTTTTAAAATCTCAACCCGTCTTTGTACTAATGCAATTTGATTGGTTTTCACCCGAGTGATGAAAAGTGGGGAGGGTTATGTGTTGGGACTAACAGGTGATAAGATTGTCATGACCCCAGATACATTGTGGATCACAAATATGGGTTGGCTCTGTCAGAGATATCACCTTTCCACCGTTTCCCTACGTGAAACCTAGAAGTCTTTGCCTTTTCCTCTTTCATGCCCTGCATGCAATAAGTAGAGCCTTATTGATTACTTATTTAGAAAAATCTCTTGGCTTCGTCTTTTCTGTTCCTGCAACCAGGGTATCATTTCTTTTTTTGCTTAGTTTTGTTATTGTTTTTTGTGATCCCTCCCATCTCCCGCCACTGTGTGATACTGGGGATTGAACCTAGGGCCTTGAACATGCTAGGCAAACACTGAGCTGTATCTCCAGCTGTTTAAATTCTGTATTGAAACAGGGCCTTGCTGAGTTGCCCAGGTTGGCCTCCAACTTGTGATCCTTCTGCCTCAGCCTTCTGAGTAGCTGGAATTACAGATCATCCTCATCCTGTGAGATCAGACAGTGTCTGCGTTTTTTAAATTGTGAGAACTGGGCAAGCTCTCTCAAGTGTGTTATGCAGTTGAGGGATCTTGCTCTGAGCCTTTCCTCCCCTGTGGTACAAGATTATCAAGGTAATCTCCCCAAAATATACTTTTTAATATAACTCACTTAACAAAACCTATAATTACTGACAAGTTACCAGGGATTTTCACATGTTATATCTCGTCCTACACAAACTACTCCATAAGGTTCATATTACCTCATGTTACTCCTTGTGAAATGACCCGTCATGACTTCTATTTCCCATTAAACCAATGATTAAACTCTTAATATTGATAGGGTTCCATATTTTATGCTATGACTCTGTTTTAGCCATTTAATCATCTTTCTTCCATGAGAACTGGACTTAGCCTGAGCCAGATATTCTTCCTTAAGGTCTTTTTTGGGTATCGATTTCATTCCTTGCCTGATTTCTACTCAAAATATCACTCTTGTTCACCTACCCCAGTCCCCCACCCATACTGTCCTCTCATTTCAACTTAATGTATTTTCCTGTGAATGTAAATTTGTTTTTCCTAATGTTAAATTTGTTTTTCCTAAGTTTTTTTTGTTGTAAAAAATATTATGTAGGATATTTGAAAGTGAAAAGATAGCTCTGCTGACTTCCCAGTTCTAGTCCATCTAAGTAACCACTGTTATGTGTCTTACAATAACTCCTTTATGCATAAACAAAAGTATGCATAGGGCCTGGGGCTGGGGCTATGACTCAGCGGAGCACACTTGCCTGGCATGTGTGAGATACTGGGTTAGTTTCTCAGCACTGCATATAAATAAATAAAAAATAAAAGGTCTAACAGCAACTAAAAAAATTTTTTTTAAATATGCATTGGCATGTGTATCATGCGCATATTCATTTACATACACAGGAGGCACAGGCACAGATGGAGAGATAGATATGTAGATATATGTTTTATACAAACATACCATTCTACAACTTTCTTTTTTCAGTTGACAATACATCAGAAATCAGTGTGAATATGTTATTGCACTTAAACTATCTTTATTGCCCTAGACTGTCCCATGTTTAATTGTTTTATGCATATACATCTTCTCTGTCTTCAAAAAGAAAATGGAAACTCTTTAAGGAAAAGAGAAATTCCCTATTCATTCTCTTTTCCGTTCCTTTATTCTTTACTCTGTTTCTTCATTGTATATCACTATTCATACTGTGGAAAATCAAAGATGTTTGTTTCTTAATATCACTAAGGAGTTACAATTAAGTAGATAAGAATTCTCATTTATTACTATAACTCTAAAGCAAGGAAGAAATTGAGAAGTGATACAGATATTCTCTGGAAATATGGCAGTGAGGTGATTTGAACAATCTTCTTGCTGAAAATAATTGAAACTATTGACGATATAAGAAAATATCCACAGGGCAGCATGGCAGTTTCATCTTCTCCATCTCTCTCACTACCAGCCCACAGCCCTCCCCACTTGGGTGAAGGAGGGCAACCTTCTTCTATTAGTACAAAGATAGCTTGGAATTTTAAAAATAAAAATACATTAACATTCATTTCATTTTGGGAAATAACTTCAAGAAAGCATAAAAAGATACAGAATTAAAAACTGAAATCTGAAAGGAAGTGAGCTTCCAGAGAGGCTTTCAGAACCCAAGTGCTTTTGCCCTAGGGCATTTGCCCATCCTGGTAAATGTGAACTTTTTCTTCCTCATAGTAGTTAAACAACAAAGAAAGCTAGGAAATGATTACCATAAATGCAATGATTTGGGGCTGGGAGACAGAGAGTTCCTCAATTTTTCTTTTTATTGACCTGATGGTGGTGATATAAAAGAATTATTTTCTGAACTAAGCATTTGTATTTTGTGTACTTTTCTGTACATATTTATAGATTACAACAAATAATTCAATGTAAAAGAAGTTTCCAAATATATGTATATAGCATGATTCCATGCATATGTGCATATTATATAAATGGTGCATATGTATTTGTATATTATATAAGTAGGGGTATATAAAATGTTGCACATTTATATAATAAATGTAAAAAGCTGTATTTATATTCATTTATAAATGTGTGTTTCATGAACATAGAAAAAAATCTGGATGTACCAAACTTGACTCCATTAGTTAAGTGGATGTCATTCTTCAGAGATAAAAAGTGGTATGGAAGGAGAAGGAAGGAACTTACACCTTTATATCCCTTCAGTTAAATTTTAAAATAATCATTATTCTTATATTTTTTTAGAATCAGATTTTTAAAAAGATATGACCTCTGTCTCTTCCCCCAGATAGTAAAGTACCCCCTCCACCATAAAACAGTACTGTTTGTTTGTTAAATGTATCATTTTATATTATATATTATATATATATTATATATTATAGTTATCTTTGTGGTTTTTTGTACCTAGTAAATCCTGGTACATGGTAGAGGGTCTGTGACACCAGTGAAAAATGAATGAGTAGGTGTCCCTCACAAAGAACAAAAGGCTGTAGGCATCCAGCAGATAAAACATTTTCCTAGAGGCTCTTGTTATACTTTGTAATATTATTTTGTACTGGCAACAGCAGTGGGCATAAAGTTGGCACAGTAAATATAGGTTGATTTGAATTTAACCAGCACTTTGTGGAACTGTAGGCCAATGTGGAGCCCACCGTGTGGTGTGTCCTTCTTGATCCCAAAAAGCAGGGAAACGAAAATACCCTCTGAAAATCATTAAGCTGAGAAGTGAATACCTAATAGATTAAAGAAAAGAAATGATATGATCTCAAGAGATTGAAAGACATCTTGGAACTGGGTGTGGTGGCACACACATGTAATCCCAGCTAGGAGGCTGAGACAGGAGGATCAAAAGTTCAGGACCAGCCTGGATAACCTAGCGAGACCCTGTCTCAGAATAAAATTTTAAGAAAAAGCTGAGGATGTAGCTCAGCGCTGGAGCACTTGTGTGAAGAAGCCCTGGGTTCAATTCCCCATACCATGGAACACACACATACACACACCCATTGGGCAGTAAGATTTGACTATAACCTAGTTGAAGATATTGACGTCTTATACACACATGTGCACACACACCTACCTTGAGCAGTAAGATTTGACTATTGAGGGTATTGACATCTTAAACACATTCTCTCTCTCTCTCTCTCTCTCTCTCTCTCTCTCTCTCTCTCTCCATCAAAAGAGTGCTTTCTCTGCATGCAAAGAAAAACAAAAGCTTTTCTACTATAAATTGTATGGTATCAAACAAAGCACTGTCAGACCAACACTACCTGCCAGGTCAAGGCCAGCATCCCGTGTGCCTGGCAAACAGACAGCCCTGTTTTAGAGAACTGCAGAGGCTCTTGCCACATTTCTCTGGGATTCTTCTCATTTATTGCACTAGCTCTGCCTCTGTGTGCACCCAGCTTCCCCAGCTTTCATATCATTTGCTTTCCCAAGGAGGTATTCCACTATCAGGCTGACATAGATGTTGTGTGCTATGAATTAATAAAGTCGTCTTTTTTTTTTTAATACATCAGTGTCTTTGTGAGTTTTGTTAGCATGGGTCTGCATTCCTGAGTCCAGTCAGTGAGATCGAGTATTAGAGTCTGCAAAGCTCATCAAGGTAAACACTATCTTGTAGCCATCTATTGGTATGGACTCTGTACTTCCCAGGTGTTGCCTGTCCCCATTGTCACACACCATGCTTCCTGTTCATTTCATAATGCACCAGAAAGAGTCTTCCCAGAAGAACGTGTTAAGAACTTAATAAGTGCACATTTTGCATATAGAGTACTAAGTACTATTATCTTGATGACAGTAGACCCCTTTCTTTTAGGTGAGTATTATTTGTTTGGTTTTTGCAAATTCTACCCCTACACAGTAAGTGGGACATGTGTTGTAGATGCCACATTCTGAGGCTCTCCAATACTCATTGCCAGTCCTGTCTTCGCAGCCTCTTCTGGCTCTCATCCCATTGCAGCATTGATCCTGGCATTATACTCAAGTCACTTCCTAACCTGGGTCTCTCTTGCAGCAGTGAAACCTAAAGAAGATGGAAGACACAATGAGTTCGACCAGATTAAGGATAAGGATGCAAGTAGAGCAGGCAATGAACGAGGTTATAGAATTTTTTTCTTCCATTCTCATCTGTCTCTTTTTCCTCAACACAGTCCCAGTAGTATTTGAAAGAGCTTCAAGTCCCATGCATATTATAGAAGAAAATAGAACACAGGTTCTCTGTAATATATTCAGCTTATCTGTCACGGCACTTAAACCAGATTTCAATAAATCTTTAATACATCAGTGTCTTACCAAGAAAGGTTGACAGTGTAGATAACAGGACAAAACCCTTACAACTATTAAGTGAATCTCAGATTTTTTTTTAATTGGATATTGTGTAAACTTATTAAAGTGCACTACTAGTATGGGACTTAAACACAATTTCCCCCCCTTTCTTTCTTGTTCTTCTGCTGCCTCACAGCTCCAGCCATAATAAACAGTCACTAAATTTCGCAGGAATTTACCCAGAGCAATCCTGTTTATATACATATTAGATACACACACACACACACACACACATTTGTATGCATAAATATATGATATTTTTAACAGTAGATGAAGGTTTTGCAAAAAAAAAAACAACTTAGGATAAGTAAATATAGAATCTAGAAAAGATTTATTTTTTACAAACTAGGTTTTTAAAACTTGTTTTAACAATCTCACATTTATTTATTTATATAATTAGAATCCTGCAGCAAATCTTGGATTTACTGAGCTTAACCCAGATTTGCATGAGCTTAAGACCCCATGAGCTTACTAGTGCATATGAATCCCAATGTGTTGCTACAGAACTTTTCTTGTGTACTAATAATGATATGGAGCTGAATTGCTTTGCAAATAATTTAGACCATTCCTGGTTATTAAGATGCTGATTAACCAGCTCATGAATTTTCTAGGCCCTTTGGCCAAATTTCCAATCCTGTGGCTTTCCTTTGGCCTTGGATGAAATTGCTGCTAATGAGGAAGAGGGTCCTGTTTTCCTCATCTAACAGCTAGCAACGTGTACTTCACAAGGAGACGCCTTGGTGCAAGATCAATAGCTGCATAGTAGACTCTACTGTGATGGACACTGGGCTAAGGGCATCCAGACTCTTCAAACAAGCCTGTCACCTCTTCTGAGAGGAAAATCTCAGTACTGTGCTATCTTAGTGGATTAGTAACAGCTTCTTGTGACACAAACTTGGCATTTTCTAAAGCAAACGGAACATTATAGTGTATTATGTGCTGATAGGAGAAATTAAAAAGGTTTTACAAAAGAAAAAACCATAATCCCTTACTTCAATAAATGTTAATCAATAGGGAAAGGATGAATATGCTCACCGTTTATAGTACGTCGAACTCTCAAAATTCATGTATTTTTTAGAACTTATACTTTCCCATTTTAGCAAGGTGTGTGCTGTGTTGTCCAAATTCCTGCAAGTAGGACAGTACTTAAACTGTACCATAAATAAAGACAGAGGAGTAAGGTGAGCCAGAGAAAGAGTCACCTGAGAGGTAACGAGTGTCTGACCCACTGTGATCCTCCCACCCCTCCCTGCATTGCCTTTTTCTTTGTCTCTTTCCTTCTGATGAAGGTCATGGTGTAGACAGGGCTAGACAAGGATTTTAGACTGTGGGATGGGTCTCTTCTGAAGTTGGGCAGCCTGAGGACAAGCTGCAGGGCAATTTCAGAATTATGCTGTCTTTAGATCTGCATCCTTTGCATCCTTTGCCTTAAAGCCAGCCCTGTGTAAACTGGCTCCACGAGGACCTTGTATGGTGGCAGAGTAGGCAGAGGTTACTTTCTTTGTTGTCTTTCTAAGGTCCTTTTTCTGACATCTTTTTCTTCAATATCCTATAGACCTCTGACTCCTTAGATTCTTGTCCCTTTTCGGTAAAATTTTACCACAGAGCCTTGAAATCATTAAACAGATCCCTGTGTGTGTGTGTGTCTGTAGGTGTTATGTTTTATTTTAGTCAGTTTGTGATCCACTTGGGTCTAGTAGCAGTGATTTTCAAGTTCCTAGAGTATATAACTGATGGTGACATATCAACTCTGGATGACAGAGCAGACAGATGTCCCAGACCAAAGATCTTCAGGCATGAGAAATGGTTCTTTAAGCCGTAAATGCCCTTTGAGACTTCAGAGTGTCCATGTGGTGGGGAATCACTGTATGAAGAGAGAGGTTCCTGATGAGAGTGTGTTCCTATGTAAACAACGTTCTGGGGAGGAGTTTGAGAACCTCTGATACAGATGACAGTTGAAGCCAAGAAGTAGATGAGCTTATCCAGGGAGCGTACACAGAATGAGAAGAGAGCAGGGCATGAGGGTCAGACCTGGCAAAGCTGAAGAGAGAAAAAAAAAACATTGGGTAAACAGGACAGTGTAAAGAAGATAAAGTTGCTCTGCGATGGAGCCAGTGAAGTGAAAGGGAAGAGCGCCCTAGGACAGCCACTGACGGCTGTGCACAGCGTGGTGAAGGCTTGTGGGTCAAGATGATGAGCTGAGCTTACCTGGTAAACTTCACAGGCTCACCCCCACCTCTACCACCCAGCCCCAGTTTCTGAATTTTATAAATGACTTTAATAGGAAAAAGTTCCTATCACTGCTAGCTAGGAAATGGCCTTGTGCAAATGCCTAGCTTCACAGAACTTGGTTCCAGTGAGAACCTGTCACCATGGAGCTCATCTCATGCTAAATGGAGAACTAGTGCCCAGCACTCACAGATACCCCCTCATCTTGCTTGAGCAAGCTGGTGACCTGGGTGAACTGCAGCACTATTGTGATAGGAAAGGGAGCATATCTTGAAGCTTCTGGAGCCTCTGGCAGTTACCCAAGTGCTAGAGAAGAGATGCCCCTACTCACAGCTCAACGCATACCCATGCAATGGCTCAGAGCTCTGGCTGCCTCTTGGCAAGGTCAGACCAGCTGCAGAAGGGACACTGCTAGCTGGCTGTGGGTCACAGTGCTGTACCAGAAAGGAATATTCAAGCATGCTCACATTTTTTTTTCTTTTGCCTGACCCCAAATGATTAAAAAGCCCACAGAATTTTGTCATAATGCTCTCAATTCTCAATATTGGATATGTGTAGAATCTAAGTGAGCAGATGTTATTGGTTTGGGTGAGGAGGTGGAAGTTCAATTAAACAGGGAATGAATTAGAGATTGTATTAGAGGTCAATCCAGAACTCCATGTATTCCAATTTCTCAATGAAAAATTGAGCACGAGAGAAGCGAAGTCCAACAACAGTAACAGTATTCAGAATGAAAACAAGTATGCAACAAGGAAATCATGACTCTTCATATCAGGGCTATGGGTGACCCCCCCAAAAAATTTAAAACATATGATATGTGAATTGTATCTTAGTAAAGATGTTAATAATTATGAAAGAATCACTCAAATGTGTTCTAACAAAATTGTTCTGTTTCAAAGATAAAGAAATCATAAGCATTCATCTGTGCGAGGATGGGGTAGGGTAGAGTGAGGGAGGGAATGATTATCTAAAAGGAAAAAGAATGAATTTGTATCCAGTTACCTAATGCTACTACAGACTAAAAATAGCTGAATATCACCAGAAACATTAGAGGGGGAAAGGGTTATACTAGTATTTTACCTCAGTCAACTGAGGTATCTTTTCTTGAAAGGGCAACAAAAAGATCATCATTGACCTTAAAAGATGCACAGAATATCCCAATTATGTGTATTTCCCCTGGAAAAAAAAATATGTATGTATATATGCAAAGGCATGTTGGAGCCAACCAAGTAATTAATCAGAATAAAAAAAGTCTTTTTTTTTTTAAAGTGGCATAGAATGTACTATGAATAGCAGTTATTACCATTGTGGCAAGCAATAATGCTAATGACCAATGATTCCTCAAAAAAGAATGATATAGCAGTCCAGTAGTAGGGATCAGTAGTTACAAGGTGCTATTTCTCAACAGCTGGACAGGAAGATGAAAACAAGAGTGCAAGGAGACTCACAGAATACTTTTTGGTTATTGGCATCAATGAACTTAGGATAAAGAAAGTTTAAAGTTTAGTAGTAGCAGAGTAAAAATAGGATGAACTTCTCAAGGTACTCATCTTTGTTGGCTAAAGAGATAAGGGGAAAAACTTCTCAATATGTTGGGGGACTACTTATTCAGTGTGTCTAAGAGAGTGGGGAGAAAACTTTTTAATCAGTATTGTCAAGGGGTGGAAAAAGAGAAATTATTTGGAAGTATAATCCAGAATACAATTTAAAATTAAAACCAAGCATATTTATCACTGCACAGTGTCTACCATGTTCTCTCTCTTTTTAAAAATATTTATTTCTTAGTTTTAGGTAGACACAATATGTTTATTTTATTTTTATGTGGTGTTGAGGATCGAACCCAGTGCCCCGTGCACCAGGCAAGCCACATCCCTAGCCCACCAGGTTCTCTTAATTCTATCTGTTAAAAGATAGAATTCTAATTGTTTTTTAGTATGACCATAATATGATCTAGAGGCATATGTTTTAAAAGAATAGTAATAATTGAAAGATTGAAAATATATCTCAGCCAGGGTGTGATGGTGCACACCTGTAATCCTGGAGGCTTGGGAGGCTGAGGCAGGAGGATCACAAGTTCAAAGCCAGCCCCAGCAATTTAGCAGAGCCCTAAGCAACTTGGCAAGACCCTGTTTTGAAATAAGAACTGAGAAGGGCTGGGATGTGGTTCAGTGGTTAAGCAGTCCCTGGTACCAAAAACGAAAAAAGAAAATATATCTCAGACAACAGCAAATGGGAAAAGTTGGAGTGCTACTCTTACTATAGAATTTTAGGCAAAAGTATACCAGATTTCAAGTATTTAATACAGAATTTTTAGCTATAGTCAAATTACTATATTACAACCAAATTCTGTATTTTTTTTTCATTTTCTTAAAAGTTAAGAATACATTATTCTTTTAAAACTACTTATTGGAAATCTTAATTAAATATTAGCAAATAAAATCTGGCAACATATTGAAAGAATCGCAAACATGATCAGTTAAGATTTGTCTGCTAACACAGTATTCCTTCATCACTAGAAAATCCCTAGTAATCACATTAAGAGATCTATAGGACACCCTTTTCAGTCATTAATTGCTGTGAGCCAAAGCATTTTTGCTCTGGGGGCTGGTGAGCCAGCAGGGAGCCAAAGTGATGGTAATTTTCTCTGTGAAACCTAAGTACCATTGTAATAATAAGCTCATAAGATGTTGTGTGCAACATTTTCAAATCATTGAGAAAAAGTTGATGAATTAAATAAAAATTCTTGAAGTCATTTGTTAGATGTTTTAATAAAAATATATTTTATATTTAGGTATTTTCTAGAGGAATTGAAGATTTTAATGTTAAAAATTCAAAGCAAACTACAAGAAGAAACAATCTGTGGATACTCATGTTACTTTAATGTTTCCTTAGACCTTTTCAATCATGTCAAAAGAACATGTGCTTGTAAAGATTTATGCACTGATGGATAGTGTTGAGACAATAAGGACAAAAGGAACGGCAATCATTTTGCAGAATTTATTTGAAGGTTTTATATATGAAGAACTGAAACTAAAAGGGATAGAACTCAACATCATAACTTGTTTTAAGTTTTTACAGCTGAAGTCCAATATATTAATAAGACTCACTATCATTCTTCAGGTGCATCCAGATATTCTGTGCTTTACATGTGTTACCCCTGTAGTACTGAAAAACCCGAGGAGGTAGGTGCAGATAGTATTTTACAGGAAAGAATGGAGACACAAAAGGATCTAGTAACTTGCCCTCCAGCACCCAGCAGGTAATTAGCAGAACCAGGATTCAGACACAGTCTGGTGCCAGAGCCTACTTTCCTAACCATTGTGCTATCCCGACTGCGTCTCAGAAAAACAATCTTTTGAGATAATCAGGGAGGGGAGAAATTTAACTGAAGTATATGTTTGGGCGGTCACTCCAACTTCACAGTGAAAATCCTCTTTCCTCCTTTTCTTACCTAGCTGCAACCTTTGCCAGCAGATCTTCATGGGAAGGATTTAGAACTCAAGTTCATTGAGTTGACAAAATAACTTTCAGAAAATCATTTTGAAAAATTTTTGAGTAAAACATTTCCCTGTTTACTCCAAAACAAGTCAAGGGACTTTAATGCCACCTGCTCCTGTCATAAGCTTTCATTTGCAAGGCTGATTTCCTCCATTTTCTGCTGTGAAAGCAAAGCAGTATGATCTGCTGGCCCACATTGAGCTCTCCTCCACACCATTCACTGGTCAGAGAGCAAGAGTCTCAACTGGGGCTCCTTGCTTGTGTTGGTAGCACATGATCAACATTTTTAAGCAAAAACAAAAACAAAAAAAATCCACATTCTGACATTGCTTTAATATCTTAAGGTTGGGTTGGTTTTTTGTTTGTTTTAAGTTTCAAACATTGAAGTCAGGCCTAAGATTTTTAAGTTTCTGTAAGATGGCATGGACATTTTAAAACATTGCGAGTCACAGTGGTACACACCTATAATTGAAGCAACTCCTGAGGCTGAGGTAGGAGGAGTCCAAGTTCATAGCCAGCCTGGGCAACTTAGTGAGAGATTAAGATAAAAAATAAAAAGGCTGAGGATATAGCACAGTGGTAGAGCACCACTGGATTCAATCCCTAGTACCACAAAAATGAACAGACAAATATTGAGAAATAACTATTTTATATGTATGTTTTTGGGTATGAAAGTATAAAGATGGTCAGAATCTAATTTTTTTTAAAACCATCATGCCCTTCTTTATCTTCTCAGATGTTTCTGGCCTTATTGGTTTTACTTTAATCCAAAAAAGACTGAGATGCTGTCACAGTCTAATAAGGTTAATGTATCCTTATTGATTAAATAGCTGCAGAAATGTTCACAGCTATAAAAAGGTTATTATATCTTTATTGTAACTAAACATTTATTAATTTAAAAACCCACTTTTACTTCTTTCCCTTTTATTCTTATGAAGTGAGATTTGTTTTCATATCATTGTAACTGTAATTTCTTCTTGTTTTCATCTATTTTGTCCTGTGTTCTCCAACCATTTCTTAGTTTTTATATTTCACTTATTTGTTTTGCAGTACTAGGGATATAAGCCAGGTACTTTGCACATTTTAGGCAAGTGCTCTTCTACTAAGCTATACCCCCGGCCCTTGTTTTTATATTTTATATTTGAAAACTCTGATCTTCAAATATGATGTTTATGTTGACAGTCTATTACAATTTTAATTTTAGCATTAATATTAGCTTACACATTCTAAATGTTTACGAGGTAACAGTAAAACAGCATGTACAATATAGGTTCATCTTTATAAAATAGATTTTAATTTATGGTGTATCATATGGGAAATAATCTAGCAGAATATATATGCAGCTATCATAGCAGGATTACAAGTGATTTGAAATAGTATTTTTATGTTCAAAGTTTGTAGAGTAAAAACATATTGTTTTCATAATAAGGGAATAAGATGAATGATCAGCTACAGGACAAAGTAGACTGATGTTGATAGCTCCATTTTAGAAAGTGAAATGTGGAGGCAGAAAGGCAGGGGTGGGGGAGTCAGAATTCTCAATAACACAAAATGCCCAGAAATGAACTAAAGAACTATGTAAATCTTTTCAAAAAGAAAACATGTTTCTGAGATACGTGGGATGGGGATACTACTTGAAACAACAGAAACTGATGTCATAGGCCACTGTGATTTTAAATGGGAAAGACTTTTGTATATATTCAGCTGCTAATATGTTAATGCAAAAGACAGTAAAGTTAATTTGTAAATTACGTAAGACATGGTATTTCTTCCAGTAGCAGTGAATTTGGTGACTGAGTAGATAAGGAATTTGAGTGCGAGGTAGATGTACTGATATTTCTGAATTTCCAACTTAAGTGCTTGGGCAGAAGAGGATCTCATTAATTAATGATAGCAGAAATGGCAATCATTAATTGAATGCTTTGTATGCTTCAGACAACTTGATAATTACTTTCATAGATAGCTGATTTAATTAATATCTTTACCACCATCAAAGGCTATCTTTACTAACACCACTTTCTAGATAAAAGAAACTGAGGCTTTTTAAGCAAAGTTAAAAGAGTGATCCAAGGGCCAACAGGAGGCCAAGTTTCAGAGCTGGATTGGAACTTAGACCTATCATCTCAAGTCTTTTTTCTCAACACTTACACTGTACTATGTTGCACCAAAGGTAATGGACCCCTAAAGGGGAAAGGACTTACAGTTAGGCTTTTTAACATGCTGAATTTAAGAGATTTTAATGCTATCAATTTGGAGGTAAACCTATATCAAAGATGGTCTGGAGTCTAGAGAAAGAGTAAGCTGAAAAGTGTCCTGAGGGATGCCATTAGGAGATGGCTGAAGTGTTGCAAATAGAGCAGAGTGCCCAGAGGCAGGAGTACTCAGCATGCAGGGCAGATCCCATCGTGGGTGCACCTGCTTTTAAGAAGCTAATGTATGAGACTGGGAAAGGATGGTTCAAAGTAGAATGAGGAGCAGACAGGCAAAATTACATGCAAGGTATTCCATTAGCTTAACAACATGATTTTCTCATATTTGAATATCCCTAAAATTGGTGTTTATCAAGGAGATCATAAATGGCAGCACTGTTTTTCGTATTAGTGCATAAAACAATGGGGCATCTTAGAAATGAAGGAATGTTTGAATCTGGCAGTTGACAGCTTAAAAACCAATCATGCTTATCTATTCCTAAATTATTTTATAATGAAAGCACATGTTTAACTTTTATAGTCTATTTAAGCAGTACATAGAATATATTAAATCAATAGTTACATGCTAAGTGGGCAGTTGAAGAGTTAAGAATTCAAATTATAGAGCAAAGCCAGAGCCATTCAAATCCTGCTCACCTACCAGTTGTGTTTCTGGGTCGAATCTCCTTAACCTTGATTTGTTTTTCCTGTAGAACATGGATTAATAAGACCTATGTTTTAAGATTGCTGTAAGGATTAAATGAGATAGTACATGTAAATTACTTCGCACCGTGCCTCGGAAATGGCAAACTCTCAGTGCTAGCTATTATTACGTTCTATATTGATATTTCAGATAGGAAATAGTACCTTCCCACTTCAAGGTACTGCCATCCTCTTCAGCTAAAGCTAGCTTATATCTAAAATACTATAGGCAAATATGATGGGAGATTTTGTACATTTAGCCAGCTTTATGTTGCCTTTCTTGAAGGATGTTGAACTGTGTTAATTGCTGGAGAATACACAGATTCTGAACTTCGTCATGCTTAGCCCAAAGCATGGATCATGCTAGAGCCATAACAAAGTACTACTAGTTGATAACATTTAACCCTGAAAGGCAGGCTTTCTTTTAGCTCTGAGCAAAAAAGATGCAATCTTTGTGGATGGATGTTTGGGGAATTCCTGCAGTATCTTTCGTAGATTATGAGGGTTTTTTTTTTTTTTTTAATTTGATTTTGTTTTGTTTTGGTTTACTTTCTACTTTAACTCTGATCTATTCCAGGGAAGTTTGTAGTTGCTCAGATGCTGTACTAGATGAGAAGTAGCAGTTGCATAAACACTGGGTAGGGAGTGCAGATAAAGTTATAAAGATCCCACTTGCTGTGTCTTACAACACCATCATCTCATGTGACTTATCTTTATTATGGAATTGCTAAATTAGTAGTGTGCCTTTCCTCCAGAAAGGGTGAGATGAAGTCATATAGACAGTCTGATTCACAAGATAATTATTATTCCATTTCTAAATGTTCCACTGTGCAAGAAGAATTCTTAGAAAAGCAAGTTTTTTCTTCTGGGGAAAATGGATTTTACTTTGACTTGGTAAAATGCTACCATGTACTTGGTTAATTTACAGTTCTCACTTTTTTTTTTTTTTTTTTTTTTAATTCAAAGCCCTTATACCTCCTGTGAGATTACCTGTGGTTGAGAAGCTCCTCATAAAGCCTACAAGAGAATGAGTGGTTCTCTCAGTGCGTATTTTTAAAGGCGTAACTAGGCATGTCTCCTAATTCTGCAGACTAATTTATAAATGTTTTGTTCCATCAAAATTCACCTTTTAGGATTAGGCCTTATCCTTATGGGTATCAAATTATCTGACTTCCTTTGACTTTATTAATTACATTTAATAATTTGAATTCTAATACCCCTATTGTTCACATCTGTGTTTCATTCTGCTGCTTTTGAAGATGTGTAAAAACAAAGGTCTTATGCATCCTTTCATATCCTGTTTAATGGCTGGATGCATGTCAGTGCATAGGATTTGAGTCATTAGTGTGCCACAGGACACTTCATGAAGACATGGGGTGCGTCATCAAATAATTAAATTACAGCGATAGCTGTAAATTGGACCCAGTTTGCATAAGTCAATAATGCCCCCTTTTACAAGCAAGAAAATTAAGAATGCTCATTCAGATTCTGTGGTTTAATTAGCTCTGACTTGCTAAAAGGAAGAAATTGAGGAAGTAAAGGCATGTAACTTCCCCATGTGTGGCAAATCCTGAATCATTGCCATTTTTATATAACTGATCCCCATGATCTTTGCTATATTCTTTTGTTTATGTACCTCAGTTTCTCTTGGTAAAACAAAGGACTGTAATTTGATTAGCTCATAAATTCCTCCCATTTCTAAAATGCCTCGAGACTTTAAGCCTAATTTCCTTTGAGTCTTAAATCCTCTCGCTAATTGATGTGGCTGAGCTGTCTGGAATGAGCCTCCTTGGTCCAAGTGACTGAGACCGTGAAGTTTTTTGAATGCAGTTTGATTCAGGAATGAATCTGTTCATTCAGCAGACCATGCTTTCAGCTGATCCTAAAAGAGCTCGAAGTCTCATAGAGGATTGTGGTAGTTTGAAAACATGGCCCCTACTTTTTTTGACATCAAAAGATGAGGCTCTGCCTCCTCCCCTGGGTTCTTCCCTATAGCCTGCCAGTAGCACAGAGCAGAAGTGAGACGATGTATCAGTTTTGGGGCCCAAGCCTTAAGACACTAGCAGCTTCTACTTCCTATCCTCTGGGACCCAGCAGCCATGGTGCCTAGGCTGCCCTATGGAAACGCCTGGGCAGAGAGGAACCTGCAATGAGCACCAGCATGTCAGAGTGAGAATGAGCCGTCTCAGAATCAGATTGCAGACTCATGAGTAAAATAATTGACCATTGAGCCATAGAGTTTAGGAGTGATTTATTGGTAGGAACAGGGAGGTAGACACATAAACAATTTTGAAGCAGTGTAGAATTACAGTGACAGTGCTATGTACTGCATATCACGTGAACACCGAGAGACACCTAATCCTTTCTTTGTTATCAAGGAAGACTTCCTTCATGAGGTGACAGCCCAACTGAGTTTTAAATGACTAAAGGTTAACCAGGTGTGTCAGGGGAAGTGTTCTGGGCAGAGGGAACAACTGTGTAGCCAGAAGTAGAAAGGTAGGAAGCGGCCTCGTATGCCTGAGGAGCCCATGAACACTCAGGTGTTGCTGGAGCCGGAAGCATGGGGAAGATGTAGCCAGGGGGATTGACGAAAGTTGCACCATGGAGGCCTCACATGCCAGGAGAAGGCATGCTGTATAGACAGTTTGGCATTTTTTATTGTTATGTTATATATAGCACTAGAACAATGTAATCAGGTTTGTTTTAGGCAGATCCTCATTGACAGGAAGTTGGATTCAAAGGTATTAAGGCTAGAAGCAAAAACAGCAATTAAGTAGCCATCGAAGGCCATTGAAGGTGGCCACTGGTGGCCAATGCCACCACAGCAGAGAGGGAGAATCTGAGAAGGAATATGATGGGTGACAAAGCCAGCAAGTTCAGCAGTGACATACATGTTAGCTTTGAGCAGTCTGTATTGTGTAGGTAGTGAGGCAATTGGAAACATAAGTCAGAAATCAGAAATTTAAACTGCAAAAAATAAAGATTTGGCAATCAAGGTCACAAAGATGGTAGTGAAAATATTAATGGACAAGCTCACCCAGGAGAAGAATGTTCAATGAGAAGAAGAGGCCCGAGGATGAAATTCTGGGAGTACCCTGACATTTAAAACATGGCTAAAGGGAAGGGAACCTAAAGAAAGATGGAATGATGATCTGAAAAGTTGAAGGAATACCAAAGAGGAGCTATCTCAGGCAAGAGCTTTGAGGAGAGGTGAGCTCCTGTGTCAAATAAGGACAATTGAGAGAGGTCATTTAGATGCTGCCAGCCTGGCTGGGCAAAGCAGATGTCAATAGATACATGAATGGAAGCAGGAAAGCAGGCACAGTGAAAGAGACAAGGGACAAAAGAGCAGCTCAGTGATTGTTTGGGGGAGATGGAAAATGGGTATATACTTTTATGACTTAAGGAGCTCAGGCCATTTAAAGGGAAGAGATTAAAAACAGAAGAATGAAGTTTGACCCATGAAGTAATGTCTAACTGGAATGAGAAGGGCAGAGGGTCAAGGGCTGTCTTTCAAGCTTAAAGGAATACAATAAGGGTAGTTACAAATGTAGTTATAAAATTTATGAGCAGGGTGGAAATTGAAGATCATAGCGTGCACTTGATTTTTTCCTGTGAAATAAGAGACAAACTTGTCCACTAAGAGAAAGGAGTAAAGCAAAGATTAATAGCTGTATTGGAGAGAATGACCAGTTTTAGAATAACCTTTCAAAGAAGGGGAAACAAGGGCCTAATAGGCAAGAAGGGTCGACAGGAACCCAGAAGGCCTGGTTGGTGTTGGAGCCCCCATTTGGGTACTCATAACCATCTGAGACATGCTTGTGTCCAAGGGATATCCTAACCTTCAGCCCACTTCTCCCCTTTCCTGGCCCCATTGGCCTAAGTTTGGAAGACAGGATGGATAGCCCCCACAGGGAAGGAAGCAGAGTCTGGACAAGAATGAAGTTTTATTTAAGGCAAGAAGATGGGCACTCTGTGTAAAACTGGAGAGCAGCTTGTTTTCTTTGTTTTTAAATAATGAGTAAGAGCTCTAGAAAACAATGAAGAGATCTAGAGAGGAGTCAAGAATGAGAAAAACCACAGGTGAACAAACGCAGAAAAGAGGATGAGGGTAAGGAAGAGACTTCTCATCTAGGAAAGACTAGGTTGGGAAGATTGCCTGGAGTTTCTTTAGCATAAGAATTGTGGTTAATACAGCTGTTCAGAGGTCCTCTGGCAGTTTCTGTCCTATTCATGGAGCTTTGTAAAGAGGATATGACAGTCCTGTGCCCGTCAGTGGTGGGCTTCTTCTGGGCTGCTCATGGGTTTGCACTGGGGTACTTGATTGGGTCTTCCCTAAAATTGTGGAACAACAGGACCTTCCATGCTGGCCTCATGTTATTACAGCTTCTACAAATTTACAATAATCATCATAAAAATAATAGCTTGTGTTTATATGGGCTTTGTACTTTATAAATTGATGCTTTCAATACTTTTGAGGGAAAGATAGGGCAGGTAATGTTATTCTATTTGCAGACCAGAAAGCATGCGTCTCAGGGTTAAGTTCATGCAGCTAGTAAATGAATAAGATACAAATAAGAATCAGATCTTCTGACTCCAGTTTCTTAATGCCACACTGCAGTTTTGGAGTTGGAAATGAGACTGAGCTCATGTATTCTAGCCTCTTCTGTCGGGGATGAAGCACGTGAGGCCACAGCCTGGCAGAGTGGAAAGAATGGAGATATCACAGGTGGGGTTTTCTGGGAACCCAACTCTGAGGTGGAGGTTAGCCTGCAGAAGTTTATTGGGGAGTGTTCCTGGAATCTGTGGAAGGAAAGGGAAGGGAAGGAAGCAGGATTGGGCACAGGGAGAACATGAGCTGTGGTAATGTAGCTTTAGCCTATTCTACAGGGAATTCTGAAGACAGATGACCCTTAAAAGCTAGTCTGCATCCAGGAAATGACACTAGTCCTCTGTGCCCTACCGACCAGCTGGTAGATGCTTGTACATGGTGTCCACACAGGGGACTAGGAGCAGAGGGATTTCTGCCAGCAGCACTCCCTTCAGCCTCATTCAAGAGCATGTGGGTGGTGCTTCACAGTGTGCACCATAGTGAACTTTGGAATAAACTAGATATGGGTTTCAGTCCTGGTTAGCACTCCACTTCCTGGCAACTCGATAAGTAGCTATGTTAAACAGACTGTGGACAAGCTTCTTCAAACCTCACGGTCCTTCACTATAAACTAGGAAAAATAAAATGAGAATGAACTTAGCCTTGTTTTACGTACTTTTGACATGAGATAGTAATTATCCCATTTGGTTGTTAAGATTCAGTAAGGTAAAAACTTTATTATTACAGTTTTAAAATAAATAATAAATAAATTTTTAAATAAACTGGAATAATATCTACGTTTTAGTTTTTAAAGGTGTTATATAACATAGGCTACAAAAGATGGCCAAAAAATATTGCACTTAAATTTAAAAAAATGTTCTAGAAAGTTTCCAAAGTCAGTGTCAAAGCAGAGCTGGAATGCATCCTACCACTCTACTTTTGGAATTGAGTTTCGGATCAGGAAACCTGGGAGGAGATATCTCTGTGATGAGTCAGAGTGTAGTAGAAAGGAGTGGCCCTGAATGTGACTTTACCTGGGAGAGTCTAATTCTGTAGGCTAAGTCAGTGGCATTACTCCAGCATGAAATGTGTTCTCTAGAATGGAACCAAGAAGATAAAATTAAGGATGAAATCATCAGAGCAGCAGCTTGCTACCAAGACAGCACTTTAGCTAATGGGTAGTTACAATGTGGAACAGGCTACTTTGATCCATTGGGGCTAAATATGGCTCTAAGTCTGTGGATGGTGTTTGTTTTCCCACTGGATCTGGATTGTAGTCATGTGGGCTCCCTCAATTTCAAGTACTGAGTCTTGAACCAGGGTTAATTCACTTTTCCTTTCCGGGCCTGAAATTTCTCCATAAAATGAGAGTTTGAATCAAGTGAGTCTCCTCCTCTCCTATCATAATTTTAATTCTTTGATTCTAAATATTTCCTACAGCAGAGATATTTTAAAGCACAGCATGATTGCATTATACCACTGAATGAATGTGTTGAATGAAGCATAAGACAAAAGTGTTCAATGGCTCTGACAAAGAAACCTTTCAGTGAAGAAAGGGAGAGAAATCAGTGCTGACTCCCCCAAAGTAGTCCAGTGTCATTACAGAATCATTGCCTATGCCTTTTTTGCATAATTGTCCAAAGTTCATTGTGTAGCATTTAAAAAAAAAAACTTTATTTCTTTATTTTTAGCTGTTAATAGAACTTTATTTATTTATTTATTTACTTACTTATTTATATGTGGTGCTAAGAATCGAACCTCGTGCCTCGCACATGCCAGGCAAGTGCGCCGCCACTGAGCCTCAATCCCAGCCCCCATTGTGTAGCATTTTTGATAATCACTATTGTGCTGGGTGCTGTTCAGAGCTCTTCTCTGCAAGCTAAACTTTAGCTTTGTTAAATGTAGGAGGAGAATGGAAAGAAGGTCAAACTCAGAAGGCTGGATATGCTAAAGTGCTTGTTTTCTGTCAGAAAACTGAAGTTAGGTGTTCAAATTTAGTCTAGATCCATTATCATAAAGCCTTTACTATTCATGGAAGCATCTGGGTTTTTTTTTACTTTTTTAATTTGGCTTCTGTGCTCTGTGATACTATTCTCAGGTAATTGGGTTTATGACTTAAGTAGCTTTCAAAATATTGGCAACTGAATTCTCTCATAGGAGATTTAAAAGACTTTTTGGTTAGTATCTTGAATTCTGTAAATTTAATCAGTATACTTAAACTTTGAAATTTTTCTTGTCCTAAACCATCATACATTTTTACAGAACAAATATTTAATCCTTCAGATTTCATTACCAAGGGATTTTAAAGGTTAGCTTTGAAATAGGTCAGGGGAAAACATCTACTTTGATTTAAAGCTAGTGAGATAAGGAAGTGAAAAATCAGTTTAGAAGCTTTGACAAATATTGGTGAAATCAATTTCATATAATTTTATGAAATCTCCTGTCTGTACAGCTAAAGCGTATGAGTCACACTGTCCCTTAGTCTTGCCACTCATTCATTCATTTGCCAAATATTGTTCTAGACACTGGGTGTTAGATCAATAGCATAGAGTTTACATGCACCATTTCTGTGCCAGGGTCTTTGAAACCTGGTCTCAATGCTTTCAGCAGCCAATCTGATGCAGTGGGGTGAGCATCACAGTGGAGTCTAGCCCCTCCACCCCAACTAACAGGTAAGCTGTGACTTTAGGTGAGACTCATTCCATGTCAGTTTCCTCTGAAATTGTATTGCTGGCCCTGTTTACATAGCTTTGATGAAATAGTGGTTTTGAAAGAGCCCTGGAAGGTATCAGCCATGGTATAAAGGCAAGGTAATCTTTAACTGCAGCAGTGATTTTGGCCGTTCGTTGCCTCTGTGAAAACCGTTAAGGATGAGTACCCTTTTATTTTTCCCTTGAACCAGATCTGCATATTCCAGATGGTTAGCCTTGCTATTTGCTCCACATGTAGAACTATCCCTCATGTCCCATTGGTGAGTGGGGACTTTAAAATGAGGTGGCAGGAGAGTGATAAGTATAGCGAGCAAAACTCATTTAGGAAATATTATCCAGTCCATACACTGCATTAAATCAATGGGTGATGATTATGTACTCAGACAAAGGAGCAGAGTGGGTAAGGTGCAGGATGGCATCTGTCTTCAAGAAGCCTAGACCTGGATTTGAAAATTCAAAGTGGCCAAATGTAAACCAGGACCTTAGTGGCAATTTCTTGAGGATCTAGGCTGAGATGTCCGTTTCCCTCTGTAGCGATTACAGGGACCTCTGTTGGACATGGGAATGCGTCCAATTATACCTACTGGATCATGGAACACATCTTCTTAGGAGGAGAATGAAAATTACATCTGGCTTCATGTTTAATTGGCTGCAGCATTCTAACTCTCCGTGCTTGTGTTCTAGAATAAGGTTTAAAAAAAAATCCCATCTGCCCTAGAGTAAATTCAGTCAAATATAAGCTCTAGAGAATAGATATTTTTGCCTTTTGCTCTGTCCTGTCTCTTCAGTACCTGGTGTCTGCCTTGGATGAGTAAAAACCTCAGTCTACCATATAGAGTTCTTTCAGTATTCTGATATTCCAGTGAGTGGCTTCTTGAGGACAGGGCTGCCTACTACTCATCTCCTGAGTTCCCATGCTTGGTACCTGCACTCTGAATATTTGTCACATAAATATAGATAAGTATAACCAGAGTTGTGACAAATGCCCCAAGATCAGGACTCCCCATCTCAACCTGGAGCAAGCACTAAAAGCAGTAGAAGACCTCGCTCCCAGAAGCCCGAGGCATACCCCAAAGTGCCTGTCACAAATAGGAAATTTCTTTGAAGTCTTCTTTTTAATCTTAGCACTTCATTTCATTTTTTTTATTTTCTGGTCCACTAGTGTTCCTTTCAAAACATAATAATCCAAAAGGTGGGTAGAGTAGGTATCGCACACATACGATGTGAGGTCCCGACCTGGCAGTCACTCAGAGCAGCACTGGTCCATGGCAGCAGGTTCCAGGATAAGGCACTGTGTTCTTGAAGCTGCTTCAGGGCTGTATAAGAGACTGAAAGGCCAAGAGTAAAATTGACACATAATAGGGGAGAAAAGTAGGACAATTTTCTAGTTATTTTATGGGAGTTTTATTATGCCATCATTCAGTCTCATTAACTCTTCCAACCCTTATTAAAAATAATAAGAATAGTAAAAAATGTACTCACCTCTTTTAGTACCTTGACACATGCTGCTCTCATTTGGTCTTCACAGCTGCCCTGTGAATTGGCATTTCTTTGTTTTCATTGTTGCTATTTGTACAAATGAGAAATCTCAGGCCCTCAATAGGGTTGGAATTAGGGTGAGGCACTTCTCTCAGGCTCAGAATTTAAGGGGGTGCCAAAAACTGTATGATCAGAGTAAACAATATTTTATGCAATATTTTTAAAAATGAAAATTCATACAGGATCTGACAGGACCAGGATTAAGGTGAGGCAAGTTAGGCAAATCATGCAGTGCAAGGTCAGAACCTGATTTTATTTCAAATTTTATGTTGTTCATCATGAATTTTTGCATTAGTTTCGACTTTTAAATTATTGCATTCAAATATTACTCATCTTGTTTAGTTGAGGTTGTTTATTTGCATACTCTTAAATTTTGCCCCCAAGGCCAGTGCTTCCCACCTCACCATAGCCCCAGCCCCCATTAGTGTGAGTGTCGCATATGCCCTGTAAGCAGCAAACCTGCATTTGAACAAAGGCATTCTGACTCCAAATCAGGTACTCTCCTCATCATACCACTTACATGCCAAATTCTCTTTCTGAAATTTGTTGGTCTTTTATTGTTGTTTTCAGTTTCTTAGGCTTATAAGCCCCATTATTTCAGAATGTCTTTAGTGCTCCCTCTTGACCTTTCTGTGTATTTTTTTCTGTAATTTGTATCAGGGACCTTTTGTTGTTTTAAGTCATGAAGTTTCTATCAAGAGCACACTATAGATAGCTGCTTTTGCTAGAACTACATTCAGTGACCTAAATTAAAAATAAAGTAATATAGGGTCAAGTTTTCTAAGGAATCTCCATACTGCTTTCCAGGTTGGTTGCACCAATTTGCAGTCCCACCAGCAATTTATAAGTGTGCCTTTTACCCCATGTCCTTACCAACATTTATTGGTGTCTCTATTCTTGAAAACTGCCATTCTGACTGACATGAGATGAAATATTAGAGTACTTTTGATTTGCATTTCTCTGATTACTAGAGATGTTGAACATTTTTTTCATATATTTGTTGATCAAATGTATATCTTCTTCTGAGAAGTGTCTGTTCAGCTCCTTAGCCCATTTATTGGTTGAGTAGATTGTTTTTAGGTGTTAAGCTTTTTGAGTTCTTTATGTATCCTAGAGACTAGTGTTCTATCTATTCTGTGTGGCAAAAATTTGCTCCCAAAATGTAGGCTGTCTGTTTACCTCATTAACTGTTTCTTTTGCTGAGAAGCTTTTTAGTTTGAGTCCATGCCATTTATTAATTCTTGATTAGAACCACCATTTGATCCAGCTATCCCACTCCTCGGTCTATACCCAAAGGACTTAAAATCAGCATTCTGTAGTAACACAGCCACATCAATGTTCAGTAGCAGCTCAGTTCACAATAGCTAAACTATGGCTACAACCTAGATGCCCTTCAATAGATGAATGGATAAAGAAACCATGGTATATATACACAATGGAATATTACTCAACATTAAAAGAGAATAAAATTATGGCATTTGCAGATAAATGGATAGAGTTGGAGAATATCATGCTAAGTGAAGTAAGCCAATCCCCAAAAAACAAAGGCTGAATATTCTCTCCTATAACCTGATGCTGATCCATAAAAGGGGTAGGGTGGTAGGGAAAATGGAGGAACTTTGACTGGGCAAAGGGGAGGGTGGGGAGGGAAGTGCATGGGGGCAGAAAAGATGGTAGAACGAGATGGACATCATTACCCTAGGTACATGTATGACTGTACATATGGTATGATGCTACATCGTGTACAACCATAGAAATGTAAAGTTGTGCTGCAATTGTGTACAATGAATCAAAATGCATTCTGTCATATATACCTAATTAAAATAAATAAATTAATTTTTAAAAATAAAGTAATATAGCTAACTTTGCATGGGCTGAGGGGAGGGGCAGTCTTTTATTAAACACTCCAGATTATAGAATAGAATAGCAATTATGAATTAAGCATGCTTTGCTCCTCATTGAAATTTCTTGAAGAATAAAAGTAGTCCATGATACAAGACAAACAAACACTGACCTTATTCACCTTTTGTGGGAGGAGGTTCATCAGACCACAGGGAGGTGTAAATTATCTTGTTAAAATTTGTTTGCTAAAGTGTGAATCCGTTGGTCCTGCCTTCATATTTGGATTGAACTGAAAGCTCTCTTCACCTGATCATTTTCCTAACACTTGGCCTTTTTCTAAATATCTTTCAAGCATCCATGAGAATTTCAGGTCTAGTATACTTACTGAGATAAATAGAAAAAAGAACAGCAAATTTGGAGTTAGAATTTGAAGGTGAAATATAAGACAGAACAGTAGTAAATTTTTGTTTTTCTTTGCAATTAAATCTTAGTAGAGTTAAAGGAAGTTGAAGGCAAAGGAACTTAGACCTTAGAATTATACTCCAGTGTCTCTTAAGGATTAGGAAGGGATGTTAGAGTTACTGTGTCCCTAAGAATATCAGATAAAAACTCAAGATTCGTAAGTAAAGGCATTGTGAATATTTGTCTTAAAGATCAGACACAGGAGCAGAACACAGTCCTTTCCCAAGTTTATATTCTCCTTATGGCGTTATTGTATTGAAGCAAAAATGCATACAGGCTTTTCTATGGTGTTTTAAGAGAAATTGTGAGAAGTGAGATTAGAGGGTCTGGACCAAATGCTAGGCTAGGAACTTAGTGCTGCATCTTATGTTGAGCTACAGAAGACTCTGAGGTGGGGGCTAGTCTAATTAAACTCCTATTTCAAAAAATTTAATTCAGTGACATCGTGAAAGAGAAAAAACTGGAGACATAGATGATGCTTTCTTGTATATTAAAACAATGTGTTTTTTTGTTTGTATGTTTTTGTTTTTTGTTTGAGCAAATCATCATTTGGTTAGTGAAATTGGAAAGGAAAGAAATGCCAGTTTCCTCTGCTGTGAGATATGGCAGAGGAAATTGGCATGCGTCATTGGGACTTCTACTGACTGTTGGGAGGAAAAAGAGGTTTAAAAAGGAAGGGACGGAGGGAGGGAGGGAGGGAGGCAGGAAGGAAGGAAGGAAGGGTCACTTCTTTCACAAAACTGTAGAAAGAACTATTTAGAAAGTAGAGGCAAAGGGATGGTATATTAAATTACACATATTTTCTTTTAAGCAGTGATGTGATAAGCCCTTAAAATATCCATTAGGTTGTTAGAGATGCAGGCCTGGAATCTGGGAGAAAGATAAAAGGTAAAAATGAATTATCTCAAAATCACATATCCAGATTTAATGTTGAAGTTTTAGCACGAACAACAGAGGGGGCAGAGGTGTGCACACATCCATTGGCTAGGAAGAAGCAGGAACATCACTGGAGGAATGGTCTGATACGGGGGAAATGGAGGTAGTGCAAGAGCCAAGTGGGGAGATTTGCAGGAAGAACTGTGTGGCCTGCAGCACCAGAGCCTGCAGAGCAGAAGCCAGGAGTAATCTCAGGAGTGGTTTGAGCTCAGAAAATGAAAATCGATATCCAAGATGAGGAGAAAAAGTATCACAAGGTAGGAAGTTAAAATAAGAAAAGTTTGTATCAGATGACCATTGCATGAACTTTATCTGAAGTTAACATGATAGAGGGTGTTTTTCTGTTTCATATTCATTTTTATTTCCTCAAAATGTAAGTTTCTCATGCATAGCTGCCTTTGCTCAATGGATTAAGGTATTTTGGACTCTTTGAGAAAGAGAAGCTGGTTCCTGTATGAATGATTTGGTTTTGTTGTCCATAGTATTCCAGAACAAGGAAGTACTTTTTTAAATCTATGGAGCATACAGAATCATGCCAGTTGGAAATGGTGCTCCTCTGTGTTACACTTACCGTTTTGACTGATGCATTTCCTGTGCCTGTCATGACTTTGATAAACAGATGTTTTTATAGCAGGGGTTTAGATAGATATGGACATTGAATGATCATAGCTTTCTACAAAACCATTAAGACTCTTATACTGTGTTTGCTTCTTGGCAGTAGTTCATGGAATCTGATTAAGCCCAAAAACTTAAAAGGCAAGCTTGAATCATTTAGGTCTGTATTATAAAGGATAACTTAGTTCACTTGAGTCTCAATAACAAGACATCCTGAATCAGTCATCATCATCTGTAAATAAACACATCAGTAAAGTTAATTGTTCAAGAGCCCTTAACAAGCTGAGAGTGTAACAAAGTAGGTTAACATAACTGGTTAACTCGTCCTCCAGAAGCCTTTATTTATTCATTTAATGTTTATTGAGTACATATGTACTTTATGCTGGCCTGGAGGACAGTCACCATTCTTGGGGTTCTCTAAGTCTAGCATCCTCATAAGTAACAAGAATTTCACTAGCATGTTGAGTGTATTAGTGGAAAGTGCAGTGTGCTTTAGGAAGAAAGAGTAACTGGAATATAGAGTGGGGTAAAAAATGAAGTTGAAGAAAATGTCCAGGACATAGTATACTGGAGATAAATACAATTTGCTGAAGAATCTGAATTTTATCCTGAGGCAGAGGCCTGTCCTGGGTGGGAATTGTTTTAAACAGAAACAAGTTATGATTGCTATTTATTCTGTTGTGGGCAGGGCAAAAAATAGATTGAAGAAGCAGGGAACATTGGAGGCAGGGAGAGCAATTGTGAGGCTGTCATGGAGATTTGGTGAGTAAGATCTGGGTTTAGGTATGGTACAGGTGAAAAGAGGAGGAATTGAACTGATGGAAGGAATAGAATTTGGAAGATAGTGGTAATAAGTTGAGTAGATGCAGTTGTTGAAAGGGAATAGGAGGGTAGAGTCAAGGCTAAGTCTCAACTCAGATACAGAGGCAGTAGGGGTACCTGTAACTGATGTCAGCCTGCAGCCATCCCTAACGTGAAAGATTACAGTACCTGAGTCATCAAAGGCTGATTCAGTCCCTGACATGAATTCTAGCTGTTCATCTTTGAAACCAACAATGAAATGGCCTTTGGCCTCTTAGAACGGAGACCTCTGAAACAATGCTGAATAGGTATGAATCAGGTTTCTTTGGTTAGAGCTCCTTGGGTTTCTACTTCCCAGTTCTGGGGTATGCATGCCTGTGTTATTACACTGGGATACCCTTTTCAGGACTGCTTTTTAATAACTCCATAATCATGCATTTTATGTTTCATCTTGATGATGATTATTTTTCTTAGTGCTTTATATCTTCAAAGAACTCAGCATTGATCTACATAAAGTCCCAGGGAGTTAGCAGGTGGGAATTATTACCCGCTTTTCAGATGGGAAAACCCAGGAATGCTCAGTGACTTGCCTGGGGCTGTGCAGCATCAACATTCACAAAACTGAATTTCGAATCTGAGTTTTCTTTATCTTACCAAACTTACAGTTTATTGTCAGTGTTAACTTCTTATACTGTCCTTGCTGTTTCACTTATTCAAAAATCTCAGCATTGAGATCTAAAAATGGGTGAGCAAGATCTAGGAAAGGAATAAGGTGACCAAATGACTAAGCCCTGCATGTGGCAGGGAGGAGTGGTAATATAACTAGGTCTCAGCTCTTGTAATCCAGGGAAAGATTGTTCATTTTCCAGTGAAATTGTGACATCATTTCAACTATCAGACCAGTCAGTCATTGTCTCACAGACTCATCTATGATATTCTAGAGTGACTTTAACACTTTTTACAGCACCACTAAAACAACTATAGAAATTGCCTCTTTGAAAAATGCATAAGCCTATGTAGTATCATGGATAGAGAACTGACTTGGAGTTAGACCTGGGCTAAATCCCTCCCAGGAAGGAGCTGGGTGACAGTGGGAAGGATTAGATCTTGATGTCTGTCAACTGCCCAGCATGTTACTGCTTCCTTTATTCTTATTCAGAGACAAGTGTAATATTGAGAGGGCCCTTGACTTTTCTGTTGAATGACAGGACCAGGTAAATTCAACTGTTGAGGTATTACAGCCCATTAGAGAAACCAGTGAAACATTTTGATCTTGAGTCAACCAGATACTGGTTACCACCCCTTGTTCACTGACAAATATGGGAAGGTAATTTCAGTAGATCGGCCATCAGTGTGTGCCTTCCAAAACATTATAGTCGTGTTACAGTAAACTTTTTATATTTGTTGCGTCACAAAGATTTATTGAAGTGATAAAAGTTATTATGGAAAACAGTGTGCGGTAACTATGGTAACAGTTATTTGATCTCACAGTAATTAGCTAAGCATTTAGTTGCACAATACTTTCACAATGCCTTCCTGGTTAGTTCATTAAACAGAATTAGCTTTTGTTTGAACTGTCTTCCTACAGTGTCCTAAATTTGATTTTAGTTCAAAGAATTGGAATGTGTACTTTAAAACTACCTTTCCAACTTACAGTTTATGGCCATATTTGAGGTTGTAACTGTTCTTTATTTAAGTCTCTATTTATACTACAGGGTGATCATGATTCTTTGGATTATCTTCTGAATTTCTCTTGGTTTAGGAGAATAGACTAAGAAATGAACAGACAAGTTGGAAACCAGTTTTTTGGTTTTTTTTTTTTTTTTTTTTTGAGACCAGTATCTAAATTGTGGCCCTGTTGGATCAGATTGCAGATTGGGATCAGCTGGTATCCTTCTCAGGTCTTAGTTTCTATCCTGTAAGATTGGATTGCTGTATTATTTGTGTCGGAGTCCTAAGATCACGTGGATGTGGTCATTTCTCAGTGATCTGCTTATCTCCTAATGGGACTTGCAGCTAGTAGCTGCCTGGGCTTTTCCAAGCCTCCTACCCCAGGTGCCTCTTCTGCCTGTTCTTTATGCAGTGCTTGGTACCTCTCTTTTGCAAGGTGGAATATATCACAGACAATTCACCACAGTGGTAATGTCTTTCTCAAAAGACTTTCTCTTGAGACAAGGACCTCTTGGGTGTTCTGCCCTCCAACATCACTCCCCATATAGAAGTGAATCTTATCCCTTACTGGCAGATTGGAGACCCTAAGCACAAAAGAAAGCTTCAAGATTCCAAGATAGAAAAGTAATGTGAATGAAATAGAAAAAAAAATTGTTTTCCCTTACTTATTAAAAGTGAGAGGGTTCCAAAGTATGTTACTAAAACAGGATTTTTAAAAATCGAGTAAATAACCAGGCATGGTGGCCCACACCTGTAATCCCAGTGACTTGGTAGGCAGAGGCCAGGGGATCCCAAGTTCAAAGCCAGCCTCAGCAACTTAGCAAGGCCCTAAGCAACTTAGCGAGACCCTGGCTCAAAATAAAAAATAAAAGGGCTGGGGATGTGGCACCCCTGTGTTCAATCCCCAATATATTAAAAAAAAATTCAGTGAATATTCCTCATATTAATTTCATTTTAATTCCTGTGAATTCAGTGATTTTTTTTTAAAAAACAATACAAGCATTTAAAACTAATTACTTTATGAGTTTTGAGTCAAGCTCTTATCTAGATTAACACTGTTACCTACTAGTTTTAAGTTGGGAAAGGTTTTTTTACATTTGAGCCCTAAGATTTCCAGTTTCACATCTGTTTATTCGCCTAACTGGGCACCAGTAGAATTTTAATGATAAGAGCTTATTTATTCTTGCTTGGTCTTGAAATTTTTCAGGCCAACCTCAAGAAAGGTGGCCCTAGCACTTGACTTGTCCTTGTTTCTGCCATCTTCTCCATTCCTGTTTCTATTCTATTTGACATCTGTGTTGGTGTCAGTGCTCTTTAAACTCTTTATATCCCCATTCCTTCAACACACACTTTCTTCTTTCTAGAGTAGCATCTTCCTCTGGTTCCTTGGGAAAAACATTTGATGTCTTTCCACGCACCGCACCTCTCGTTGTAGCTTCTGTGAACATCTCCCTGCTTCTTGTCCCTGTCATCTTGCCTTCACATGTCCTTTTACCTAATTCTTGGCCATGCTTATCATCATACATTACAACCTTTAGTTAAAATGCTCCTGCCTGGTGGGCTCAGAACTCCCCACAGGAACCCCACTGCCCATTCTTCCTGTGTCCTCCCTTGGTATCCAACAAGACCAGGCCCAGGGCCCAGCCTGGCAAACCAGTGTGGTCCTCCCTGGCCACGCTGGCTGCCTGAATTCCCTCCTGGCCCAGCCGCACTGGATCTTCACATTCCCAACTCCTCAAAGTTTGTATTCCTTTTCACTGGAACTGTTGAGTTTTCTGTGTGTGATCTCCAGTGATCTCCAGTCACTTCAGGAAAGGAGGAAAGGAAGTACTATTACCAAATGTGCTTTAGGTACCACATAGTGTGTATTAGTCATTCCTGCAACCCCGTGAGATAAATACTGAAAATCTAGATATTTTATCATGAGAAACTGAGGTTCAAAAAGATTAAGTGGCCCTAACAAGCTAATAACTGGAAGACCTGGATTTCCCACCCAGGACTCTGCCTCCAAGTCAGCTTCTTGTTTTGGTGATTAAGCCCAGCCTAAATTCCATGCTTAGCCAATTTGTTGGAGCAGTCACCAGCACCTATATTCCTTTAATCTCCTGGCCTCCTGCTATGCCATCAGTCAGCCAGAAGTCTATCTCCCCTCTGGGTCTTTGTGCTGCTCTAGTGCTCTAGGTCTCTGACAGAAATTCGGGTTCTTCCAAAAGTGGCTTTTTACCAAGACATGCTACTCAGTTTCATTGAGACAAAGAATGCCCAATCTACCACTTGTATATCACCCCCAGCTGTTGGGACACCCTAGGCCAACTCTGTCAGTCATGAGTTGGTTCTCAGTGCAGCTTCCAGAAAGCCCTTTCCTGTGAGCAGAACTGAGATGGTACAAAAAGCCTGTTTGCTCGAATCTCCCTCCAACATGCTGTTACTGAGCGACTCTTCTGTATTGGTCTTCCCATGTGTTTCTCACCCCCTAAAACCTCGCTTCCCTGCTCCTGATGAGCTAAATGATTGATATTTTCTGGATGTGCCTTTTACTTTGCTTTTGTCATTGGCCCACTTCCTCTGTCACTGATGGTAGAATAATTAATAATATATAGACTCATTTTGATATAAACTTCATAAAGACAGACTTGTGTGAGTATTGTCCCTGATGGCACAAACAGGGCCTGGTAGGGTACCTGACATGATAGAAGCTCTGTGAACGTTTGAATAAAGGAAGGGACTGTGGTTCCATGGTAGGGTGCTTGCCTAGCATGCATGAGGTCCTGTTTAATCCCTCACACTGCCGAATCAAAATAAAACCTGTGTGTCATGAATAAAGAAGGAAGGAGGGACAAAGGGAAAGGGGGCTGGTATGACACAAGCACTGTGCTGTGCACACAGTAGCAATATCCCCAGCACAGATAAGCAAGCCGAAACTCAGAGGGGCCACCGCTTATGTAGAAGAACAGACTTACTAAGTGCCTTTTCTTCTGGAAAAGCCTCTTACCTTCTATTCCAGCCTTGACCATGCGACTACACAGCTGCATGGCTAACTCCATTTATACAGATGACAGTGTAGGTGCCCCCACCCCCCAGTTGCGAGTTTGATGGCCCTAGTAATAACTCCCTGCTCATGCTTCAATGGTGCTTGAGATGCTCCTGGCAATTTCCACACTCTTCTTCTACCCCCATTTCCTCTTTCTTGTTGACTATGTTACAAATGCTTTTGGGGGGCTTGGGGTGGGGCTTCATTTTTGTGTCCCTGTCAGACTTAACACAAAAGGGTTTGTTGTATGAGCAGCCACCCTGTCTGCTGAAGTTACTGCCCCAGCTCCTACAGACAAGCTGAGATATTCATTAGGCACTAGGGCACCATGACTAAGTGCTATCCTACTTTTCAAGGACCTCAAAAATGTTGTAGATCTTGAAAAAGAAATTTTTGGCTCTGAAAACAAAAAAGTACAGGATCAAATGTGTGTTTGCACAAATATAAAACCAAATATTTTGTCATCTTCTTTAAATGTTAAATTTAGCAATGATTGCTCAGAAATCATAGCAAACTATAAATTAAATAATCATCAGCCAAGTAATTTAAAAAACAAAAATGCAGAAATGCTTTCAAAAATGTTTTGGCCAGAAAATTACTTTTAATTGGCTTTTGAATATAATTTTTAATGTTGGATATGCTGTCAGTGGAGAAGGCTCTAAAAAAAACATACTTGGGATCTTAAAAAGATCTTCTGGGCCCACAATGACATGCACATGGCTCAAGAAATACAAACTAGATTTTAACAGATTGTATTTAAATGATGGTGGTCTTTATTGTTGTGGGAAGGAAGGGGCATGGATATTTTATCTTGTTATTTTTTTTATTTTACATATAAAAAGAGGGGATTTAAGGGAGTTCTTACAGCTTGTATGGAATAAGTGCCACATTCCTGCAGAGTTATGGCACATTTTCGGGGGCTCTCAAGTGGTACCAGTAAGGGGCTCCTGGGCAATCGATTATTCCATCCGGCCTCCTCTCTGGTTAACTTGCCACTCTTGTCTGGTTCTTTCAGTGGATGGAGAGTCAAGGGAGGCACAGAAGTCCTGAGGGCAGAATATGTGAGCCCTTGCCAGGTCCTGGAACAGCGGGACAGCGCAGGCTGGCGCTCTTGGGGAGGCAAGCCGGAACTGACCTTTCCACTTGCCCTTCACACTCTGTGACTCAAAATGCCGAGCCATTGTTTTAGGAACTGATTATGCAGCAACCATTTTGACAGAATGCTCGAGGTATTTCCTCAGCTGTGAGTGTTGAAGGTTTAAAGTTGGGTAGATTTTGCAAAAACTTTTGCTTAGTCCAGGAGGATCTTTCTTTGAATGTTGTTTTGATTTTCACTCCACAATAGAAATTGCAGCCCCCAGCGCTGAAATTCCCTTTTACCGGTTCAAAAACTGCTGTAGACCTTGCCAGCTTTCACCAACTGTGCACAGTGTTGGTGTGACATTGCTACTAAAGGGTCACTCCTAGTCTCTCTACCTATCATCCTGTGCAGACTCAGCACATAAAGAGAACCAGGGTGCAACTGGAATTGAGGCACTCTTCCTTCCAGAGGTTATAACATAACCATAGTCGAATGTGAAAATGTAAGCTGTATTAAAACTAGCATGTTTTATAATCATCCTAATACATCAGCTATCACCACCATGGAGTTGTTTATTTGTTTTTTTTAATAAGTGGATCTATGTGATCTGCCATCTCCAAAAGTTAAGAGTTGCCAGTTAAATACATATGTATTTTCAAAGGAAATCGTCAAAAAGGACATTCCACTCTTATTACAAAGCTATTTTAGGGGTAAATATTTTGATAGATGTGGTTCAATGCACCTGGGAGCTGAGCCGTGGCTGTGCCTGAGGCAGTTAGCCCAGATGGAGCCCTGAGATATATCTAGACAGGGGTTTTCCCCCATGTATATGGCAACTGGTTGATTGTGGCATCATGAACATTAACATTTTCTGTGCCACTGTTAGAAAAGTAGCTTCGTTAATGCTCATTATTTTTAAATGATAAGAACCGTACTTAGACTTCTCTCAAAAACAGATGTATAGCAGGCTATGTTATGAATCAAACATTGTGTTTGTAAGAGTGATAATGAGAATCAAGTCGATAAACATCTGTCCAGTCTTCTTAGATTTTCATTAGATACAAGTAAGTGTTAGGGTCTGGCCATTTACTGGTTATAAATGGAGAATGCACTCAGATGGGAAGACTGCTCTAAGGAATTGAATTACTAGTCAGATTTAAGTCATAGCTTAGAGTTTATTAAAATCATCTAGTGTATTATCCAACCTTGTTATTAGGAAATATGCATACATGTGTAAAACATTGGCTGCTCTCCATAGCTGCCTGTCTTCCCGGTAGATAGCTTGCTTGTTAAATAACATTTAAAAAATGTAACACTTTCTTTCCCTTTGTGGTGAAGTCCTGTCTTTCATCTCCTTAAAAATTATTTGTCCTTATGAAGGTGACATTGTTCTCATTCTTTCTTTCTTTCTTAGCAGAGGAATGACTTAGTAAACCCAGCACTGTCATTCATCTGCCCTCTCTGTAAATCAATGGGAAATGACTTGAACCATATAACAGTGAGCATGTTTTTGTTGTTATTTTTGTTTTCCTTTTGAAATATAAAGTTCCTCAGGGGCAGAGAAGCATCTTTCTGTCCTCATCTAGTGGTTACTGGTTAAATATTAGCACACCAAAGCTATCAATAAACAAATAATGAGGATGATTTTTGCTTATTAACACAAGCAGGAACATGAATAATGCAAGCTAATTTAGAGTTACCCCCCACCACCACCTTCCCCAGTTTTGGTGGGAGTGACTTCATTTGTAGTCTTATTTCCTGACTGGAGAGAAATAGGCCCAATTCTCCCTCAAAGAGAGCCTCTAACAAATTCAGCAACTAAATTTGATTTTTTAGAGTGTTTCTGGACTGATGGAAGTATCCTTTTAAAACCATTTACCTAAAATGTTCTGTGATTGCAACATCTGCTAAGCCTATTATGTTCTTTCATTAAACAGCTTTATTGTTCTGTGTGTAAGCTGCTTATTTGGAACAATAAAGCTGAGTTGACTGTAGCCTTTCTAACAAAAAGGATTTTTTTTTTTTAACAGTGAGAGAAACTACATATTGCCTGTCATCATACATAGTATTAAAACAACAACAAAAAAAAAATCTTGTTTAGAAATTATCCTATTAGCCTCATTTTAAAAAAGAAAGGCTCTGTTTGAACCCCACATGATTACAGTATTATCCAAATATGTAATTCTAGTAATGCTTTTGACCACTCATGTTCTTTTAGTTTTTTGAGAACCAGACAGGAGAAAGCCCTTAAATTCTGTAGATTCTTTATTTACAACACAGAGTTCAGTAGCATTTTACTGACTAATAGGGGAAACATTTTTATTACATTATAAAATTCAAACTTTGGTAAGGGAAATTGCATTAGTTTAGGTGTGTAGTTCATCTGTAACTATTTGGAATTGAGTAAACATGTTAATTTAATAATTTCTCAAATGCACATCTGCCTCCCTGGCTGCTGCCTCAGACCTCTGGTCTTCCTGAAGAGGGACACAGCTGCTGAGACCACAGCAAAAAGAAAGCAGGAAGAACCCTGCCCACTGCCCAGAATGGGTCAGTGAATGCAGATGGCAGTTTTTCTTTTTGCCTATCACGCTTGTGACAATTATAAGCAGATTAAGATGACTTTAAAGAATTCAAAGCATTTGTCCACGACAGCCTTTCTTCCTTAAAACACATGAGTAAGATCTAGTTAGCTATTTGCCCAGGCGGTGCAGAGCACTGCAGAACCACAGCATGGACCATGCAGCCTAGGGCTAAGGAAACAACACTGCCCTGATTTGTCATTTTTGTGGTGGTTCTTTAGTTCTGGAAGCATTCTAATTTTGAAAACAAAGCCCATCTGAGATGGAGTTGTCAGTATATTGTAGCAGTTGAGCAAAGATGAAAGCTCTGTCACTGAGTAACTAAAATATCAATGCATCATGCATCCAGGCTGGCAGAGCAAGCCACTGGGTGTATGAGCAGGTACTTCCAGAGTCTTAGAAGGCCCACTGCACTTTCAGATCTTCTTCCTTGCCTGTCCAGCTCATAGTTACCAACCTCAGAATCCTTCAGGGACCAGAGAACAAAGTAAGTAGGATAAAACTAGTCCCACTGAAATTGCCAAGCTAGAGAGCAAATGCCCTATCTCCGTGTTGAAACACCTTTCATTTTTTTCTAGAGAAAGGAGGAACTGGGATTTTAATTTTTAGATATTGGCTATGGATTGAGATTTTAAAGGCAGCACGTAGCTGCACAAGACCTATTTGCAGGTCACATATGAGTTGGTGGGTCACATATTTACCTCCACTTTATTATTTCCCTTGATTTGAGTCAGCGCTTGTCCTTTTGATTTGGGGCTTTTGTCTTTTAATTTTAAAACAGCTATAAGCTACAGAAAGTCAAGGAAGACTTGGTATTATCCACTGAATCCAGTTGAGCACACCAGTTCTTGGGCACTGGGAATAATGGTATCTACCTGTGCCTTCACTGTGCAAGAACATGATGGCCCAGTGCCACACACTGTTGCATGTAGCACACATCAGTGTAACACAGTGTAGAGCCCTGCAGGGCAGACTTGAACTCTTTCTTCTTGCAAATAGTTTTACCTTGGATGGAAACTATGAGAACAGTTTTGATGAAAGCAGCTGTGCTATTGTAGGCAGTCAGTCGAGCATGATTGTTGAAAGAGCATGTCATAAAGCCAGACTACCTAGATTAGAATCTTGATTGTGCTTCGAGACAACTGTGTGACCTTCATCATATTATTTAACCGTTCTGTGGTCTACTTTCCAAATCTGTAAGTGGGAATAAGTAGAGGTTGAATACCCCTTTTCCAAAAGGCTTGGGACCAGAAATGTTTGAGATTTTTTTTTCCATATTTTATAATTTTCACATATACATAATGAGAGCTTGGGGATGGAGCCCAAATCTAAATGCAATTCATTTGTTTCTTTCATATACTTCTTATACTTAGGGTTTGAAAGGCCAAGGTTCGTCGTCGGAGATTAAAATGCACACACACAGATAGCAGTGACAAAGATGAAGCACTTTACTACAAGCTGGTGCTAGCTTATATAGAAAGTGAGAGTCAGTTATCTTAAACCAGGAAGCTCCCGGGGCCAATCATAGTAAAGGTCAGGTCATCACCTACGGTGCACGTACGTCCACCCTTCATAAGATTCATGGGGGGCACGAACTGTCCGAAAGCATGGAAGACGGGAGGACCAATTAGAAAATTTTCAAAACAACTTGTTATCCACCCACTGGCAATTTGCCCGCCACCATGTTGCATTAGGGGCTCCTTATCTGAAAGGCCCGGGGAGTTCTTAGCTGCCCACTGGCAATTTGCCCGCTGCCATGTCTGAAAGGCCCGGGGAGTTCTCAGGATGACTCTCAACAGGGTTTGAATGTAATTTTGCACAATATTTTTAATAATTTTGTATAGGGAATAAAGTTTCATGATATGGAATTTTCCACTTAAGTCATGTTGACATTCTAAAAGTTTCAGATTTTAGGTTTATGGATAAGGTTGCTCAGCCTGTAATAATAAATAACTTTAAATGTAAAGTTCTTGAGATGATGCCTGGCACATGGTGAATGCATTGTAATTGTTAACTGCTGCTACTGTCGCTTTTAATTAAGAAAGCATTAAACTAAGAATCATGATTCTTGGGTTCAGGCTCTCATTCTGCCTCTTAGGAACTGTGACCAACTGGAAACCATGCACTTAACTTCTGTGAATAATCAATAAGATTAGGAAGACACGAAGATTAAATGTAATTATGCGTCAAGACGCATAAAGGTATGCACAAATGAAAGGCACTGTTTGATGGTTGGGAGTGGAGACTGCCCTCATGACACAGCACAATGTCCGTAGACCATAGAGGAGCCCAGGCCTGTTTTACTCTCAGTTTCAACTCAAATACCCTGACCCATGGTACAAATTGGCTATTATTATCTTTAGTATGACTAAGATAAAAATTGAGAGTAAAAATTATTTTGGGCATTCCTACTTTATTTATAAATATCCCATTGGGGCATAATGGTGTACACCTATAATTTCAGCAACTTGGGAAGCTGAGACAGGAGGATTCCCATTTTAAGGCCAGCCTCAACCATTTAGAGAGACCATCAACAACATAGTGAGGTCTTTTATTTAAATTTATTTTAGTTTTGTGACCAAAAAAAAAAAAAAATTAAAAGGACTGGGAATGTGACTCAGTGGTAAGACACCCCTGGGTTTGACTCCCAGTACCAAAAAATAAAGAAAATATGTTGTCAATTCTTACAGCTCCTTGAACAGACTTGCTTCAGAAGAGTTCCAAACTGAGGCTGAATTAAGATGTCCCCCCAATGCAGAGCCAGTCTATAATCAGAGAATGAGTCTGCAGAGCCGCATAAGTGAGACCAACCAGTCCCTTAGTGCTTGTTTCAAAATGGGGAAACAGAACTGGAACAATTTCATCCTTACCTAAGACTGTTTAACTTTTCCCACCCTAAGATACTTGCTTCAGTTACATTTAGAAATTTCAGCTGTTTCTCCAACTTCCCACATTTTTGAAGACATACCATTCAGATTTATTTCAGTATCTTTAAATCTCTTGGAAGAAAATAACACGGTGGATGTGAAAGCATTTACAGACTCTGTGTGTCATGCTCATTAAGTGTTGGGATCCCTTTATGCCGTGAAAATATTAGAATGACTTCTAACAACAGCAAAAAACAACAGCATAGTAACACAGGCCAGGGAGAACTTTACTTTTGTTTTGTGAAAAAAATAATACAACCAAATGAAAATGATTGATCAAAACAGTGAAAACCCTGTTCCCCTCTGAGAGCTGTGGAAAGAGCCTAATTTATACACATTCTTTTTATAGCTAATGTGCTAATTGACTCAGAGATAACACCTGTGTTCTTTATTTTTAAAAATATCACTGAAATCTGCATCTTAGTGAGATTCTAGGAAAGAATAGCAACAGCTGGCTCCACATCTGTGTGAATGATGTAGTGTGAAAAGGATTCTAAATATAGTTGGAATTTGAGTCAGATGTGATGTACTTCTGCACTGTACTACAGAGTATCATTTGAACCAGAGCAGAAGGAGCTTATCATTTAAATAACCTGAGTTTAAAATGATACAGCTTGCTGTGGAAAGTTACAGATGTTTACCTTAAGCAGTCTTTGATAGCTAACTTGAACTACAACTGGTACATTTCCACTTGCCCGGTGGAGAGAAAAGAGCACAGCAGAGCATACAGGTCTAAAAAGAAACTGCATTGGTAAAGAAGGGCTTTTACAAGAAATCCTCATCACATTCAGCAGCTTAGGCTTGCTTCTGTTTTCTTGGTCTTTGAATTTTATAACACCTGAGTTATTAGCTCTCAGCATTTGTCTCCTCTGTTTTTCTGATGCTGTAACTGAATGCCACAGCATGGGTAATTTATGAAGAAATGTATTTCTCATGGTTCTGGAGGCTGGGAAGCGTAGTGTCAGCGTGCCAGCGTCTGGCAAGGGCCTCGTGTGGCATCATTCCATGGTGAAAGGCAAAAAGGCAAGAGAACAAGAGGGGGCTGAGCTCATTTTTGTAGCAAGCCACTCCCTTGATGATGACACTAATCCATTCATGAGTGCAGAGTCCTCGTCATCTAACAATGTCTAAAAGGTCCCACCTCTCAACACTGACATTAGGGATTAAGTTTCTAACATATGAACTTTGGGGGAGATAATCAGACCATAGCAACAATTATTGCTTTCTTCGTCCTTCCTTCAACTATTTCTTGAATGCCCACTCTGTGTGAATGATTTTTATACCCTGAAGATCCACAGAAAGAGGAGAGACAGTTTACTCTCTTAGGGTTTTAAAGACTAAGTGATGATGGGCATAAGTACATTTAGATAACACTCTACTTATAAAACTCATAGTAGGATCTGGACATAGTAAGTATCAACTAATGAGAGCTATGTGTGAAAACAATACAAGGGTGTATAAAACCTCTAATAGTTACTGTTAATGGAGCACTTCCAGTATGCTAGGAATTCTTTATGTGTGTGCATGCGCGCACACATGCTTACACATTGTTGTACTTAATCATGACTGCATTCTGACAGTGCACATTACCCAGTTTATAGGTGAGGTGATTTAAGACCAGTGCAATTTATTTGTGCAAGGTTACATGCGTGGCCAAGTGACTGAGCCAGGATTTGCACTCAAGTTTGTCTTGACTAAAACTTGAGTCCTTAACCATGAGGCTATTCCTTGGAGTCTTTTCCCTACATTCTCCATTAGCTGTTACCAACTTCTACCCTGAGGACAGTGCCAGCAGCAGCGCTTGTTTCCCACTCTCCAGTGCCCAGGAGATCTAATTTGCATTCCACTCTCAACACCCCACCTTGTTGCCTTTTTTCAGGGTCACAAGACTACCAAACCAAAAGGAATTAATCATCAGTGAAAGCCGAAGGTCTTTAATACTTTCTTTCCTTCACATTGGTATTCTTTACAGTGCTAACAACAAAAGTTATTCATATGAGTAGTCTCTTCCAGGTTTACTCATTTTTCAGAGACTTCAGATAATGCCTTAATATGTGCATTATACACTATATCTTCGCATCAAGCATTTTATTTTACAAGACACTTTGATGTCTTTGAACTTGCTTAAGTCTCATTGAGCCTTGCTACAGTGTCACTTCCCTCCATTTTTAGATGAAAAAAACAGTCCTAGAGCAGAGAAGTTGCCCAAGCCACTGTTTGATTTCTAGCAAAGTTGGGGCTCGAACACAGCTCTGACTCCTTTGTGTCCTAAGAATACCATGTTTCTATGGTGACTAATCACCTGATTAAGGGGCTATGTTTTATTGTTTCCCTGGAACTTGATGAGATGCTGACGGTGGGTGAACTTCCTCCAGTCTCTTTGTTGCGCCTCTTTCCTCAGGATTTTACTGAGTCCCTGAGAGTTCTTCAGATCCATAAGGCATAGAAATTGTCTCCTGTTCTGTAGTGTCAGGGCAAGCCCCTTGTCCCTGCCTTGTGACTTTTGCTATGACTTTCCAGAGATGTCTGATCTGGGGACATACATTGCTTGACAGCTGTCCTGGCTGGCTTGCATTCATTGACATGGATGACCTAACAAGGACATCTTTCTCCTTCAGAACTTTGTTCTTCAGTTACATCTTCTCGTCTTATCATTAGTCTGCTGGCTTTCCTCACAGCCTACAAAGCTGCTCAAGTCAGAGAGACACGGGAAGAGGTTGCCCTCTATCTGTGGGGTGCCTCTTCTCTCCTTCCTCCTCCTCCTCCTCCTCCTCCTCCTTCCTCCTCTTCCTC